>NC_072463.1:12068735-12373735 GCF_027596085.1 Anoplopoma fimbria | reverse complement strand
GAGAAGGTGTGTCCAAACTTTTGACTGGTACTGTATATATATATATTTATATTTATATATATATATAAATATATTAAATATTAATTTAAATGTTCAAAAAGGCTTGTTTGATACTAGCTTATCAATAGTAATGAACCCGCTGCAGTGTTCTCGAGCTACATTCCTCCGATGTAGCAGCGTGTTTGATTGGTTCAAACAAGATTCCTATCTCTGCCGTGTCCAATCAGCGTCCGTGTCGTCATCACGTCGGTGGCACGTCGCCCCTCCCCCTGTCTGGAGCTGGAAATGACAGTCAGCGGAGAGGCGGAGGAGGGTGAGGTCTGCGTCCGACACACGAGCCTGTGAGAGCGAGACCGTGGATAGAAACGAAACCCAGCCACCACCGGGGGGGACACTCTGAAAACACCAAGTCTCACCTGGATATAGCCGCCTGAGGAGGCCGTGAAGGCTCAGCACAGAGTGAGTACTCGGTGTTTGCGGGTCTGCTTTGTTATGAACAGGTGCTGCAGGAAGCGGCGGGGCTAGTTAGCTGCTAACACTAGCCTGTGACCGAGACTAACCCATACTCTGACCCGCAGTCCCCGGAGGAGGGAGGCTTCTGTCCACGTGGTCCCGTCCACGGTGTCTGAGCACGGAGGACTGGGTGAGTTTGCGTTGAGTCCTCTCAGGACCGTGTAACAACACGGGGTTCAGCCCGTAGCGCCATCACGTGACGTCACAGCGTCTGCACTGGACGTCAGACCGAAGACTGACTGGATCCCCACTGACGTCACACCACTGGTTGTGTTAAAGAGAGCTTGTTGGTTTCTGCCTGCTAGACACCGTCAGTGTCAGCTCTACCAGCAGTGCATTGTGGGGGATGTACCTGCTGCTGTGTACAGCTGGAGAACAAGGATACAACATGAACACATGTTCTCATGAGTGAACCTTCCATCTCCTTAGAGAGCAGTCTGTGTGGTGCCATGCATGCATATGTCACAGTGTCACATGGTGTGAGTCTGTGAAAGCCTGTGTTGTGTTTCTTTGACTCAGGAATGTAAACAAGGAGACACACAAGTGCTGACGGAGATGTATGGACTGTGGAGGAGGAAGGCAAACACGTAAACCTAAAGACTGTAGTTATATCTCGATCAGCACCGACACCACAGTCCCCTAATGTCAGTGACTGTCTCTCCCCCGCTGTGTCATGCTGTGGGCCTGGTCTGTGCTGCTTTACCATGTGTGGGGCCGACACACTGCTTGTGTAGCGGGGTCCTGTGGTGTGTTTTTGGGGGGGAAGATTAGACTCTTTTTAACTTAAACATACAAACAAACAACATTGTTAGAAGAAACGGCGTGTTGTCTCACACAGCTGGAGTGCGGGAGACAAGACAGTGAGAGACAATAGACATCAAGTGGATCCATGACAGGCTTAACCACAGGTTTCAACAGATCTATTTAGTATTCTTTATAATCTGCTGGATTTAGGGAACAGACACTTGTTGGATAGTTAGATGGAGACTGTGTATTTTAAATTGATATAGCCTATTAGGTAATGTGTTTGGATTGCAGTGTGAGTGTAGTACAGTTGTCTGTGCAGAGTGTAACCTTAAAGGGTGGGGTTTTAGTTATGTTTCACAGTGGCATACTTATTAGCGGTTGATATGTTACTGACAAGTTTGGACTTGAGCCGTAGTTCATTACTCACTTTAAAAAGAAAAATACTCAAGTATAGAGGGAGTTCCCATTTGTTATTACAGATGTTGACAAACTGCATCATTTTTGAATGATAATAGGCAATAAATTGATATGGCAAAACTCAGCATATCGTAAAATAATATTGTAATATTGTATCATGACTTAGGTATTGTTATAATATCGTATCGTTACTTGAGTATCTTGATTTATTTCCTTTTGCTTTCATCAGCAGATTAGAAGCCCTTTTCATGTATCACATTTCACAAGTTATTAAAGTTAAAATAGTATTTTATGAAGAATTTGGAAATACAAAATGATGACTACATTTTTTCTAAGATAGGTGTAAGATTTTTGAGACGTAGTAGGAATGTCTAACTATCCAGGTACCTTCCCTTCAGTCATGGCCGTCAGCCTATCCACTGACCTGTACGTCCACCTGGTTCCTCGTCTACAGTGTATAGTATGCTGTGTAGGACAGTATGTGGACTGACCTTTAGATAGGCTCTGATGCAGGTATGAGGTCACACAGCGCTACGGCGATCGGGTCAATGCCGACCTTAACGTTAAACACACTGTGAGCTAGAGAGGCAGAGAGGTGAGGACAGGAACACTGGGCCACAGGCCAGTGAAATACAGAAGTCCTCTGTTCTCTGGAATGCTCTCTCGATCCCTCTCTCACTCTCATTCTCACTCCATTTCTCTGACCTGATTGGGACCAAAAGTTAGACCGCTGCCAAATGAAAATGTGTCACCAAATCAGGTTTAGACGTAGACACGGGGGCTGATGTGTGACCTGCTCGGTGTCGTCCACCGCGGGTACGATGACGGTTCTTTCCTGGCCATGGCCTGTCAGTGTTCTTGATTCTAGTGTGCTGTTTGGGCATTTGTTAGCAGTCAGTCTCACAGTCAATGAAACTTGCCTCAGGCAGACCAAACAATGGGTTGGGCCGTGCAGTCGTCTTGAGGAACGTCTTGGGAAAACAACGAGAACATACAAACTCATGGTCATAAAGCCAGATTAGAGCAAGCATTTACCCGTAAATAGTAAATAACCATAGTTCCATTCAGATTTACTGCACCACTCCTTCATAGCTGAAAACGTTCCCACCTATAGTAAGTCAAAAGTTTTTCAGAACATTAACAAAGGTTTATTGAAATCTGTCCTCTATATATATATATCTTTTTGAATTTAGTGAATCATAAATTCCTTTAAGTATATAAAATAAACCAAGCTTGTGTCTGTATTCCCCCCTCTCCCTCATTGTGGCTTTTTTTTTTCTTTGTCTGGTACAGGGTGGTACAGCCCTTATTTTGTGTGTGTGTGCACGTGTGTGTGCGCGCGTGTGTGTGCGCGCGTGTGTGCGTGTGTGTGTGTGTGTGTGTGTGTGTGTGTGTACTGTTAAACACAAGAAGATAAGAGGCAGCTCTGCTTCTGCTCCCAGTGACATTTTCAGCTCACACAGACTCACTGCTTAACTTTCTCTTTATGCCACATAATGTTGATTTGTTTAAGAATTACAGGAACACCGCACCCGTTACTAAGCATCATTTCAATTTCAGCAGACATTGTACGGATTACGCCTGATTTCAACCCAAAGTTTGTTGTCCATAACAAGTTTTAGAAGCAGGCTAGATGTCTGCAGGAACAGTTCTTGTTTAACGTGCAGTTTGAGGGACTCATGATGTCTGATTAGTTTCCTGAACGATCAAAAATCAGACTGTCCGACAAACTTTATCATCATGTCCATGTCTTAATTATGTGTTAAAACTTACATGATCTTTTTATTGGGGATACGATGAAAGTTATTTTCTAAAAAAATCAAGTTATCTTAGGCAACTATTGCAAACACCTTTTTGGAATGTAAACCGAGGAGATGAAGTGGAATTTCAACTCTGACGTTGATGATGCTTGTATTCCTCTTTGAAACTAGAGTGCTAAGCCTCCTGTTGAGCATGCCATTGACGTTCACAGCTACGGGGTAACTATTTTCTCCGATCTCACGTCATGGCAAACGTTGAAGTAGTTCACCTCCCGAGGGATGAGTTTCCACACTTTGTTTTTTTCTTATTCATCTCTGGCAGCTTGTTAAATATCGTAGAGAAGCTGTTGGCCGCGGTGATCAGCTATCAGACGACATGAAGGTTTGAAGGAACCTTTCTCACATTACCTAGGTTGCACTGCTGGGTGACCTTGAACGCCACCCTGTCACACCCTGTGTTTGAGTCTGTATGATCTGGGAGTGTCTGAAAATGATAGGACATTATTTTTTCTTAAATAATCCAAAACTCCAGGCCTAATGGCAGCCAGTTGAGATTTTGCGGTGGCCCCAACCCTTCCATGGAAGAGCTTTTTGATTAACTGTTGCCTCAGCAAGACACACATGCATACACACATTCATACATGCACACCAGGGGGTAAGCTTTGGCAACAGATGGTTTGTGTGTGTTTGTGTGAGGGGGGGGGGGGTCATCATGTTTGGTTGTAGCTTATCAACCCTCAGTGTGTTTCTTTAAGATTGTGCAGTCCAGCAGATCCTCAGATAAAGTCAGATTTGACTAGTCTCTGGTCTGAGGGCAGAGATCCAGCAGGAACCGGCTGCAGGTCTTCATCAGCCCCACTATGTAGTCCTTTCTCCCAACAGCTCAATCAGCCAGTAGCTCTCGGTCACAATGTATGGATCACTACTCAAAGTAGGTCACGGATCTGTTCCCGCTAGCTTTCCACATCATTAGAGCAAAAGTATTTTAATGAGCCTGTCTCTGAGTAGGAGAAATACAAATCATTTTTAGGAACCTGCTTTATAAATGGCTTCATTTACATGTATGGACAGTGACACTCTCAACCTGTCTCAGTTTCCAAGAATTTGTTTTAAACTTAGTCAATACACTTCTTACAAAAGGAAAAACTAATTTCCAATATTCTTTTCTGTTAAAAACATCTCATACTGTGGATTAAAACTTTTAACACTTAGTCCCAAGGATTGTTCAATAATTACCTTCTACATCTTGATGCCCCAAATATTGTAAAGAAGCGTTACTTGCGGCCATCAAATGCTCTTTGTCATAGCCGTTCTGCTTTGATGGGATTTTCTCAGAGTTTAAGAGCAAGTGCAAAGGTGGACAGCAGACAACCACCAAAGGCTGAATATAACTGAGGCATGTCATTGTAATGTTAATTTCATTTGTGTTCATTTCAGGCCCTGACCCGGTTACTGAGGTAACGGCTCATGTCTTCATCATAACTGGGATAGAAAAAGACAGGAAACCTCATATTTACCTATTAAACAGCATTTGCACAAACTAAGGCTTGCACAGTATCATGGGAACATTTAAACCTAGAAATGAAAACGACCTGTGTGATTAGTCTGTCTGTCAGTAGTGCAAAGATTTTTAGATTTTCCTTTAACAAGTAAATCTAAGGCTACTTGAAAAAGTCATGTAAAGTAAAAAACCATTCAGGTGTTTTCAATTTCTTCAGCTGATTTAGATCTGGAGATTAAGAGGGACTTAACTTTGCTGATGTCACCAAACTCATAAATTGTATCTAACATTTCCTTCCTCAAAATTTCTTTTGCTATTTTAATCCTTCATTGTTTACATATTTTTTGCTAACCTTCTGCCTACTTCCTCTTAGACTTTGTTGGTGCTCTGCTGCACGTCTCTGCTAGTCACTGCTGCCGACTTTACACTGACACATCTAAATGGATGTTATTAATCAAACCTGTGCTTTTCCTACAATGTCAAGTCGGCAGTGAAAAGAGCCTAGTAGTACATTCTGTATTGACTTAGTATGGAATTAGGACACGGCAGCAGTTTGATGCACACACCGGGTCATTCACTAAAAACAATATACTGTACAGATATGTAGAATAAAGACAGTAATAATGTCATAAAGCAGTAAAAGGTGCAACAAACTAATATGTAACAGAGACAGTGAGGGTGATGAAGTGAAGACACCGTTGTTGATGAACCATGGGTGTGTGAGGGCTGATGCTATTACAATAAGGTTGTTTTAATGGACTTCAGCACTCTATGATGCAAAATGCACTTTCCCTCCAAACCATTGTTTCACAACTGCTTACCAATCTCCTTATCAATTTTAGTTTTTAAATGTAACTTTAATTTAGGCCAGAAAAGCATTAAAACATCCTAAGTTGGGCTTCCTGGAAGCTGATGATAAAGAAGTGCTACTGACCCATGCTCATGGTCACAGTCTGTGTCCTGTGGTTATCATCACATGCCTATCCCAGGCTGTTTGTATCTTTCTTTTAGTAGCTAGTAATCCATCAGAGTTATCTCAAGTACTTTGTTTTCCTTGCTCCAGGCCTCTGAATCAGTTTTAATAGCCTTTTTTCATCCCTACCGTGTGTTTGAATGCCACACATGGATGGTAGCAGTTTCATATTTGTTGTTCTAGGAGGAAGACCGGCCCTCCAGAGCAGCTGCTCAAATCCTCCTGCTCTTACCTCTGCTCACTGAGGTCTGAGCATCAGATACTGACCACTCAGGCCTTTAGCTCTGTTTTGTGGCTCCACTGGCTCTCAGACAAAAGCCTCATTCAAGGATTTGTTAAAGTCATTATACAATACATAAAATACCTGTCTGTCTGTCTGTCTGTCTGTCTGTCTATCTATGAATGCACAATGAAACATTAAAATAGGACAAGCTGTATAAAAGTAGCACTTAAGGAAGAAAAAAAAAAGGAAATGGGGATCAGATAGAAATCTATCAGGGCTCCAGACTAACCTTTTACATTGGTAAACCTGGTGAGCCTAACTTTTTTATTTAGGTGAAACCAAATTTGACTCCGGCAAAGATGTTGGGTCATGATTAGGCATCTTACCGGGGACAGGGGAGCCAGTGGTGGAGCGGTTACCTTACTGGGCTGGGCCTTACAGCGGGGACAGGTGTAACGGGCAGTGCAGCATTGTTCTCTTCATTTTGAATGATTAGTATTTTCACGGTTGTGTTGTCACTCATACACACAAATCTTAGTTGGTTTTTTTTCTTTTTAAATATACAATTATGTGTAGTGTCATTGTAAAATGAGTGTTTTAAATTGTGCTTTAAATAGACCTCTTTAGTCTTAGTAGGAATAAAGGTAGTGTTAAAGGAAGTGGTATTGTAATGCGCAAAACCGGCATAACAGGATGTTCCGTGTCATTAATATATATATATATATATATTAGTGTGGAGTGCAGAGGATTAGGTTGCAAGTTTGCTCCGCTTCAATTCACCAGTGTCTGCACTTTAAGTTTCGCTTGGTTAAAACGACCTGTTTGGAGACTCAAGTTGGATAATATTTCTCTTTTGAGACAGACTTTAATATCTAGTAAGTTTGGACTTTGACAATCCAAAATGTATTCCATGTTGTTTTTTATGATTAAAAATCATTTTGGGTTGGAAATGGGAGACAGTAAGTAATATAATGAATATTCCAGCCTTTTTAGTGAAAGCAATATACAGGTAAAACTAATCCAACGTGGATTTCCAGAGGATTGTTCAGTGATTTCATTGCCGTCTCCTGGTGGGATAGACATGTCTGTCTGCTGGACCTGAGGCATCCAGAGAAAAGCTTTGGCTCTTGAAAACAAAGATGTGTGCAAGCTTGTTCTTTATACTGATGTATTGTACTGTGGATGTATGATTAAAATGGAATGGCTGAAAAGGTCAAAAGGCAGGCAAATGATAGTTTAACATATCAAATATCTAAACCCCACTGATATCCTCTAGTACACTGAAGTGTACGATAATGCTGATTTCATTTGGATTCCACTACCTGTCCAACAACTGTTAACTTTCCCCTGGGACCGCCCCAAACACAGCCAAAGTAGTGATGCTCTGCTCCAGGTCAATGGACGGGTGCTAGCTGAGGACACCATGAGGTCCCAACAGTTTAAGGCCTCCCTGTGGTCAATGCTAAAACACTGGAGGAGACTAGTGTGTTTTGATGGCACACACACACACACACACACACACACACACACACACACACACACACACACACACACACACACACAGAACACACACACATACATACATACACTCCCTTCCCCCATCAGTGGAATTTTGTTCCCAGGGTTGCCTGGCATTCCTCACTGCTGCATCATGGGACCTCTGTCGTGTGTGTGTGTGTGTGTGTGTGTGTGTGTGTGTGTGTGTGTACAGTCCTGCTGGTAAGAGATAACATATCAACATGCTGTTGTTATTGTCGCACTGAAAGATAAGGCATCCATCCGTCTCTCCTGTTTGATTTTTACCCCCCCCCTCTCTCTACCTTGCTTGCCCTCTCTTGTCTCTCCCTCTATTTTCTCATCCATCCAGGTGTGTGTCTGTCTGTGTGTGTGTGTGTGTGTGTGTGTGTCTGTGTGTGTGTGTGTGTGTGTGTCTCTGTGTCTGTGTGTGGCAGGGGGACCACCCGGCTGCTGACAAAGCCGTTGTCATGGTTATGGGTGGAGAGTTGGGGGTGGGGGGGGGGTTGTGTGATGACGTTGTTGTCTCTGAAATACTAAAGAGAGAGTGATAGAATACCCAAAATGGTGAGAAAGTGACTTTGTCATAAATGGAGTAGTGGTGTTTTACTAGACTGTTACTAGACAAGTCATAATGCTGGATTTATAGGCCCTGAAACTAAGCTGTATCTCCTCAGAATGAGTGCTGGGGGCCACATGAATACACATCTTTCCACCAAAGTTAGAAATGTTTTGCTTATTTCCCATGAGAAACTTTCTGTTGTTTTTTTTTGTTGTTGCTCTCCTGGCAGGTTTAAATTGTTAAAAATAATAATTCATAATTCTGAGGAACAATCAGAGTTAAGAAACAGTTGAAACAAAATGCGGTGCCACCTGTGTGGTTCTTTCTTTATGTTTCCAGGCCACGTCAGTCAAATCTGAATCTAACCACACCAACACAGTCCTGATAAAGCAGATTAGCTCTGTCTTTTAATTTTTTAATTTTTTACTGTCACCTAACAAAGTTTCTCAACAATCTGTTATCAGATTGTTGATAACAGATTACAGTTTACGGGGCTATAATCTGTTTTGCTGACATGTCCAAGTATAAAAGCGCAGGTGCCAATAAAAAAAAATGAATGGCTCAATTTCATTGTGTACGGTGGCTCTCCGTTATGGTTTATTCAGACACTTGATGGTTAATGTGATTATTATCACCTGTGTTTTTCCTACTATGACCATTCCAATGGCAGCTGTGAAAAAGGCCGTCTTTCAGCTGTTTACGCCGACCTTGTTTAATTTTGTATTATTCCTTTATTCACATTACGCTCATAATGTTATCTGCTGAGATCTGGTAATACTGTAACACAGCTTAAAAGTTTTACCTCCAAATAAACAGTCGGACCTTCTCAGATGTCTGCAAATAACTTGAGTTCAATGTGATCATAGTTATAGAAACAACAGCCAAAATTAGAAAAATAAGTTTAGTAATTACCAGTTAGTAAGTTGATACAGCTGTTAACTAGTTAAGTAGTTGGCCAGTACATGGCTCAGTCAGTCCACCAGTAAGTTGTGTGGTTTGTTTAAACACTCATTCCGTTCCTGTTTGACCAGTCGTACCAGTCTGTTTACATCACAGGTAAATGGATACCTGATAGTCCCCGTTCACAAGACCTGGGTCTGATAGTGTAAACGCCTGATGGATATAAGGAAAACTCCTCATATTATGTAGCTGTATTCTATTCTGTGTTTGAGGGAATGTCGGGACGCAGAATGTCCCCAACTACATCAATGACACAGTGTTCTGCTTTCCCCACAGGTGAAGGTGTCATGGCCGCCCCGTTTACTGAGCTGCCCTCCTAGACTCCCCTGATATCTAGATACACATACGGTAGCCTTCCCACAATCCACACACGCCCACGCCGAGGGATGACGACCTCCCATCTGAACGGCCATGTCGCTGACGAGGGAGGAGGAGGAGGAGGAGGAGGAGGAGGAGGAGACGAAGAGCTGAGGGGAGGACAGCAGCACCGGGAGATGGCCGTCGACTGTCCGGGAGAGCTGGGGAGTCGAACGCTGCCGGTCCGAAGGTCCGCACAGCTGGAGAGGATACGACAGCACCAGGTATGCACACGCACACTTAAAGCGCTTAATTTACATTAACATTTACATCAAAGCTGCAACAAACATACATGTTGTATTTATGTATAATGAGCATTTCAATACAACCAAGGCTGATTCAATTGCTAATAAGTGCAAACCTGGAATGGGACCAAGCAAATCGAGTACAAATGAAAATCCAGTGAGCTCCAGTATGTCACAGTCAGTACAGCGCTGACTTCACCAGAGATAACAGCAGTGGTGGATGTAGCCACGTACCTTTACTCAGTTGGGGTAGAACTCCAGTTGCCTTGTAGTTTACTTAAGTATGCCTTTTTATACTTGCAATGCCCTGAATTTCAGAATGAAATACTTTGCTTTAGTTACTTTGCAGTTTAGGAATTTAGAAACAAAACACATGATACATTGTAAGACAGTTAGCTGCCCCAATAGTTTCGAAAATTCAAATGAGCCTCACCACTGTTCTGTGCATGAGACCAATCAGGACACAGAGGCCATTTTTCGATGAAAACATGGCAAAGAGACGGAACAACTTAAAGTTAAACTTCCATAAAGTTGGGAGATTAACAACACACTGGTTTTGGAAAAAAATAAACGTCTCAATAGTTGCAGTAGACCCATTTATATCCGACTTCTGGTCCGTTGTATGGGTAAAGCGGATTCCTACATTTCCCATATTCAAAACACAGTAACACCTAATCTGACAGTATAATTCATCATCTGCACACATTACACAGACAGAGCCAACCTTCACTGCTTAGTGACTACACATGGTTCCAGCCACACTTTCATTCATAAAACCATGTTGACATAAGCTAACATTTCCGGTGCTGTCAGGTGGAACAGTGAAATCATCCCCAGTGGAGATCGTTCCTGTGACTAGAAAGATGGCGAGGTCAGCCAAGACGCTGCCAGAATGAATAACTCTGTTAGCACCTCGTCTCACACAGTGAACATCTCGACAAACAGCAATGTTGTGTTGAAAGATAAAAAAAATATTGCCGTGGCAATTTGAATTGGGATTATTTTCTATAGTACTTGGGCTACATAGTTTTAGATATGATGCATAAGCAAAAAGTTATTTTGTTTCTAAATGAATCGGATCAGAGCGAACATGGTTGGTTGTTTCTTTTCAGAAAAATGATACAGAAAAAATGTTCTTTTACTTAATAACAGGATCAAAGATGGATTGCGGAAGATCTGGATTCTTAACTATTCATGTAAAAGTGACAAATCATTTAACCATCACATGTCAACGTGAACAGATCCAGGGTTAGTCTATTTTTAAATGAGAAATGATGGAACTAAAGAAATTAGGTCATTTTGTTATTGGGCACCTTTGTTATACATAACCAATTAATATTGGTTTTAGGTTGGTATATTATTCAATGTAAACATTAGCATTTTCCAAGGAATGAATGATGTAACATTTTAAATGGATCAACGCAAAGAGGCTGGATGGTACAAACTTATCGCGAGTGAACGCCTTTAAAAACCCCAAATTGTTCAGTTGCATTTCTATCTATGATGCATTCATGTGTCCGTACGTGCTTCAGGAGGATCTCCGTCGTCGCAGAGAGGAGGAGGGTCGGCAGCTGGACCTGAACACCTCGCTCAGACTCAGAAAGCTCTCCCAGCATCCCCACATCGGCATCGACAACCCCACATTCCTGCAGGACTCGCAAACATCGCAGCAGCCGCCGCTCGGCAGCCAGCACACACACGCACTGCTGGGTAAAAACACACACACACACACACACACACACACACACACACACACACAGACACAGACACAGACACACAGACACAGACACACAGAGAGGAGAGTAGAATTACAGATCATTGATGTAATGAAGCTCTCAGAGGGAATGGAAACAATACAGAGGTAGAAGTGAGAAGGGTGTTAAAATCTTAAAGATCATTTAAACCTGATATAAATGAAGGGATGAAGAAGAAGAAAAAAGAGTGGAGGGTGAAAGCAAAGAGATGGAGGGAGGGAGAGAGAGAGAGAGAGCTGTCTGGGAGGGAAAAGGAATGTAAGGAAGACTTGTCCGCTGTTAGGGAGGAAAATTCCTCAGGGAGGGAGAGAAGGACACAAGAGGCTCTTGAGGGCGACTTAATTAAAACTTTGTTGGGGTGGTAATGTTGACACACCATCACACAAACAGGAACACAAAATGTGAGGTCTTGACTTACACACACATTAACCTGAAGCTAGGACCAGCATTCTGATACTAAAGTAAATCTCTGTTCCCAGCCGGTTACCGTCCGTTCTCTTGTGTAGGTCGCTATGTAAACGTCAACGGTTATTAATGTGAGTGTGTTTTTTTCATGCAGAGTTGGAGGAGTTGCTGCTGTCACTCAAGCAGGTCCGGGGCTGCCTGTCTGACCAGCAGAGTCAGAATGACGTAGAGCTGGTTCTCGCACTACTTAACAAGGTAATATGAAGGGAGTTGGATGGAGACCGCTCAGAGTCAGACTGTAATGGGGTTTTTTTTGGGTTTTTTTAAAGACTTTCTAGCCTCTTACGTATAAGGGATTTACAGAGGTGGAGGGGTGCGCTCACTGCCATCTGAGCTGGAGCATCCATGACAACAGGGGCCTAACAAGATTTGTACAGTTGGAAATGAAGGATAGGGGATGGGGAGGGGGAGTGCTGGACAATTCAAATCATTTTGGAACTGCAGCTACGGATGGGCTCTCTTTTGTGCCAGTATTAAATATTCCTAAAGTTGGATATTTTTAAGCCCAAAGCTAACAAATAATTCAGTGTTTCTCCTGGAACTTTGAAGCAATTGTCAGCATCAGAAAGCTTTGAATGGCTCTTTGTGGCTGCAGGGAGATTTCCAAGAATCTTTTTTTAGCTAATATGAACATTTTACTTGTTTTTCAAGTAAAGGGACATAGTTATAGTTTTGGTTGCTGGCCCATAGTTCCTGTCTTCCCTCCAAATTTTCCTGTTGGGGTGGAGTTTGCGACACTGAGTATTGGTGACTAGTCAAACACAAAATATGAATCATCAAACTCTTTGCTTAAGCACCAGTGTATGATTGATCATTGGGGGAACACTGCTAGAACAATATCATTCTAGCAGTGTTGCTGTTGCTTGGTAGAGTTGTCCTTTAAGCTTCCAGAAGAGATGATTAACTGTACAAATATGACACAAACCTGCTATTTCAAGTTTTGTTTGGCTGAGATCATGTCCACACTAAGCAGGCTAAATCCCCAAAACGCTATATACCTGCGTTTTTCACTCTCCAGGTGACTGTCACCGTCGGTGTTGGGTCAGTTTCAAGTTACTTCCATTAATAAGTAACTTGTTACTTTACAGCATTACTGACTGAGAAATGTCGTTCATTAGAGTACTTTTGCGTTAATAAAAACCTCTTTGCAATTCCTTGCGTAGACTACTGTACACATGTCTTTAGAATGTGTAGACAAGGCCTGTACAGAATAGCTCAAAGATTTGAAGATTGTCATAATTTACACAAATATATAGGTTGATATACAAGCCGTTGTTATGCAACATATATATATAACAACAGCACAGACACACCGCAAAAACTAGGGCCCCAGATGCACACCGAGGTCCCTGGTCCCCGCTCTGTCAGGGCCTTGAATTATCAAAAAAAGTTTTTCTCATAAAGTCCCTGAGGACGCCTGCACTTTGAAAACGGCAAATCAAAACTTTCATGGATAGTTTATAACGTGAAACTGAGTGATATACAGTAACAAAAGTATTGTAATTGAATTGCACTTCGATGATGGTGATGATGTTAAAGGGGGACGTACATATGCTTAATGTGTCTTTCTTTGTTCTCCTTCAGTCTGACTTCCAGTCAGCGCTGAAGATCCATAATGCAGTGGCCACCAGCATGCACCGACCCTCTCCTCCGTACCCACACACACACCAGGCCCTCCAGCTGGCCATGGAGGTATATCACAGCTTACTTCATTTAACGTTTTAATTTGACCATTCTTGTTGCATCCTGTTCATCTGACAGAAAGCACACACACACACACACACACACACACACACACACACACACACACACACACACACACACACACACACACACACACACACACACACACACACACACACACACAGTCCAGGTCAGGGAGTGTATACTGTAATAACGAGGCTGGAGACAGAGCAGCTCTGTTCAGCATCAATTAGAGCTGTGTGCATGCACGTACAAACACACACATTCTTGTCAGACGACTCTTTTATGTTGCAATCACATTTTAAACAACAGCCCGTTCAGAATGAATGCTGCCATGGCCAGTTTTAGCTCATATTTGAGTTGATTCATCAGAAGGAGAGAGCCAAAGCCGTAGTTACATCTTCTTATGGGTGACTACCAGGTGTCATCAGGATGAAAATGACCAGTTCAAGTGAATGGGACATTCGCTTGAACTGGTTATTTTCATCAGTGCAGCAGCTATTTTTTCTGCCACCGAGTAGAGTTGGCTAGCTGTCGGAGCCATTCATGGCTCATTTCAGTGGAATCTCATTAAAGAGGAGCACATTATTTCTGCTCCACGTTGGCATCTCCGCCCCCTGCCCTGCATTTGGCTCGAAAGAAGGAAAGCTTTCAGCTTCCACACTGCACTGCCAGAAACATGTTCCTTTGCGGCTGATAAAAAATGTGGAAAAGAAAATACTGAGAAAATATAATATATTGGGCAGGGTGATTTTAGGCACTCAAAATATCTCACTAGCTTTTCTCCTCTTAAATGTACTTCATATTAGGGGCAAATTGCAACTTTTTTTACATTCTTACCCATTTTTCAATTGGGTTGATTTTTCTTCTCTGTTTTCACAGGCATTCTCTTAAGACAGTTGGCCTCATTCACCAACAGCTCTTAAGAATCATTTCCAATTGAAATAATTTTTTTAACATTTGGAGTCCTGTGCTCCACCCCCCTTTAGACTTACGTTTGGGCATTCTTGACTTAATGCTCTCACCTTTTCTTTTCAATTTCTGTGCAGCACAGTCTCATGCTCTTTTATGGGGATTGTCAGGCCGTTTAACCACTAATTAGGATCAACTGTGCTTTCAACTAGCGAGGATAATGGGATTCATCATTGTTAAAACAATTCTGCAGGAATTTGAGACTTTTCTAAGGACCTTTCTGAAGAACAAATTGAAGGTTGAACTTGGTGAATGTGGCCCATTATTAGCAGATAGCAGAATATATATATCATTTAGAGCATCAATGGTTGTCGTTTCTGAACTCCTCTCTTCTTCCTTGTTTACTTGTCTCTCCATGAGGGACCTGTTAACTACGACATCTTATCCAAATTTTGTTTTGGCGGTGGCCCAAATTGTTCAATTCCTGAACAATGGCAATTTTTTGTAATCTTACCCCACATATTGATCACATAATTATTTTGTAGGATTTTGGTTTCATTGCAGTTCAGAATATAGACACATATAATCACTCTCTGCAAAATCACTGTTATGTTCATAAATGTCTGCACATTGAAAAACGTTGAAAATATGCTATTATAATATACACATGATGATGCCAACAATGTTTTATGTCGCCATGGTTTCCAGACTAGGAGTCTCATCCAGTCAAGTCAGAACAAAGAGGGCCTGGAGCTCCACAGCCTGCTGTCAGACACACACATCCAGGTAGAGGCACGCAAGTCATTTATTAGCAGAGACACCAAAGAATCTTGTAGTGACAGTCATTGCTCCAGTCCTATCGCTGAGCTGGTGTGTGTGTGTGTGTGTGTGTGTGTGTGTGTGTGTGTGTGTGTGTGTGTGTGTGTGTGTGTGTGTGTGTGTGTGTGTGTGTGTTGTGTGTTTTGTGCAGTCGTTGCTCCTGGCCCATGACAGCATAGCGGAGACGGAGATGCAGCCTGAGCCGCTGCCCTCTGAAGGAGAGATGCTGACCCAGTGGGGAGGAGAGACTGTGAAGATAGTTCGCATAGAGAAAGCCCAAGACATACCACTGGTAAGACTAACGCTTGAGAAGGCAGGTACACAGAGAGCTGACATCCCATCATAACCACAGTGCAGCTTTTAGTCCACTGGCTTTAACTGCTCAGTGTAGTGATGATAGAAGGACTACTGGGGCCTTTCTGTGTGGGGATTGCATGTGGGCTGCAGCTATTGGTTATTTAGACTATAGAGTACTTTACTGATTATTGCATCAATTAATCGAGTATCAATTAAAAAAAAACACTCAAAAGTAGATCTACAAAAGAGCATTTCTATTTCTTCAATTGCACTCACTATTTTAATATTTCAAAACTAAACCCAGTAGTTGAACTGAAGAGAACACGGAGATATACATTATGAATATTCTGATTTGTTTTAAAGTGTTTTAAGCTCTCCTATAGGATAAGTGCACTGTAATTAAAATCTCTGTAAATAATTAGATTTAATTCAGAAGAATCTCTGATTAGCTTCTGTAAAGTACCAGCTTTTTCCTTCCCCCGGGTCAATGTACTGGATATGATATACTGTAAATAACCGAGACGTGCAGTCATTTCACTGTGTTTCTGTGTGTGTCCTGTAGGGGGCGACTGTCCGTAATGAGATGGACAGCGTAGTGATCAGCCGCATCGTTCGAGGTGGAGCAGCTGAACGGAGTGGACTTCTATCAGAAGGAGATGAAATCCTGGAGATAAACGGCATAGAGATCAGAGGGAAAGATGTCAACCAAGTCTTTGACATTCTTGTAAGTATCTCCAACTAGTTAACACTATGATTTGATCATCACTGGATGGTAACACAGAGTGATTTATGGAATAAATTAGTTTGAAGAATGAAAATTATTTGGGCTATGCTGGTTTGTTTTGATTCGGTCATGCCTTTTATGTGACATTTTTTGCAGTTTAATTTTTATTTGTGCTTTTTTATGGTGAAACTTTTACGCCAGGACCTGACTTAAAAAAGTGATTCAAATCTCAATAGGATTTCCCTGGTAAAATAAAGGTTAAAGAACAGTGTTTCAGTTTCACTAGTTATGGAATAGTTTCCTTTGTATGGATGGAAGGATTCTCTCATATCTTCATTACATGGAGCACTACAGCAAAAGAGATAAAGGATGATAAGTGGTCCAGAGATTCATTGCAAAATGCATACATATAATAGCTGACGAATAACAAGTGCTCTCTTGTGTTTTTGTGTGTGTGTGTGTGTGTGTGTCAGGCGGACATGCACGGCCTGCTGACCTTCGTGCTTATTCCCAACATTCAGAGCAAACCTCCTCCCGTCAAAGAGTCTGTGGTGAGTGCTGAGTCATGAACACCCGTGGGCTCGAGGATGAGTGGATTAAAAAGGTGTTGACAGGAATGAGGTGTGAAAATTGTCTTAACTTTTTTTTCCCCTGTCGTCCTTCCCTCTCTCCTCCAGATCCACGTGAAAGCCCATTTTGACTACGACCCCTCAGATGACCCCTACGTGCCGTGCAGAGAGCTGGGCTTGTCCTTCCAGAAAGGAGACATCCTCCACATCATCAGCCAGTCCGATCCCAACTGGTGGCAGGCGTACAGGGACGGAGACGAGGACAACCAGCCTCTAGCTGGACTGGTACCAGGTACTGGCTTCTGTCCATCCTTCCAGCCGCTTTTTGGGGGTCGTTTTTATTAGAGCATTTAAAGGCTACTCAGTGAAACTCTTGTTTGACCGTTGTTTGTTTGCCCTCTCTCCCTTTTTCTCTACAGGGAAGAGTTTCCAGCAGCAAAGAGAAGCCATGAAACAGACCATAGAAGAAGACAAGGAGCCAGAGAAGTCTGGTCCGTTGCTCTACTCTCTACACAATAACCTGATGACTGTGAATAACCAGCTTATAGCATCCTGGCTTTTTAGTTTACACAGTGTACAGTAAATAGTTTATTGTATAATTCAGTGATAATTAGATTAGTGCCTAGAAGGACCACAGGAAATATATTCACTTGAGGGAGTTTGTAAATGTCCAATTTTCAAGTTACAACTTACAGGAAAACCATTTAACACCCAAAGTGTGTGGGGTTTTTTTGTTCACCAAATAACATACATAAATTGTACAAGATGAGCTTCTCATGCAAAAATAAAATAATTGATTTAAAGAATATACACAGTAAATAAGCCTTGTAGCTCAAAAGTGTGTCTTAATTGTGTGCTCGGTTACAGGGAAGCTGTGGTGCGCGAAGAAGAACAAGAGGAAGAGAAAGAAGCTGCTGTACAACACTCACAGGAACGATGGTATGACTTCCTGTCTCTCTGTGACTCTCCAAAAATCTCGTCCAATGTAACAGGGACACAACTTTTGTTTGCATGCAAACTGCTTGTAAGTGTAGTCATGGATGACCAACTGTGAAGAAAAAAAGATTGAATGAGACACAAACGGGTATCTACGACGACTGATAAGGGCCATTGTGGGGGAAAAAGCGATCGGGGGGATTATGTGTACTCTGAATGTACAGGACTAAAGTGGTACATTTACGAGAAAACCCTCTAAAGTTTGTTTGAAAAAACCTTGAATATATTCCGACTTCAAAGTAAAATATGAAGACCTTCTGAATAGCATCCATAAGGTAGTGACGGCCTCTGAGTGAGTCAAAGGTCCTGAAAGATACATAAACCCGTTTTCTTTCATGTTTTTTTATGGTCTTTTATGAACATAGATCAATACTAATATAATTAATATATTTTGCACTCTGTGGCTCATGTTACCAATGTAATTAACTCCTTTTTACTTTTAACCTTTTTTCTTTTAACATACAATAGACCTAATACGACATCATAGGTGTCACATCTTTTACTCTAATGGACAACATTTTTCTCCAAACCGTATTATTGTTCTAACTTTAGTGTCATGGTTAAATAGTTGCTTTAAGATCAAGTCCACTCCACTATAAAGAAAATAATAAAGAGTAAATGCTCCCGTATAGAGAGCAGTTGGACACTCACCTGTTTACCCAAGAAGCATTTGTTCTGCTTATGAGAGGAAAAGAGAAAGTGGACAATCTGCCCTTTCTACACTGTCCCGGATAAAACATCACCATTCACAAAGTCTAAATATAGAACAAATATTTAAACAAATAAAATCAACTACTCGTTACTGACTTGCTGGCTTACATCTTGATCCATTCATCTTACATATGTCATGTTAGTTCTCGTTTCCGTTCCTCTTTGATATCCTCAGTTTCTGCCTCTAACCTCTTCTTACAGGTTTTTCCTTCTGACCTTTATTATAACTCTTTCATTCTCTTCTTTTCTTTCCATGTGCCCAGACATTGATAACGAGGAGATTCTCACCTATGAGGAGATGGCTCTGTACCACCAGCCGGCCAATAGGAAGCGGCCCATTGCACTGATTGGTCCAACCAGCTGCGGGCAGGCGGAGCTCAGACAGAGACTGCTCAACAGCCAACCAGAACGCTTCGCTGGAGCTGTACCCCGTAAGACTGAGACACACACACACACACACACACACACACACACACACACACACACACACACACACACACACACACACTGTACACTAAACACAGGCTTTTATGTGTCTGTGGATATACTTACGTGTGTGTGTGTGTGTGTGTGTGTGTGTGTGTGTGTGTGTGTGTGTGTGTGTGTGTGTGTGTGTGTGTGTGTGTGTGTGTGTGTGTGTGTGTGTGTGTGTTGCAGACACCACGCGGAGCCGTCGGGATTGCGAGCTGAGTGGTCGAGATTACCACTTTGTGTCTCGTCAGACCTTTGAGGCAGAACTGGCAGCAGGTAGGGTTACGTGTTATTAGATACTCTGACATACAGAGGCTATATAAATGGATTATTTAGAGTGACATTCTTCACTCAGTGTCAGACGCTGAACGACGTTCACCCCTGAAGCACCAGATCCATCAAAGGTGTATTCAATTTCACTCAGCAAATGACAAAATATAACTTTCAAGATTTCAAGCGAAAAGTATTTAGAAGTCCTTTATGAGCGCAAACTTAGAAAAAGTGCTTTTACAGTTGAAAAGTGTTAGCTAGAGAGCCTCAAAGCCAAACTAATAGATAGGTTACAGTATGTAGTTGAGTCCAATCCATATGGTCTGCAGGAACACAGACAATGTGCACTGTGACAGTTTGGGAGGAAAGAATGTTGCACTTAAGGAGCAACCTCCGGTTCTGAAAAGTGAAGCCAATGAGGAAGTGACTTAAACGAGAATGACCCTTTATCTTGATTTATTCCCTCAGTAAACATTGTAAACATGAGTTTATGGTCTCAATCTCTAGTTTCAAGTCTTCTTCAGTACAGCATGATGTTCATTTAGTAAACTATGCTCCATTTAGAGTCAAACAGACCATAAAGCAGAGTATGCTTTAGGACGGGGCTATCTTGTTGATTGACAGGTCGTTACCACGGCGTTGTCCAGTATGGCCGTTGTCTGTGATTTTGCATGTGACATAACTTCCGCCATCTGCTTATAAGGACACGCCCATGTACGCTTACACTCTATGTGGTATTTACAGAAGGGTCCATTGTCCGCCCTTCCGTGGTCACAGTGTAAACAGGAACTGCTTTTAGCAAATGCAGCATGGCTTTCTATGGTGTGTTTGGTTCCAAAACTTATCCATTACAGTGATTGTTATTTTGTTTACACCGTCACTGTTTTTGACAGTCATAAGGTTCAGAGTGTCTCATTTAAATAGCATATCCTCGGAGCACCCTATTGCAAATTTCCCTGCTGCGGGACTAATAAAGGATTATCTTATTTTATCTTATCTATAGATTAAGGTATAAAGATTTACAGATGCTGCTGTTTAATTGTGTACACTTTTTCTTTAATCAACTATTTCAAAATCTGGCAAAACAAGGGCGTGCCCTGTTAAGACATGTAGTGACGGTATCATGAGCCTCTAAATAAAGTGAGTGAGAAAAAAAAAATTCAGTCTGGATTAAGCAAATGAATTGTTACAATTTGACAAGTAATTATGAGGACACCCGACAACATAAAGGTTCTCTAACGTTGTCAGAACAACACACAGACGTCTCGTCCTAGTCTGAAGAAATGAAACGGAATCAACACAAATGTAGAATGACATTCCCCCTCTGTGGTTTGTTCCCAGGAAAGCTGATCGAGTCCGGTGAGTTTGAGAAGAACCTGTACGGGACGAGTTCAGACTCAGTGAGACAAGTCATCAACACTGGAAAGATCTGTCTGCTCTGTCTGCACACACAGGTGTGTGAACACACACACACACACACACACACACGCACACACACACACACACACACACACACACACACACACACACACACACACACATTGACCGACCACTGCAGATTACAGGTTAAAAGGTTTGTGGTTGAATCCTCACAGGTGTGTGTGTGTGTGTTTTCGTGTGTTTTCGTGTGTTTTCAGGCTCTTAAGGTGCTGCGGAGTTCTGACTTAAAGCCTTACATCATCTTCATAGC
Source organism: Anoplopoma fimbria (assembly GCF_027596085.1). Taxonomy (NCBI): domain Eukaryota; kingdom Metazoa; phylum Chordata; class Actinopteri; order Perciformes; family Anoplopomatidae; genus Anoplopoma; species Anoplopoma fimbria. Next base: position 12,352,580 of record NC_072463.1, on the reverse strand, counting down.
TCCGCCCTCCCAGGAAAGACTCCGAGCCTTATTGGCTAAAGACAACAAGAACCCAAAGGTATTTACTCACGTGTCCCTTCTCTCAATAAACTGTCTAATCCGCCTGTTTACCCTCGGTCAAAGATAAATATCACTGGTGTTTGCGTGTGTGTGTTTGCGTGTTTGCGTGTTTGCGTGTGTGCGTGTGCGTGTGTGTGTGTGTGTGTGTTGCGGACAGCCCGAGGAGCTGCGGGACATCATTGAGAAAGCCCGGGAGATGGAGCAGAGCTGCGGTCACCTGTTTGACGCCGTCATCGTCAACACGGACCAGGACAAAGCCTTCAACGAGCTGCTACGACTCATCAACAAGCTGGACACTGAACCACAGTGGGTGCCCTGCTCCTGGCTGCGCTGAGGACACACACATTCACACACACACAAATTAAAACAATCGTACAGTCACAATGGAGAACACGTTCACAGAGGTCCAACACATCGGCCGGTGAGACGCTGCGTGAGAGTTACGGCGGAGTATTAGGGCCACTGCTACGAGAGAACGAGTCTCTTGAGCGTTGAAATGATTTGAGATGAAGTTGTAATTTTATGGAAATAACGTCACAATATTACAACCATAAGTTGTTACTTAACAACACAATGTCACAATATTCAGAGATTAATTTGTCATTTTATGAAAATCACATCAAGATAATGTTGTTTATTGAGAAAAGTCTTGAGAATAGTATGAGATAAATTTAAAAAAGAAAATCTCAAAATTACATTTTATGACTTGTTCTTGTCACAGCTTTCTTGTAATTTGACTTTTTAATGTAAAACTACAACTTCATAAACTTAAATAAACATTATATTCTTGATATTAAAATCTTCTTCCTCAGAACACTATGACTTTATTTCTTAGATTTTACCCATTAACATTATACATTTATTGTTGAAATATGACTTTTCTTGTAATTCCAACTTTACTCCATAGCATCATGACTTTTGTCCTCTGTTATCATTGACTCTAATACTCCGTTGTACTGCAGAGAGTACATATAGTAGAATGTATTGACCCGTAGGCACCGTAATGAACAACACATGCCGTGTATACGTTGTGTGTGTGGACTCTCCTCAGAGGGAGGAAACCTTTAACAAAGAGAACCTGGTTGGTGTCCGACTGGTCCTTAAAGTTCGTATCCAGCCGTGACTTTTATACGACACTCATCTCTTTGTTATCATCACAATTCTTAGTAAGACCAAAATATGGACCTGGAAAAATGCCTTTTCCTTTTTTTTCTTCTTTTTTTCTAAGAGCTCTTAGTCAGAAATGTGAGGCCTCGTTCATTTTTCACCCTCTGCCTTTTATTCTGTCGTCATTTCAAACACTTATGATTCAAAATATTTAAATCACCACAGTCAAATTATTTTAACCTTTTTGCAGTGCCGAGAATCCGTGTTTAAAAATTAGATTTTGTGTTCAGTCTTCTTAGTTTTGATATTAATAAGTCGGCCCCGAAGCACAGGCCGAGTACAGAAGAGGCTCCTGGTGAGTAAATGTGAAGAATCACACACTAAGAAACATGGAATACTAAACCAATCCACGCTGAGCCGTTATTGCTATGAAGAACACTCACACACACCTCTGTATGTACACACCAGAACAGTGCATTAACCGCCGACTTTACCCAGAAGTCTCTCCATTTACAGCCTGAAGCTGCAGCCTTCTTCACACTGACTGACAGTTGACTGACTGGTTTCTGACCGACTCTCCTGTTAAAATACAAACTGTTGCAGTAAACACTAAAATAAAAGGACACAGCACTTGATTTTTCCTCTCTGACTGTTTTTTTTTTTTCTGACGTCTCGTCAGCTGACTCTTTCTGTCCGTCTGATCACATGTGAGCCTGAGCGGGTACAGAGAACGTGAAAGTTGTAGTTTTTTTTAGTCGTGATGCTGAAGTTATTATATATTTAGTGTGTGTGTCTGTGAATGTATGTATGTGTGTGTGTGTGCGCCTGTCTTTGAAGACAGCAAAGTATTATTATGACCTGAAATAGACCTGACAAAATATCACTGTAATCACTGGCTAGAGCATTTATATATTTGTAATATTGAAAAATAGGTTTATGAAGTCCAGAATGCACCAATAGGATTGCAGGTTTCACCTTTTGCCTCAACTGCCATTGGTCCAGGAGGAGGAGGAGGGGGGGGCTAAACGGAATTAACTGTATTGAATGTAAAGTTAATTGATACCACTTGTTGTTTATCAGACATCACTTCCTGAGTAAATCTGCTTTTTGTATGAATATTCACAACAATTAAATAAATAAATAGACGATTGATAGAAAATGTCTGACTATGTGTTTTTATTTTGTTGAAAGGTTTCTTCATGTACAGTTTTTTTCCCCATGTTTAAGGTTTTTTCATTTACATATTTTTCCAAAACAGATCTGGCAGAGACATCTTAAAGCAACTCAAATAAATGAAAGCCAAAGGCAAAAAATGGAATTGAACAGAATTTGGCATGACGTTCTCCACATGTGAGGATGAACATCCATCAACGGAGGCTGAAGGTTTCCTCTTTCCCTTTCATGTTCGAGAATGTGTAGCGCTACAAATTATGTGACCTGATGACTGAATACTTCCCATTTGGTTTGATTCCACAGAGGATGAACATTGGTTCAATGATGCCGATGGCTGCATGAAGCCTCTGCCATTCTTTTTTTTTTCTGATCAAAAGGAAATTCTGCATAATACCATAACATGTACAGTTTTAACCTCTAAAAACCATCAAAATACATGGTGACTTACTGTGTTTTGGGTAAAAGCTACAATACTGTTAAGTTGGGCTGTATTTTTACAGCAATTTATATGTGTATATGACAAAATAAATCTTATTCCAAACATCTTCTTACTCGCTTTTCTCTCACTCTCAACCGAGTTTCATGGTTTTCATCAGTGAATGGAACAGGTGAAAGTCATCACATGACCTAAGTGAGGAACACCAAAAACGGTTATAGTGTGACTGATGTTCCACAGTTAGTTCACATGATGACACCTAAGTGTCCATACGCCGTTGAAGACCATGAGATGTGGTTGAAAGCCCGCAAAAAAGCTTGTAAGTCAGCCTTTGAGTGGAAATATGTTGTCACTCGTACTGTTTTAAAGCGCAAGAATGAACTTCCGTTAGTAAAGCTTCCACCCAGTATGAGTTCATGTTCAGAGGAGGGGTCAACACCAGCAGGATCTCGTTTCACACAGTTTGAATCACAGAAGAAAAGAACCGTTCCTTGTGACCAGCAGCAGCGGATCAGACACCATCAGCTCCAACAGTCCCAAGACACAAGCAGCCATTCTGGATCAGAAACAGGCGGACGCTACTGGAGCCTGCTGGAGTGGCTGTATAGACCCGGACACACTTTTTATTCACACCTTTTCATTCATTGGCCCATGGTACCCGTTCTCCATCTCTCAGGCCTCCACATGGGGCTAATTATTGGCTCGTTATTATTAGCAGCAGAAATCAAGTAGAAATCAAGCAAAGGGCAACTATTCACCTGCCAGCACTGCAACAATCACCGTCATTCAATAACTGGACACACACAGTCACACTTAAATTACATAATCACGAAAAATCTTCAACGTTACAGTCAGGAATGAATGGTACAAAGTATCACTAATATCTCTGCTATAACTGTTATTTTTACCACCATTTAAATACTTCTTCAGTCAATGTAAATATAAGAATTCATTAATTAAAAGTTGAAAGATTCATGAAAGCTATCACTGTTTCAGCATTGAAAAAGCTCAGTATATCCTACCACCAAGCTTTCCAGTAGGAGCTCAGGTGTAGTAGAATAATTGAGCCACAGGGGGGCGCTGTGCCACAGATTATTGTTATTACCATGTGTGATCTCTGAAGTGGAACAAAGTCCACTTCCATGCCCACGTTAGTTCTCCCGGATCCACCACTTAAGCAAATAAAACCCCTTTGTCTCTTGGTGACTTTGCTTTGCTCTCCTCTTGTTTATCTGCGTTTGAGTCAGCTACATGTTGGCTCAGGTTCTGGACCTGGAGCCGGTGGATCTGCCTCTTTCCTGTCTGATCATGCCAAAATCAAAAGCACACTCTGGACTGATTTTGTACAGGTCGGATCCACCCTGTACTCCTCCACATGTGATGCTGTCAGGCTGCACTGAGATCAGCATGAAAACATCCCACAACACTCTCCCTTTATGCCAGAGGATCATGTTTACTGGATGTTTTACTTTACAAAGTAATCAGTACCCTTTAAATAAAGTTAAAGACTGTATATCAAAAGTTATAAAGTCCCATAGAAATGTTTTGTCATCAGTTTCTGCTGCTTTGCATTTGGCCTTTGTGTCCTTCTGATCTTTGGTTTCCTTTTCAACCTGTTTGAGGAGCAGTCAGAGAGTCTCAGTGCAGAGCAAGAGGGTTACCCCCAACGCACGTCTGTGTTAGTTTAAAGGGTACATTAAAAAAAATGAAACAAGTTAAAGTTAGCTTTTTTTGATTCTATAATTCTCTTCTTCTTTCTCTCTTTTTTCTTTTATCATATGAAGTAAATCCTTAAGTAAGGCCTTGAAATGCATACTTTATTCTATCTTGCCTATAATGTTGGTTTGATATTGGACGGAGCTTTCTCTATTTATTTCTGCCATCTAATTTCTATCAGCTCTTCAACCACGTTCCATCTTGTCTCATCATGGAGAAAAGTTTATTATATTTTAGATCAATCCATATTCTTCATTCTGAATCTACTCTTTGGCTCAACCCCAAGATAAGTAGGGATCCCATTCCATGGACAGGATGGAAAGATTGTCCCTCAATAAAATAGTCATAAAAGCCATTTTTTAAAATGTTTGCTCACTTATCTATCCCTTTATGGTCAATCATTGTGAGGTATATTCATAGCAACTATGATATCGAACAAAATAAATAATCCTACAGCTATTCATAAACATTCGGTTTGGCAGACAAAAGTGAGCATGAATACTGTCTGAGTAAATTACAGATAAACTAACCTTTGGGAAAACATTTTCAAGAGAAATAACCTTTTTTCTATGATCATGGTTATGGATTACTGGATTAATGGAACTGAGCCATTCCCAGTGTTAGAAGTTACATCTGTGCTTTTACTGCCAAGACAAACAAAAGGTCTGCTGTGCACGGCGAAGCAATGTGCAGTGTTATTAATAGAACGTGCTTCCTAAATGTTTAGGTTACTGTTAGTTATGGAGCCAAACACATAACTTACTGTAACTAACCCGGTCTGTAAGTACTGCCTGAGTGTGCTAAAAAAGTTGCTTGACAAAACTAAAATTATATTTTAGCTAAATAGCTAACACAAGTAAAAACTAACAATAGAAGGAACCATAATTAATATAACAGAATATCAGGATAATGTACATGCTCATCCAGTGTTTTGTCATTGTACTGACACTGATATCATCTTTGTTGTTCTTATCTGTTGTTCCACACATATTATGTTATCAAAAGAACATTAAATACAACAATAATGAATGAAAATCACTCACTACTATTACCTAACTCACAAAAATCCTCTCATTTAGAAGTACCAAAAAAGTAAATCTTCCATCGTTTTGAGGACGGTCACTATCTTGTTCCGTCTCGGGTCTTTGGCTGCTGACAAACGGCGCTGACGTCTGCCTCAGAGAGAAAAAAACCAACTCAAAACACTGCGCTGTGATTGGCTGACGTATCGCAAAGGGGCGGAGCCCGCGCTTTTCTGCGGTAGCGGATTGGTCGGCACTGCTGCCAGTCAACCCCTCCCCTGCTGCTGGTCGCACACGGTCAGGTTGATGGAGAGGAGAGAGGAAGATGTAGCGAACAACGGACACTTTAAACGTCCTCTGCTTCCATCTGTCGCGCGCTCCACTTCTTCACTTTGTTTTCTCAACTTCTCGACATTCACGGCCGTGCCGCCGCTTTACGGCCAGAGCCTCGTCTCCTAGGAGACGCGAACAACTCCTGAGAAGTTTGACCCGCTGCAGTCACTCTCACTGTTCGGAGCGGGACAGCGCGAGACACAGAGCTCGTGCAGGGGGTCGATGCCTCGCGGGGGCTTTGTTCCGTCCCGTGTGGTGACCTACCGCGAGCCCGCCGCGGACATCGACTGACCGGCGGAGCGTGGACGGTGATCGATCCCCGGAGACATGGACGGGACTCTGTCCGAGCTGCTGGCCGCCTTCATGCAGTCTCCTCTGGTGGTGTGGGTGAGTGGAGCACACGCACACACATACACACACATACATATACACACACACATATACACACACATATACACACACACACACACACACACACACACACACACACACACACACATACACACACACACACACATATACACACACACACACACACACATACACACACACACATATACACACACACACACACACACACACACACACACACACACACACATATACACACACACACACACACACACACACATATATACACACACACATATATATATATATACACACACACACACACTTCACAGTAGAAACACAGAAACACAGTACTCTAGTACTCTTCACCAGTAGAAACACAGTACTCTAGTACTCTTCACTAGTAGAAACACAGTACTCTAGTACTCTTCACTAGTAGAAACACAGTACTCTAGAAACACAGTACTCTTCACCAGTAGAGACACAGTACTCTAGTACTCTTCACCAGTAGAAACACAGTACTCTAGTACTCTTCATTAGTAGAAACACAGTACTCTAGTACTCTTCACTAGTAGAAACACAGTACTCTAGTACTCTTCACTAGTAGAAACACAGTACTCTAGTACTCTTCACTAGTAGAAACACAGTACTCTTCACTAGTAGAAACACAGTACTCTAGTACTCTTCACTAGTAGAAACACAGTACTCTTCACTAGTAGAAACACAGTACTCTTCACTAGTAGAAACACAGTACTGTAGTACTCTGACCTCTAAATACCTCCTGCAGTAGTTTGCTCTCGTGCACTATAAACCATTTATTGACCCTGCTCAGACACATACATTACAGTGACAAGGGGCAAGATTTTCAAAGTAAAAGCCTCAGGTTAACTGATGCTTTGGGACTTTCCAAGTTTAGATCTCATACAGAAAGAAAAGTCATTCTGTTTGTTCTGCTTCACCAGCCACAGTTGCATTCCTTCAGTTCACTCAGTTTCCTTACCTCTTCATCATCTTTTGCCCTTAAAATCATCACCCCCCCTGTAGACCCAAGTGTTCTCAGTGTTTCAGTGGTTTTAGCTGTATGCATGTCCATGGGCTGAGGGGTGTTTGTGTTGGAAAAACAACTTTGTCCATCTGAGCAAACAGCACCTCAGCTGATTTCTCTTGATCCAGCGAAGCTTTAAGCAGAAACTAATTTAAACTAAATCCAGTGTAAAGCAGCGTTCTTTTACCCAACTGCAACCTTCAGAAATGTTTGTTTGTACACACATTATTTGTATGCATATTTTCATAAACAGGCATATTTAATGGATTATCTGTGAAAGATATTTCACAACATGAACAGAAAGCAAAAAAAAGTAGGATTAAATGTAATCCTTCCTTGGTGGACGTTCCTCTAGATATCTGTGTCCTCAGAGTCTGGGGCCCGTCTGAATCTCCCCCTATGGTCAACATGGGCTTCCAGCCCGGACTGTGACCACCCACACAAAGCAGTCAACAGGTTATTAACTCTGTGGTACTTCCTGCTTCCCTGTGACCCCATCCTGTTGACCCGACCGCCCAACCAACAGTTTCTCACAGCTTTGTTGGACACAGACAATCACAATGAACACAGCCACGCTGTAGAAAGCTGACACAGGGACACTGAATAGTTACTCCACGTTTCTCTGTCTCCTTGTTTCTTTTTTCTTGCCACATCCAAGGTTAAAGAAAGGGTTTCTGTGACCAGGAAGGTTTCCCAAGATAATCTTGGAACCTGATTTTAGGCTATGTTCGGGAGGAGAAAATGAAAGAGTAGAGCTCGCTCCAGTGGCCAGCAGCAGATCAGACTGTGGTTGTACTGGGCAGCTTCCAGCTGTGTCACTGTGTGAGCGTGGGCCGGGCGTTCCTCAAAAAGAGAGCATTACTCTCAGCAACCCCCCGAATAAATATAGGCTTAAAAAAATATTAGATGTGCCGTATATTGCATTTTAATCCCAGTAAAGCTCAAAAACAAAGGTTCACATTTTCCAAAGGTTATTGGTGACTGCTGTTGTTCCTGCTGGCCACAAATGGATGCCCTCCAAACACACGTCAGTGTAAGCAATGGGGGACAAAATCCACTTTCAGTTTTCTGTGCAAAGATGTATTCTAATGTTCAGCCGCAGCCTTTTTCAAAACAAATTGTGTCACTTTTTGTCCATGGATGTTCACGGAAGGATTAGCCAGTGGACGTCACACAATCTGGAAAATCTTGATTCATCAGGACGGCCAGCATATTAAGTTTAATGGAAAAAAAAGATCAGTTCATGTCTCTAGGTGCCATGTGGTTGACTTCTCTTTCTGTCCCCAGGTGAGGACGTTGGGTCCTCTGGGTTCGTGCGAGGACGCGGGCTCAGAGGAGCGCGTCAACATGTTCATGGAGCTGGTGGACGGCGTCTTCCTGCACAAGATCATGACACACATGTAGGTAACGCTGCACCCAATAAGAGTTTAACATTTGTATTGTATGAGTCAGTGAAAATCAAAAGCTCCTTGGAGTGTATGGAGTGAGTTAATGAACGGCAAGTGAGTTGATGCTGTGTTTCCTGTGTGTGTGTGTGTGTGTGTGTGTGTGTGTGTGCGTGTGCGTGTGTGCGTGTGAGTGCGACCACATCCTGACGCCCTGGTTTCAGGTGGTTACCGTCACAGCCAGATGTGCTGCTGAAGTCTTCATCAAGACACACAGTAGAGTATGAAAGCTCATTAACAGTCCCTTTAGAGCTGAGCTGCTCTCTGTTTGGACGGTGATGTAGAAATGACACCGTGGCAGACAGGTAAGACAGTGAGGTGCTACATCTCTCAGCATATTCAGTTTATGCATATTTACCTAAGCTAGAGATGCACCGGGAGAATCAGTCCCAGCTATGAATGCAACACTTACTGACACAGTGGGTGCAGGATGTCCATCTCAGACAGCAGAAGCTTTTCAAAGACTGACACCTCCTATTCTACCAGGTTTTGTAAATATGACAGTTTTATTATGTTAGCAAAACTCATGGTGATTATGAAACATAATTAGCAGCAGTGTGGCTAATTGATGTTTTGGGGGGGGGTTTTGGCACTGAGGAAAAATATATATCAGGCTTTGGACACACACACACACAGTACTTATAAGGAGGACACGTTCATGTTGGCTTTGGTCTTTTCATGGGATTTGTTGACAGTAAAATATATTCCTTCTGGATAGGACAGACAGCATTTGGACCACAGGGACATTAATACTGTCCACAGTGATAATAACAATACATACCCACATGTGTGGATCTTCTCCCATCCAGACGGCCCCTCTGTCCCCAATCAGACCACATGTTCATATGTTGGTTATTGTCCTCAGAAACAATGATAATCGCCCTATTGTTCTCCACACACTGAATGTAGGCTGGGCTATTTGGAGGGGGGGTGTGATTAGGACTTGGTAGGGGTTTATGGGAAAGTGGGTTACAGAGGAGGAGGCCGGGGTGGCGGAGCCATGAGGAATATTACTGGAGAGCCCCTCAGAGAGCGTTGGTAAATCAGTCAGTCAGAGAGGCAGTCAGCTGTCATATCAGCCAGTCTGTAAGCCTGTTATTCTCTCCGACCTTTCAAAACATTATGGTATGTGGGCATCTTTGCTTGACTGAGTTGGGCTTGTTGACTCAGAATAAAACTATAAAGAGGATGCATTTCCTGAAGAGAATGTAACATTGCTCGCTGCTGATTATTAGCTGTTGAAACATTAGAAAAAGTAGGAAACACTGAAAAAGGCTGAATTTGAATTGGTGGTCTAAAAATAAATATAGTCACTGAAAGGAGTTGAGATGGCATTTAAGATGGACGCACTGAAAGGAGCTAAAGTGTAAATGTAGTGCACTGAATAAAGTAAGGTCACTTGAAGCGCAGAGAGATTTTGAAGCATCAGTTGAAATGAGAGTGCTGAAAGGAGTTAAAGTGTACCTGCCACTGTAGTGCACTGAATAAAGCGTCAATTTGCTTTCAGCGCAGAGTGAAGCTTTAGTTGAGTTAAAAATTGTGGAAATAGAAGTAATAAATTGAGATGGAAGTGGAAGTGATTAAAGAATGTAGTTGATGAGTTGAAGTGGAAGTACTGTGAGCAATCGTACATTCATACATTTGTAGGGATTTGACATCTCAAAGATTTTGAGTGTCAAATTAAATTAGTGCGTAGTGAAGTTGAAGTGAAAGGAGTTTAAACTGTGGAAGTGATGAATTGAGCTGTAAATGTAAGTTGAAGTGTAGTCTGAGTGATGAAAGATAAACTAGAAGATGTCAGTTGTGATTGTTGCAGTTTCAGTTTAGTGTAGGCAGTGAAAGCACCAGGAGTGCAATGTGTTTCAAAGTTAGAGCTGAAACAATTAATCAAAGTTCATTCATTGTTTAGAAGTCATAATAGTTTTAATAATCTGTTTATCCTGTCAGTAATATTTGAACTAAAATGGCAATCACTCTGTGGTTTCCAATTTGACAGGCGGAGGAATTGTTTCTTTTTTTAGTCATTTTTATTATATGAAAGCAAGCCATATGAAGATTTCACCTCAGGCTCTGATAACTGTTATTGTTTCCTGATATTTTGTCACATTTTGTAAGTTGAAGTGAATAGACATGGGACGTCAGTTAAACCACCAAAGGAGGTGAAACATTGGTTAAGTGAATATCAAATGAAAGCATTGGAACCATCAGTCCCAGTTTAAACATTCAACTTACGACCTCCAAGTGTTCCAGGTGCACGACGGCAAGATGCAAACAAGAAAACATGGCTGACCGCGACAAACTGATGTTTCTTTTACTAGAGTGCAGACCATTGAACTCTCAGAAAGTAAAGCCTCTTAGCATGTACAAACAAAACAGAGGGGGAAACCACGCATGAGGTAACAAGCGATGTCTTACATTTTATTTTAAAGGCCTCCATTAATATGAATACAGGAAAATATAGTCACCGCTGCCTTTTAGTTGATGGTTTAACATTTACAATGAGCGCGTGTGTGGTGTGACGTCAGACGACGGCTTCTTAGTGAGGTGGGGGTTGATGGATTTTCCTCCTGAATTCACCAGTAGGAACTCCGACTTCGAGTTGGCTGCAAGATAAGGCAAGGCCAAGCGAATGAAAGTGTGTTTTCAAGCCTCTGTTTATTTACAATAGTTTCCACTAGGCATCAAACTGACGTCATGTTTTAGTAGGTCAGCCAGACAACATTGTGTGTGTAATTAACAAGATCTCCATCTTAAGAAGCAACAAGTAACGTGAATCGAATCTTTCATGTGTGTGTCTCCATAGCGACCCCAGCCCAACAAATCAGAGGCTGAACAAGAACGTGAACAATGACTTGTCCCTTCGCCTGTACAACCTGACCGTTCTCACCAGACACATCAGGACGTACTACCAGGTATGCACACACACACACACACACACACACACACACACACACACATGCACACATGGCACACTATGGCAACGTGCACCTTGGCAACATGCATGGGTCAAACTACACCACAGTAGACAAGCCGCAGTTTTGATTGTGTTATTATTATAATTTTTTCCCCCATGCAAAAAAGTCCTCTCTAAGTAGAATTACAGTAAAACCTCATGAGCACCAAAATATAAAACATCAAATTTATCAGCATGGTGAACAAGAGACAAAAAATAGTGGAGACTCCCTACTGTTTGAGGCGGTCATGTCAAGTCTGAATATGTGTCCCTTCATTGTTATTTTTATTCCTTTAGACCATAAGGGTCCACTGATAAAATTCATAAAATTGAATCCCAGTTGTGAATATTTATCACCTGAAGTCCTTTGCTCTCTGTCTGAAAACCACACTTAAAGTGGCACAGACACTATTATCTCACCTTCCTGCGCCTTGAAGTTGGGTATGCTTGTTTTGGTAACCGCTGCTGACTACAAAAGAAGGGTCTCCTCCTTTCTCTCATTGGTTTTCACTCCGTTAACTTTTCTGTTTGCACGGGCAGGTGTGTTTTAGGAGGGATCTAGATCAATGAATGACTCGTAATTGATGTTATTCGATTGCCTAATTTGTATTAGAATATTCATTCTGGTTTAAATACACAATTTGATAGTATTTGCTGAGCATGAGTTTTGTGTTGTCCCATATATACTCCAGTTGAGTTCAGTGACAGATGCAGTGTCGAGGCCCAGGCTATTAATTGCAGTTAGATTATCTGCCAATCAATTGCTCCACATTTGTGTGTGTGTGTGTGTGTGTGTGTGTGTGTGTGTGTGTGTGTGTGTGTGTGTGTGTGTGTGTGTGTGTGTGTGTGTGTGTGTGTGTGTGTGTGTGTGTGTGTGTGTGTGTGTGTGTGTGTGTGTGTGTGTGTGTGTGTGTGTGTGTGATCATCTTTGTCATGTGTTTGTTTTCTGATGTGTGCGTTTCAGCTTGGGAGTTTTGAAAAGGAACAGGTCCTGCATGTGTGTTTGTGTCACTCGTGGGATGTATTGATCATGCTGCACATCAGTATGGATCAACCTTGAACTTGCTGGCTGATCATTTTTTTAGTTGCATGACAAGCAGTAATCTACAGCGATCATTATTAGCAGGAAGTAACACAGTGCGGTCAGATTATTTTCCTTTCTTGTTTTCTTTTTTGTTATTAGGCATTAAAAAATATATATTTTTTAACTGCTTTTGAAAGGTTTGCGAGTTACAGTTAAAGGTTTTTTTTACACACCTGGTAAACTCTCTAGTTGATCTAGACTCCAAACAGAAGTCCTGAAAGAGTTATTCAAATCATGACAGGGAAAATAAAGTCATTTCATTTTCATATCCTGTTGTATCAAAGTATCTTAATACATGCAAGCAATACACTCCCATCACTGTGTGGGGTAAGAGGTGTGTGTGTGTGTGTGTGTGTGTGTGTGTGTGTGTGTGTGTGCGTGTGTGTGCGTGTGTGTGTGTGTGTGTGTCTCAACAGGACATGACTGCTCAGCCAAATCATCTGCATCTGAGCTCCTTATCTCTTGATTTATTACACAAAAGACACACATGCCTCTGAGCAACAAGCTGTGATTAGCTTTGAGAGGATGGCTACATTACATCATGGGCCTGGCATTGGTGTGCACACACACACACACACACACACACACACACACACACACACACACACACACACACACACACACACACACACACACCTGTATCAGTGCAAACACTTTTCACTCTGTAATACAGTGGGAACCTCTTACAGTGTTGGATGATTGTTATAAATGTTTTTTAGCATTTGATTGACATTTGTGTATTTATTACATTAATAAGCCTGCACATTGGTGTTCTGTGTCCATCGATGGCAGTGACACAGGGTTGCCCGGGGAACAGTGAGTCAAATTAAAAAAATATATATTTTAGTTTGACTTTTTTTCATGTATGCAAAGACCCAAAATGAACAGCTTTCTTACCCATCTGAAGTGTATAACAGTACAATCTAAAAGCTGTAACTACACACAGCCAGCCAACTGTTAAAAGTGATTCGCCACCTAAAATCTATCTTTAAGACAGATCTGCCTTTAATAGTGATGGTCGTTAACATGTTAAATGATAACCTTCCACACGCCGTCTACAGTGTTACAGGAAGGTCCTTTCGCTTTTTTACTGACTTGGCATCTCATTTAAAAAAAACATGCTTTACTGCCGAAATTTGAATCAATCAATGAAACTTGTATAATGAACTTCACAACAAATCATATTCACTTCAAAGTGATTAAAAGTATAAATAGATATGCAGATAAAAATAGAATACGTACAAATTATAAAACCACAATATTATAAAATGTTATAGCAACATAAAAGACGAGTTTACGTTTGAACATATCAATATCTGATTGAAAGCAGCCTTGCAAAATGTTTTTGTTCTGCTTTGTGGAACAGCTGAAACAGAAGAACCCCACTGGTTCATAAACCAAAATCATCTCTGAGAGGTAGTCTGCTGCACGGCCATGTACGGCTTTTATAAACTAATATATATCAATCCTAAACTAACAGGTAACCAGTGTAAGGACTTTAAAATAGTATTGCATACTAGTTTAGGGCTCTATAAAAAGCTGTGATACAACATGGAAACCTTTTTCTGGATTATGTAAACCTTTGCCTGGGGTCAAGGACAACATTTAGTCTTTGGTGTTTGAATCTCAAAGACCCTGAACCAGTTTACACTTGGTTTTAAATGCATCTTGGCTTATTGGATCACAAGTGGAAAGTTCTTATTAGAGGCATAAACAACCACCAAGACGCATTGTTATCAGATCCCCCAAACCACTTGGCGAGGTGGTCCGGAATGCATTTGACCACAAATCTTTTGTTGTGTAAAAACCCGTATGCATCTTCATGCAAAGTCGGTAAACATATGTTACGAGTGAGTCAAACATCTTGGGTGACTTGGTTTTCCTGGACCACGTCAAGAAAAAGACCCAGTATTATTTAGATTTCTTCTCCTTTCAGTTGCTGTCAGTCAGAATGGGAACAGGAAGTGCATGAAGCCTTTGTGTCTAGTGTCTCACAGAATTATTAATTATAACACTGTTCATGTGTCGCTCATGCAGATCAGACAACAATAAAGGCCACATCTGCTGCTAACTGTGTGTGTGTGTGTGTGTGTGTGTGTGTGTGTGTGTGTGTGTGTGTGTGTGTGTGTGTGTGTGTGTGTGTGTGTGTGTGTGTGTGTGTGTGTGTGTGTGTGTGTGTGTGTGTGTGTGTGTGTGTGTGTGTGTGTGTGCACACTTGGTGAAGTGGGTCATCCTGGGCAGTATGGGGTTAATCTGTCCCTGATGGTTAATCTCTAACCACGGTCAAACACCCTGGCCTCAACACACACATGCACACACCTCATAGTGCAACCTTAAGTCAATGAGTTATGAGGCTCTTAGTTCAGGATCAGCCACAAGAACAATACACACCAACACACACACTCATTCACACACATACATATCCATCCAGCTGTTCATAAGGGGCTGGGCGTTGGCTTTCTCCTAATTAGATGAGGTCTCAGTAGACACAGGCTGATCCAGTGACTCCTCCCAGTCTCCCCAGTGACAAAGCCCAAAGTGTGTGTGCGTGTGTGAAGAGGGGGTGTCCGTCACCTACCTTCTGCTCCGCCTCTATTGTACAAATCACAGTAACCTGATATCACTAGCTCTGAATACTAAGCTATTTACTCTGTTCTCTCTCCTGCTGGGTTTTTTGTCTAACTGTTCCACCCAAACGCTGGAATAAGTAAGATTCATTGTTGGACAGAAAATCAGTCAAAGACATTTTAGACAGTAAATTCACCATCTGGTGGTGACGGCCTCTAAAATGTGAGGATTACCATTTACAATGTTTAAGATCATTGTAGACTGAAAACCTTACAAACCACTACTGACTAGAAGCTGTACTTTGACAAATGGGGTACTGAGATAATCTGTGAATATAATCTGGATTCTCTGGCTCCTCAAAGTGCTCGTTATGGTATTTGCAACAATCCACGATACCCGAACCGATCAGAGCCAGGTTGAGTCTCTTACCCAGAGTTCACACTATGAGCGGCAGAAGCAACGGAACCAACGCTGGCCGTGGCGTGCGACATTGTTGCGGTTTTGCTGTTGAATTGTTGCGGTTTTGCTGTTGAACAAGAGCACAACTCACAACATGTGAACCAGTATGAAAAATAGCCTCATTTACACTAAAACAGATACAGATTTTCATACTAGAGAGACGGACAGAATTGAGACAGACAGCGCTACAGTGACGGGGGATGCTTTATCCAGAGGTTGGTCAGATTACAGATATTTGCAGGCTGTCATTGGCAAGCAGTACGATCACCCTCTTTTATCCTCTCAAAGTTAAACTTCCATGAGTATGAGGAATTTATGAGAATGTACTTATTCTAAGAAAAGCCAGGAAGGACATTTTCCCTCACTCTTTCTGAGTGTCTGTGACTCCTTTGCAGCTCCTGCATGTAGAGGAGTGAAACTCTGTCTCTTGTGAAAGACATATGATTGTTGTGTAGTAACTTAAGCAGAGCTCTCCCCTCCTCTCTCCTTCTCGCTCCCCTTTCCCCCTTTCACTTAACTCCTCCTTGGTTACCGTGGGAACGGCAGAACAAAGCCCTGAGCCTACATGGGATGTTTTGGAACTCCATATCCTCTGGCCTACTTTGTACACACTTACACACACGCAGTCTGGCTGGGTGGATTGGAATATTCAGTGTGTGTGTGTGTGTGTGTGTGTGTGTTGTGTGTGTGTGTGTTGTGTGTGTGTGTGTGTGTTGTGTGGTTACTAGGGATTGGATTTGGATTTTTAACTTAAAGAGTAACTGCACACTTAAACATGTTTTCTTTAAGTGATAGACTAGATGATATGACTGTACTTTGATTAAACACATCAGTGCTGGTGTTTATTATTTATATATTTTTTTACCATAGAAGTATTTATTTATTTTATTAAAAAATGAAGACTCCATTATGTTTTCTTGGATTATCAGAAAGCGAGTTGAAAACAAGGTGATCCACAATTTTTGGGTCCTAAATAAATACATATGCAAATTAGGTGGGGTTTTTTTTTGCACTTAAATCTTAATTAATAGGGAAGTATTGTACTTTTTATTGCAATTATTCATTATTTGATAACTTCTGATCAACTCGTGGTTGATTTTGTGCGATGTGCCCACATTAGTGGAGCCATACACGGCAACACGCAGAACATACAGATGAGAAGAGCTGAAGCAGCATCAGCCTTCAAAACGGTCTTCACACCTTCACATGACTTAGTTTAGTGGTCATGTGATAATAAACTAATGGCCAAAGCGAAGTAAGGTGAAAGAGAAAATCTTAGGCAACATTAATTCTTTTTGCCCAAAATAATTGAAAATTCGGATCAACTTGTTAGTTAGCTTTCTGATAATCATAGAATCAATCTGTTATGTTTATTCTGGAAGAAGATATTTGTGTCTTTAGGAGTGGTTGGCGTTCAATAAGGGTCCACGTTGAGGGGCCTCTGTCTCCTGATTGGTTGGTCATCACGGTTAGTCCTACTGTGTTCTCACGCATATGTTAACATGAAGGAAAACGTGTTGTTTGAATCAAGAGGTGAGAAAGTGATGGATTTGGGATGGAATAGACCCATGTTTATGTGAGTCTATGTTTATGTTGCCATCCTCAGCCCCTTTGGACTGGTGGAAGGGAACCACTGAGGGCTGAGAGACAGAGTGCTAATGTTCCCTTTGTCAATAGAACAAAAAAACCACCTCAGAGAAAGGCCAGAGGAGGAGTAACTATGGAGGAAGGAATGAGCCTTCACTTGTCTCCCTTTCTGTCAGTTGGTCTTTGGAAACTCCAGCTCTATCTGCCCTCTATAAACAGTTTGCTGTTTACCAGCAGAACTGTGTACTTTAACTCCATGCAGCTCTACATACTGTCAGTCAGTGTGTACAGAGCGAGGAAAACTCTGCCAGCTATGTTTCCCTCCATATCTGACAGACTTTTGAAATATAGCATTTACAAGCAAATGAAGTACTTCCTGAATATATATGTATGTATACAGTCAGGTCCATAAATATTTGGACATTGACACAATTTTCATCATTTTGGCTCTGTACACAACCACAATGGATTTGAAATGACCATCATTCTGGTACAAGTTGATCTTTGTCTCATCTGTCCATAGGATGTTGTTCCAGAACTGTACAGGCTTTTTTAGATGTTTTTTGGCAAACTCTAATCTGGTCTTCCTGTTTTTGAGGCTCACCAATGGTTTACATCTTGTGGTGAACCCTCTGTATTTACTCTGGTGAAGTCTTCTCTTGATTGTTGACTTTGACACAGATACGCATACCTCCTGGAGATTGTTCTTGATCTGACCAACTGTTGTGAAGGGGTTTTTCTTCACCTGGTAAAGAATTCTTCGGTCATCAACCACAGTTGTTTTCCTTGGTCTTCCGGGTCTTTTGGTGTTCAAAGCACGTCTTGATTGTTTCATTTCAAATCCATTGTGGTTGTGTACAGAGCCAAAATGATGAAAATTGTGTCAATGTCCAAATATTTATGGACCTGACTGTACATACACACACACACACTAGGATGTGTTGTTACATTGGGGGTCTTTCCAGTGCTACTTTCAGTCTATAGTACAGTGAGATTGTGGTCCCTTTTTCTGTAGAACATCTTAACACCTACTTACAAGATTTCAGTTAAATCAGATGGAACTTGAGCCGAGAAATAAAGGACTACTTTCTGTTGCAGCTTTGAAGATCACGTCACTAAGGGACTATTTATAGGGCCATTTGTTGAGTAGGTTATGTTTTAACTCCTATACTGTGTAGCACACCCTCTCTCTATTCCTACAAATGTCATTCAGATTTGACCTCAGAAATATTTTGTAATTAATATTTCTTTGGACTAGACATCCATGTTCGGTGAGAAGCATACTTGCCCCTCTCTTTCATTTATTTTGTTTTTTTCCTGCGTTTTCCTGTAACTGGTTGTGGATGTCTTGTAGACCTGGTCGATTGACACGAGTTACCTTCATTCTTGAACACATTGTGCAAATACAGCCACATTTAGAAGTTACAAAATGGTGTGAGGTAATTTTACTATTTGTTTGCACTAATATTAGTATTCCAGGATAGTTTAGTGAATGTGTTTTTCTCCATTAATAACCGTAGTTATGAGATTTGATATCAGCACATCTGTAATTGGATGGGGAGAAGAGAGAAAATAGATTATGAGCTCTGCTGTGTGTTCAGGTTGAAAACCAGAACATGGCTTCAATGCCACGGCTAAGCTCATTGCTAACTAGCTTGTTTATTATAGATGAGACAGATAGACTTACACTCTCTAATAGCACCTGGACCTGCACTGTTTAAAACACAGTGCACACAAATAACTACCAAGGCAGTGTGAATATAGTGAATGTCATTGTCTCATCAAAATGCACTCTGTTTGACTTTAAGTTTGTTTAAGTGTGTGTCTGTGTGTGTGTACTAGTGATAGCTCAGATCTATAGATATTCTCCTGCAGCAATATCACCAGCAGGATCTAACACTTAAAACTGACAATGGATCAATAGAGCCTGCTACATGACCCATTTTAATACACACACACACACACACACACACACACACACACACACACACACACACACACACACACACACACACACACACACACACACACACACACACACACACAGGCATACAGTACATGCAAGGCCTGAATCCATGGCCCACTAACACACTGGGCTCACATTTCTAATCCCAGATCAATAACATGGTGGCGGCTAACAGGAGATGTGACTTTAACTGAGCCGCTGGGTTCAGGTTCAGTGCTCACCAACTTTCACACCACTTTAAATCAAAATGTGTAATGGAAAACAATTATTAACAGTTGTTTTTTCTGGGAATAACATTCCTTGTATTTGGGTCAGCCTTTTTGCCAATTTATATGTATTATATTGCAGATAAAGCTTTGTTGGATTCTGCAAATGAACAAATATCAAATATACAAAAAATAGGCCACAGTCTGGTTCATGGGAAAAACATCTGGGGTCTCATAATAAAAAAGTGCGTATATATATTTATATTTTTGGGGGAATTAGAAATCAAAGTGTTTATGGGTGTGCAAAATGTACTGATGAAATAGTGAGTATAATTTGATATGAGATTTGAGTTGGTTCCTTTACAATTGAAAGTGTTGGAATAGTTATGGCTTACTAGCACAAGCACAAATAACACTGCTGATTTGAATGTTGAAGATAAAGAGCATCTTTAATTAGCGTCTGCATGAAGTGAAATGAAATCATTCTACTGTAAAGACTCTAATCACGTAAAACTTCTACACTGTCTGCTTCACAGATTCCCCCTGTCTCCATACTGTGCGTCTCTATGGGGCAGAGCTTTCGTACAGGTGTGCACATTCTCCAGTCTAGTTTGTGTTGTAGATCACAACTTTTTCTGGGGCCTTTTTAGGTCCTGTTTTGCGCAAACACAACGGTTATAAATGATGACCAAGGGGCAGACGCTAACGTTAAGCAAAGTACTCAACCTGGTCCTGGGGACCTGACTAAAAAAGCTCCAAACAGCTTTAGATCTGTTATGATGTTTAGGTATGAAAAATGATGATGTTATTGTACTCTAAAATAACTCAAAAAGCACTTTAAAACTATGCGCCCCAGCTGTAGGGCTCATTCTTACTGTGTACTACAATAGGGTGGTACCAGCTGATAATGCTGCCCCCCCTCAGGTAAACACTGTTAGCGCTGTTAGCCTGTTTGGCATAGTACTGCTAGCGCTCTTAGCATAGCTAGATAAGGGACGCCGGCTCATGTGTAGCTCAAGTTGACTAAAATAGGTGATAGCATGGCTCTAAATTATTCACACCTGACAGTAATCGGTAGAGGGACCGATCAAGGGACGTCAAACATTTTTGCTAACTTTCATATCATGTTGCAACCATGAGCCCTTGATTTGCATATTTTAAGAATGACGCTTATTTTAGGCCTTGACAAGTGCTTATGTTTTGTCCATCCTTTATTATTATTATTAATAATTTATTCAGTTTGTGGCTCGAACCCAACAAACTATATAATGTGATAATTCATAATTATAACGCCTACCGGTACTGATCATCAAACTATGAAACACTTAAATTGAAAGCATACGTCAGTCAATTTGAATAGTCAGAGCATAGATCATTTTTTGACAGGCTGTTGTTATACGATGCTTCATCCTCACAGTTTGTGTGTCATGATGGTGCAACTGGTTACATGCTATTATCATTAAGTTCAAAGACCAGCTGAGCCTAAGTTGGTTATGCTGTTTTTAAGTTAGCTTAGGTTGAAAGTTCAGCCGACTCTGACGGTGTAGAGTCCGATAAGCTTCCCCCGGTAACACCAATGTAATATTTGGAATCTAAGAAGAACAACAATTTCCAGTTGTCAGTAAATGTCGTTAAACGGTATCTGTAAATCATAGCGATGGATTGGAAAACCAAGAACATGTCCTTCGAAATATCCTCTCTCTTGCTCTTTTAGAGTATATCTAATTAAGTGAATGGTGCTGGTCGACTCAATCTGCACTGTCTCTCCATGAAACAAACACAATGTTGTGGGCAAAGCCTCCAGACTGAAGGTGTGTTTCAGCTGAATTCCTGCTGTGCCTTAAAGACATCTGGTAGCCAGCCTGCATGTTTTAGTCACACTGTGTGTGTGTGTGTGTGTGTGTGTGTGTGTGTGTGTGTGTGTGTGTGTGTGTGTGTGTGTGTGTGTGTGTGTGTGTGTGTGTGTGTGTGTGTGTGTGTGTGTGTGTGTGTGTGTGTGTGTGTGTGTGTGTGTGTGTGTGTGTGTGTGTGTGTGTCCGTGTCCGACAGAGGGGGACTGCAGGGTCTCTCATTACCTCCTGGTGTATAGGCCGGTGTAACAGTACCTGCTGGCTACTTCAAAGCTGTAACCATGGTGTAAGCCGATGCGTTCATGTGCCTGTTTAGCAGATGATACTCCAGACCAGAGCTCTGTATCTCTGATCATGTTGTGACTGTGTCCAAATGTACACGAGCACATTAAGGATTGTGAGTTTTTCCAATCTGTATTTACTATGGAAATGGCATCAAATCACATGTGAATCTTTCCCTATCGTGAGAAGGTGTGTGTGTTTGTGTTTGAGAGAGACGTGTGTGTGTGTGAGAGAGACGGTGTGAAGGTGTGTGCTTTTTAGTGTATTATTCCAGCCAGCCCCTCCTTGCTGACAGTCACTTCCCTCATCCTACAACACCCAGATCTAACACACACACACACACACACACACACACACACACACACACACACACACACACACACACACACACACACACACACACACACACACACACACACACACACTTCCCTTCTCCTTAGCCAAGGGTCGTCAGCATGTCTCCTCCCAATGTCGTCCTATGTGACCTTATTCCACAGTCATGTTTCCTCATCCCAGAACAACCTGCTTTGTCAGTCAAATTACGTGTTTTGATAAAGACACTGAACCTCTGAGAGTTTCTCAGAACAAATTGAACTTGTTTTAATTTGTGTCGAACTCTCTCTTCCCGTCTGACAATCAGGTGTGTTTTTGGGAGACGGGAGAGGATATTCTGGAATGGAAAGCATTCCCCTCCTAGTGGGCTGTTTCTTTCCTGACTCAGACCCACACACACACACACTCTTCATGGCCAACAGGGTGTTTCCTGTTGGCTGCTCGCCTATATACACACACACAAACATGTAGGTGCACAAGTCTGGGTCAGCTGGTGGCTGGACTTTGATTCCTTTCCTGTGGGATCATCAATGTTAGCCCAACAGTTGCATTGTCCTGACTTGTATCCACTGATGTTTAGGAATATGAACTGCCCTACAAACCACAAGAACATTAATAAGATAGGATAATCCTTTATTTATGTGTGTATGTCTAAATGATAAATATAACCAGGCTGTAAACATGTAGAATTCTGCTGTAAAGTTGGGCATTCTTACATGGGGGTCTGTGGGGGTTGACTCCTTTTCCTGGAGCCAGCCTCAAGTGGCCGTTGGAGGAACTGCAGTTTGTTTTAAATCCTGTGTTGGCTTCATTTCCCAGCAAGTTGCCGCTCATAAAAAACAAAGTGGCCCCAAATTGTAATTGGATTCTTTTTCATTCTCATATATTGATATCAGCCTAAATCCAGCATCTCTCAAGCTTTAATTCTATTTTATTTTGTGCTTTTGTGTAACCTTAATGCTTTTGTTGCCCCCAGTTAGCTTCTGATGGACAGTTTGTGCTCCTGCAGTGCTTGTCAGTAACACTGCCTTTTGCACTGTTATCATTAAGACCGTGACATTCATAATGTATTTGTTCTTTTGCTCTATGTCCCACCTCCACCCTCCCATCCTCATCTGCTCTGCTACAGGAGACCTTACAGCAGTTAATAGTCATGCCCCTCCCTAACATCCTCTGCATCGCCAAGGATCCCATATCAGGTAACACACACACCTCACTGCTAATCAAGTCCTGCATATTTGTACTGTCTGAGGGAAGTTACATGATGTCCATTAATGAAAGTCACATATCCTGTTTGTTATTTAGTCAGATATAACTCTCTTGTTGATACTTGAATTTGGTTGACAACTATAAAAAATTTGCTTTTACCGACAGCAATATTCCGAAAAAAAACCTTCAATTTTATCTGAGATTATAAAGTTATGAGAAAACTTGGAAAAATAGTACAAAACCGTGGTATCTCCAGGCGGCGTCTGAATTTCGTTGCTCTTGAAGTAGTTTTATAATGATACATACACACGTTTTCTTTTGTGTTATTTATGTGTTCTTTTACGGACATAAATAAATGCTGATATTGTAGAAGTTACAGAAAAGTAGAGAGAAGGAGCTTTTATCTTTGGCAACAGGAAGGCGTGTCTTTTATTTCAGCACATCTAACACTAAAAACCAACTGTTGAGAAGACGTTGTTCCGAACACACAGCGTAACCATAGTTACACACTGATACTTGGGACCCGTGTGTCCCACTGTCACCATGTCGGTGTAAAGGGAAAACAACACAGAAAACGCACATATTAACTTCTCCTGTTAAGCCTGATTAAAAGTGTTGATATTGTTAGCGTCTTAGCAGCGTTCAAAACAGCGCTGTTGCTGTTTAATTTAGTAACAATAGAGAGTCTGTTGTCTGCAGTGAAAGGTTAGCTGTAGCCAGGTATACTGTAACACTGCCTGAGGTGTGGAACAGCCTCAGTCACCAGCAACCTTTAGATCATTTCTTCAAACATTAGGTTCAAAGACTTGCTGTGTGACTTTTATTACACTTTTCTCTCAAAGTTACCTTTTTATTTTTCACTTAGCTGTGTGGTGGTTGATTGGATTTGAAGTACTCAGTGCTCTGTGCTTCCTAAAGGTGTTGAATGTTAGAATGCATTCTGATATACAGCATGTCTCTGTGTTGTGTTTCCTCTAGCTAAGAGCATGGAGCAGCTGAAAAGACTATTGTTGCTGATACTAGGCTGTGCTGTCCAGGTAACACACACACACACACACACACACACACACACACACACACACACACACACACACACACACACACACACACACACACACACACACACAAGCCCAAACACAGCAGCTTACTGTACCACCCAGTCACTCAGCAGGAAGTCTATTTGGTTTTGCATGTCTGAGCACAGCGGTCCGCTGTGCTGATAAGGTTAAGGGTGGGACTGCAGGATCAACCTGCAAAAGGAGTTCCATCAATGGTTTAAATATACTGTAATAACCATTAGAGTTACGGTGCTTCATACTGAATATGTTGCCTAAATATATGCTAGTAAATATTGTAGTTAATTACGTTAACAAGTTTGGGAGTGTAAAATTTATGAAATCTTCTTTGAAATCTGTTCTTTTCAAATGGATTTGATTTAAGAATCAGCCAGATATGGCGAGTTAAGAGTTAATAGGGTTACCGGTAGTAAAGAGGAGGGGCTGGTCATGTGGGATGTCGGGGCGCAGGTGGTTTCTCTCTCTGTCTGTTTGTGCGTTCTGCTCTTTGTTGTCTCTCATTTCCTCCTCTCCCATGGCTCGGAACCCACCAACGTTTTGTTTTTTTTCATTTGTTTTTCCCTTGCACGCGGCTGTTCTGTTCTTCATCACTCCCTCCTTCCTTATTTCCCCTCCCTTTCTTTCACTCTTCCCTCTTTTTGTCTCCCTCCCTACCTGTACTGGTTCTACTGGTTCCAGGAGAGAGGCCACGAGGGAGCAATGAATGGAAAGACAGACAGAGGGAGGGAGAGGTGGATGAAACCATGAACAAATGTATATCAATGTTAATTGATGTTAATGTCAAAATAAAGACCTTTCCACTTCAGCAGTGGTCCAGTTAAACGTTTTCAGAACAAAGTCCCATCCATCACCATACATACTGCATTTCCCATAGTCCTGTTCTGCTTGACACCAATGTGATGGCAACAAAGAAACATAAAGGAGCACAGTTTTATTCAAATGTGTTTGCTATTTTCATTTCATGCTTTGTGTGTGTGTGTTTGTTTTGTGTGTGTGTGTGTGTGTCAGTGTGAGCGTAAGGAGGAGATGATAGAGAAGATCAAGCTGCTGGACATTGAGACCCAAGCTGCCATCGTCTCTCACATCCAGGAGGTCAGTGGAGCGCGGTGCTAGAAACCAGATCAATGTAGATCACAAGTTCAAGTATCTGCTGTGCTGTTTTTTTCCCAGCTTTACTGAATTCATCACTGAACATGAGTTCTGAAGACAAGCAGAACATTGACACTCACATAGTCTTAAAGGACACATATCATAAAAAACTCACGTTCTTGTGAATATATTTCGCCCATGGCTTGATAACTACCTTCGCAAATGTGCGCCATATTTGTCACACAAGCCAATCAGAGCAGACTGAGCTTTTGTTTTTGGTCTGGGGTGCCTTAAAGAGACAGGCGCTAAATACTGGAACAATCAGACACACACTGAGAGATAAATGTGTTTATAAAACCTCAGCGTGTAAACATGAAACCAAGAATTTTTGACTGCTTGCACTGACTTCAGAGCAGTTGAAATGATTTTTTTCGAGATGTTTCGTTAAAGAAAAAGTAGACCAGCTGCTATAACAAAACAAAATAAGAACAAAGACAATCTGTATTGGCCCGATATCTGTGTCAGGGGCAAAAAACGTGATGGAGAATCTCTAAAAGTTATAGTAGTTTTTTTCTCCTGATCCAATCCCTGACTAAAACCCATTATACGTTACGAACCACAAGTTTTGTGATCCGTTGCACCCTTGTTCTCGTTGTATGTCCATTCAGCAGGAAACATTCCAACATCAGCTGACATCAAAGAACAATAACCGCTCCTTCAGCAGTAATCAGTTTAAAGACATTGTTTTCTGAATATGATGTTTATTATAGCTCCTTCCTATTTCCAGACCGGTCAGCTCTTTTATTTTTATATAGACAGGCTGGATGATGAGGTCATGCTGATGATATTACCAAGCTAGTTAACCTCTTCAGCCCCACAGACACGTTGAAGAGTCCGTCATTACTCGCTTTGTGGACAAGCGTTGTTTCAAACTCGTACAACTTTATTGTTTTAGTATCCAGAGGTTTTCAACTGTGTGAAAAAAAAAAAGGCAGGCCAAATTACAGCAGTGTTGAGTTTTCCATTTAATCAAACAGTGCCACTGTAAAAAGTGTCACTTGGGTTTTAATATTTTTACCGACATTATAAATGTGTGCAAGGAGGAAGACCCTTTATGCTTTACCACTGTATGCAGCCTGACATTTCTTTATTTTATCTGTCTGCTGCAGGTGACCCACAACCAGCTGAATGTTCTGGACCTGTCCTGGCTGGAGGAAGGATCGCAGCTGGAACACGAAGAGCTGGAACCTCTGTCCCGCAACATGGCTGTGTCGCTACAGCAACTGATCGATCAGAGAGACAAAGCCAGTGAGGTACTGAGACTCACACACATAAACTTATTTCATAAAGAATGATAAGAAGATTTAATACACTTAAATCTCTTGAAATTATGATTAATTGTGTGATTTAGCATTTTTATCAAAAGAAGAACCTGCTGGCGGGTTGTGGGGTTTGAGTCCAATTGTAATGTTAAGTGAGGAAATGCTGTTTGAGAGGATTTTCCACTTGAACACACAAATATAAGCATTTATATCAGGAAAAATATCAAATTTAAATAAGAAAGTTGACAGAAGTAGCCTGTAACATCATTGGTATGGGAAAACAAGAATGAACGTGAATTTAGCAAAAACACTTCTGCCTTGTAGGTGATTGTGGATCTGACCCAGGAGAGGGACTACCTGTCCAGTCAACAGCCCCAGGAAGGGTGCAGGAACCTGGACATGAGCAGCCCAGAGCGTGGGCACAGGTCTGGGGGAGCTGGAGTAAATAACAGTGGATCGGCTGGGACCGTGTGTGGGCTGACCAAAGAGGAGAAGCAGCATCTGTCCGTGGAGCTCGCTGACACCAAAGCCAAGCTCCGCAGATACAGACAAGAGCTGTGAGTGTGGATCACATGACTACTTGTAACGTCAAAGGTGTCGCTCATAACGACCCCATGTGGCTAAAAGCAGAAGCTCATTGCAGACTGTTACACGCCTCCTTAAGGTTTCTGTGGGTTTCACTGGTTTTGGGCTGAACTGTGGTGATACAGCAGCTGGGAGTCATTATATATGCAATATGGTTATTATGTTGTCTAGTTCTGATAGATGTGCAATGTGCAACTAAGAGGATCCATCTATTTTGCAGATAAACTATACACTCCCACTTTACACACAGCAACTAGAAGTCATTCTGCACAATATACTGTCTGGATTCATTCACATAGCTTTATTAAAGACTTACAGTGAGTCTGCTGTGTTTCTACAATGTCATTACTGTTAGTTTTCATACTCTACAATTACCATCAACCTTTCTAGACATTACCAGGGCGTGGGGCTGATTATACAACATAATTAAGGATTGTAAAAAGAAAAAATGTTTGAAGCTGAGCTTTTATTTGTGTGTGTGTGTGTGCAGGGAGGAGAAGACAGAGCAGCTGATGGATTCAAAACATGAAGTGGAGCGGCTGGATCAGGAGTTACAGAGACAGAAACAAGAGGTCAGGACCTGTTTATACCCAGAAGTGACAGATCTGTATGACTAGAGGAAAACCACCGACAAAACAGAGGACAAGCAGTTTGGACTGCAGGGTTTCTGTCTAAAGTGATGCTTTTTCGGAACAAGGTTGATTTTCTTTTAGCTTTCTCACTGCGAATAAAGATAAAGGCATCAATCACATTGTATAGAACAGACGTAACGTCACAACATAAATGCTCTGTAAAAGATGTGATACAACTATAACTATATATACACACACACATTTTTTTTAAAACAATTTGAAATTGTTGGTTTTAAATTACCTTTGATCCCATGGTCCGTCCAAACCAACCACCCTTGACAAATGCAGATCAGACCAGATCCAGTCCTTCCGTTCATACATTTTCAGAGACATACCTAGACATATACAATGCCTAACTGTTCACCAGATAGAACTCAAGTAAAAGGAAACTCAATAACACAGTTTACCGTAGCATTAGGCTATACAACAGTTTACTTCAGACCGACTGCCAGACGCTGCTCTGGGTCAACAGGTTCCTGCTAGTTGGTCATCTGCCTTCTCAGATGTGGATCCAGCATCCTCAGGAGGACCTCGAACTGTCCCCGTCCTGAGACTCTATTTAAAAGCTTTTACTCAAGTGTTGCAACTGTTCCAAATTTGAATCGCTGCTATGAATAGCCAACGGCAACCTTATAAGTAGGAATAAAGTGTGGCACACTCTGGCTCTATATGCATTCCTTTTGTTCTGATGATGTTTGGGCCCTCAGGCCGTCTTCAGTTTGCCAACAAATGATGGCAAACTGGCAATTGCTACTGTGGAGCACAGCAATGGCTTGTTGCCCTACAACTAAAGGAATATAGTTATGACAGTTTCTTTGTTAGTAAAGTAAACAAAGCAAAGCACATACTAAAAGTCATCAATAGATTTGTCGGTTGTAGTTTGAAAAACAAAACACTCTAACACAACGAGGGTTAGGGGGCTCTCCAGGTGGTGAAATCCAACCCAGATTCACTCTGGTTAAAGAACGAGCTTTGTCCACTTGGCGTTTGACCTCGCTATATCTGCGTGTTTTCCCCTCCCTGCGTCCTCATTGATGCGTGCTTGCAATCTGGAACCTGGTCACTACGTTTTTATAGAGGTTGACATCTGGAACACAGCGAAATGGGAAAAAATAGGACAAAGTCTCTGCAGATACAGACACCTCAAAACACTTCTGGTGGGACAGAAGGGATGACTGAGAGGGATTCACAGTTTTAACGACATCACATCAACCCAATCCTGGCTTCTCTTCATTGGCTCCCTGTTTGTTTTAGAATTGATTTTAAGATTTTACTGATCACTTTTAAAGCACGTTTGGGGCAGGCCCCAAAATACGTAGCGGACATTTTGACCCCGTATGAGCCAGCTCGCAGCCTTAGATCCTCAGGTGGGGCCCTTCTGGCTGTTCCAAAGTCGAGACTGAAAACTAAAGGCGACCGTGCTTTTGCCATCAGGACCCCTCGGCTTTGGAACGACCTGCCTGAGGAGATAAGGCTTGCAGAATCAGTAATCTCTTTTAAATTACATTACATTACATTACAGTCATTTAGCAGACGCTTTTATCCAAAGCGACTTACAATCAGTGTATTCAACATAGGTATTCAAGAGAACTACTAGTCACCAGAAGTCATAAGTGCATCTCCTTTCTTAAACAAGCATCTAAGAGCATAAACCAGAGCAAAAGTATAGTGCAGAAGCAAATTACTACGAAAACAATAAGTGCAACGAACTAATACGAATACAATAAGTGAATCACTTCTTAAAACCCATTTTTACAGACTGGCTTTTATGTGATGTCGTCGCTTCAATGCTTTGGTTTTGCTAAATTATATTACTTAATTGTAATGTATTTTATAATTTTTTCTTGTTAGTTAATTTCTATCGTACTGATTGGTTTTAACGTGTTAAATATTGTTCTGTTATATTAGGGTTTAACTCTTACCTCATTGGGCCTCATTGTTGAGCTCTCTGTTGTTTTATTGCCTTGCTTTTGCTGCTTCGTCTGTCAAAGCACTTTGTAAACTCTGTTTAAAGGTGCTATATAAATAGTTATTATTATTATTATTATTCTTTTTGTATGAGTCTACACCTTTTTTAGGAAATTCCTAATTATTCTGCCTTTTAAGGTAGAGGGTAGATATCAGTATGTTACCTGATCTGTCTTTATGCCATTCTTCTCAGAACCAGTCCCTGTCTTGTGAGGCTCGCTCTGTCCGGGTGTACCGGGACGAGGTGGACTCACTGAGGGAGAGAGCAGCGCGGGTCGACCGACTGGAGACTGAACTGACCAGGTGTAAAGAGAAGCTCAATGATGTTCACTTCTACAAGACCAGAATGGAGGTTTGTTTTCATGTTTGATAGTATTGGTATACATTCACATGTTCCACAGTTGAGTTATGTAAAATGCTAATTTACTGCTGCAGTTAATAAACCTGGATGACTTGTAACTGTATGATTTACATGGACACTTCATTCAGAAACATCAGCATTGTTTGTATATGTGTGTGTGTGTGTGTGTGTGTGTGGTCATACAGGAGCTTCGCGAGGACAACATGACTCTCATAGAGACGAAGGTGCTGTTGGAAGAGCAGCTCTCTGCCTCTAGGGGGCGCTGTGATAAACAGCACACGCTGGAGAAAGACAACCTGTTACTTCGAGCTAAAATACACGACCTGGAGATGGTATGTCACTATGCCATTATCAACAATTTCATCATGATATCATTTATCCGCTATTGTAAAGGCTTTTACACATGAAACTGAAACTGACTCTTTGGCATAAACATATTTAGAAGGTTTTTTTATAGATCTATGGTTTTATAAGGCAGTTTTTCACATTACCAGACCCAGATTATAGACAAAATGATGCCTATTATCATCCATAATAAAGAATATGATATAATATGTGTTTTGCAGGAGAGAGACAATGAACGTCGGCGGTTGGAGGAGCTGGTGGAGGAGAACATGCTGCTGGAGATCGGACAGAAACAGAGTATGAACGAGTCGGCTCATCTGGGCTGGGAGCTGGAGCAGCTGAGCAAGAACCATGACAACACTAACACAGAGAGTAAGTTATATTTTGTGATACCCAGTTTAGTGTGTGTGTCCGGACATGTTGTTCTTTATATTTTGTCCAAACCAAAGTATTCTTTTCCTCGACCGCAGCTCGTAAGTCGCTGGTCCATGAGCTGAACGAGTGTGTTTCCAGTCGGGTGTTGAAGCTGGAGAAGGAGAACCGGGAGCTTCAGACCTCCATAGAGAGACTGAAAGAGGACAACCAGCTCCTGCAGGAGCAGCAGCTCCACAACCAGGAACTGGACAGGGAAAACCAAGGCCTCAGCAAGAAGGTAGGAGGACACATACATTATTTTCTATTACTTGTTACTCATTTGCATATTACTAATACCTACAGTACGTTTAACTTGTGTGTTTGTTAGATGGACTGTCTCCAGGGTTTATTGGACCAGGAGAGACTGACCAATCAGGACATGGAGTCTCTAGGAGAGGAAATACTGAAGGAAAAACAGAGTCTGGAGAGAGATATGCATACTCTGAGGGCTGAGAAGGACAGACAGGTAGGTAACACACACACACACACACACGCACACACACACACACACACACACACACACACACACACACACACACACACACACACGCACACGCACACACTCTTGGGTAAGGCTTTGTAAACGTTCATTATAAGATCCCAGACTGCATCAAACCTTATGCCACTCCTCCTGTCCAATCAGATCTCAGAGTTGGAGAGCGAGAAGCAGCACATCTCTGATGCCGTGGCGTCCCTTCAGGAGCGTGCTCAGTCCAACAGCGAGGCGAGGGTCCGCGAGGTGGAAACGGAGAACCGCCTGCTGCACCAGAGCATCACCGACACCAGCTCCCGATTGGCCAGCTTAGAGTCCCAACTCAAACTAGCCAGTGAGGATGCAGAGAGGCTGAGGGAGAGGGCGGGGCGGTGTGAGGAGGTGGAGCGTGAGGCCGCGAGGCTGGAGAGGAGCAGGGAGGCCCTGAACAGAGAGGTAGTAATACAGAATATATATATTTTAATATTCATTTTATATATAATATATTCTTAAAAGTGAACTGAATTGATACAAAACGTAACTATATTCGACCTACTTCTCCATTTTGCTTCGAGGTGGCCTCTCTGCGTGTATGCAGCGAGCGGTCCGAGGCTCTAGAGAAGCAGATGTCCTCCTTGGAGCAGGAGGTGCACAGGCTGAAGCGGGAGGCAGAGGAGGCCCAGCGGGAGCAGCAGCGACTGGGGAAGCACGAGGCAGAGAACGGCCTGCTGTCCAAGGAGAACCTGGACCTCCGCTGCTCCATGGAAAACCTGCGCTCCTCATCCGCCTGCCTGGCCACCCTCCAGGAGGAGCATAAAGAGGCACAGAGAGAGATGCAGGAGCTGCAGAGGAGGCTGGAGGAGGCCCAAGAGGAGGCACAAGGAGAAAAGAAGAGGGCAGAGAGGCTCGAGCTGAACGTGGCAGCCCTGAACCAGGAGAAGCATCGCTTAGAGGAGGAAATGCAGAAGAGCAGAGAGGAGAGGGAAGACGAGGAGAGAGAAAGGCAGGACACCCAGGCCAGAGAAGAGGAACTGAGAAGGGAAGTAGAAGAGCTGAAGGACGAGCGGAGAAGGAGGGAGGAAGTTGAAGAGGAGAGAAGGAAGCTCCAACTGGACTTGGAGCAGTCAGAGAAGGGCAGGAAGCACCTGGAGAAGGAGAGCTGGAGGATCAGTACGCTGCTTGAGGGGAAAGAGACGGAGCTGGAGGAGAAAGACAGGCGATTGGCCACTGTGAAGAAAGAGGGCGTGACTCTGACTAAGGAAGTGGATAGGCTGAGGGAAGTGTCGGTCAAAGCCAAGGACTTGGAGAGGGAGAACAAGGAGCTGCAGAAACAGGCCACTATTGACAAGAGGACTCTGGCCACTCTGAGAGAGGTGAGAGGACAAAGTCTGTTGGAAATGATTCATTTCTTATAGAGCTAAAAGAGTGAACCAAGAGATGAACAAACTTTAAATTCTTCACTTGTGGGTTTTGTCAAAGTAAAACAATATTGGACACTCTTTTCCCCTGGGCAAATACCATCTGCTGAGGACGCTCATGTGATCAAAAGCTCCAGAACAGCTAAAAAAAATGACCTTGTAGTTATACTGTTTTGAAAACTACTGTTTCCAAGGTCCAGAATTAACTCACAGTCTCAATAGAATAGTTTGAATTGTGTTGTTCCGTGACAAACAATTATATAAGTGGATATCAGCTACATTACCATCATCATCGTGTCCCAGCTGCATCTAAAGTCACATATCGTCCTCTATACGGTTGTTGAGGTAGTCTTTGCAGTGTTTCTCTGACATTGGGTGTTTAGAAACCAAATGAGCTTCCTGGATGTATGACTTCACCTGGAACAAAGGATTTCATTGGTCAAACATACATTCCCACAGGTGGAAATCGGCTGAAATCAAGATCTATCTGAATATTGTTCCCCCTCACGTTCAGCAGGGGTGTGAAACAGTTTGAAGAACGCACAAAATCAAAAAAGCTAATTCTTCGAATAGAAAACTGTGTTTGATGTGAAACGGCTCCAGTATTGGCCTAACATTCAGACTAACCTCCAGTTTGCATTGTTTTTAACCCTGACGGGCGTTGTATCCTCTGTTAGGAAATGTTGATGTGTATGAGTGTCATAGCTGCGGCTCATGTATCTTTATGTGTGCAGGAGCTGGTGTCCGAGAAGCTGAGCGTTCAGCAGCAGAGTGTTGAGTTGGAGAGACTCAATCAAGAGCTGGAGAAGATCGGACTGAACAGAGAAAAGCTACTACAGCAGGAGCACACACTGGAGGACAGGTAGTCTGCCCTAATACGCTGCTATCGCTTTCACATGCTAGGGTTGCTGATCAGATTGAGATGATTTCACGTGTAAAAATGAATGTCGGATGGGAAGTTGATCGACGGATTTCTTTGGTGCACACGGCAGCAGGTACAGGCTGCTGGAGTCTCGGCTCGAGGAAACTGTCCAGCAGACGATGAAGCTTAAAGAGGACAAAATCTCCTGTCTGGAAAGGAAACTGGAAGAGAGCAAAACACTGAACACTACGCTAAGTTCTAAGCTAGCCACCGTAAGCATATGCACACAAACTCTTACTAACAATCTCCAGAGTATGAGGTGTTGTTTTTTGCAGATGTGTTACAATTTATTTTTTTTACAGGGTGAAGAGAACCACAACTCCCAGCAGTGCTCAGGAGGTGACCGGGGTCCAGGGTCAGCCACTGCTGAACTGCTCCGGATCAAAGATCATCTCATTGATGTAGAAAAGAATGTACGATTTTTCTTTATTTTTTACTGTTTCTATCACATATATTTTTCTTTACAACTTATTCAGTTTCTTTGTGCATATCCATATTTTATGTAACATATTTAATATTATTTTTATATGTTTATTTTTCTTTAATTAATTATTTCGTAATTCACCTTTTTCACGCAATTAATGAGCATATTTAATGTTATCTGTTTAATTATTGGACCATTAGGAATTACTTGATGTGCCTCCTTTATTTTAGAATGACCATTTAGATTTTCTTTCTTCGTAGGCTGAGTTATTAATTGTTCTGGTGTCATCACGTTTTCTAGAACTCATCCCTGCAGATGGAGAGCAGCCTACTCAAAGGGCAGCTCAAACAGATGGAGAACCAGAACACGTCTCTTAACAACCAGATGTTGGGGCTGCAGCGACACGCCACCACCCTGCAGGAGCAGAATTCAGCCTTACATACACAGACTGCAAAACTACAGGTACACTATGTCCAGTTTGGTCACATAGTGATTTTGTAAAACTGAGCTAAGACGTTGGCAGGAACATCATTTGAACTTTTCTCCAGAAGATGTTTTTTTGTTCTAATGGATGTCTCTGTGTCTCAGGTGGAGAACTCCACGCTCGCCTCCCAGAGTGCCTCTCTCATGGCCCAGAATGCCGTGCTACAGGGCCAAGTCACCGCCTTGGAGTCGGAGGTGGAGACGTGGCAGAGGCAGCGCGAGGAGGCGTGGCGAGCCAGAGAGAGCGTGCTCAGCGACCACGAGCGCCTGCTGAGCGTTCACGAGAGGCAAGCGCACGAGTACGAG
The DNA here is from genome assembly GCF_027596085.1 of Anoplopoma fimbria. Taxonomy (NCBI): domain Eukaryota; kingdom Metazoa; phylum Chordata; class Actinopteri; order Perciformes; family Anoplopomatidae; genus Anoplopoma; species Anoplopoma fimbria. Next base: position 12,317,578 of record NC_072463.1, on the reverse strand, counting down.
CAGCTCATCAGTCAGCACGCCGCGCTGAAGGGCAAGCTGAGGTCGGTGGAGGGCGAGAGCAGGACGCTGCACAGCAAGTAAGTGATGACAAAAAAAAAAAAATTCAAACACATATTAAGCATAAACAGGAGGAAACACGGAGCACAGTATTAGAACTTGGTAGATCAATATTTTTCATGTCACTGTGACTTCAGTGGAGAAGCTGTGCTACTGCTTATTAAAAAATGTTAGAGGGAAAGAGGTTGTAAGCTTGCAGAGAAATATATGGTACCCAACAGGCACCATTGATTCTCTAAACAACAGACATACGATAGTAAATATAAATCTTTATTTAGATCAGAACTATAGTTGGCCTGTCTCGTAGCTTTACTGTAGTTGTGATACAGCTGTAGTGAATTAAGGACTGACCAATGTAACTAAATGTAACAAAACGTCACTTGAGCTCTGTAAACAGAATATAAACCGATACATGGTGTCACACATATGCACACATTGAATGTTCTCAGTTCTCAGTCAAGTTGGATTGTTGTTTATTGACTTGTACACACATACATCATGTTTTACCACGACCAGAGGCCGTAGGTCACACAGTATTATTGATCAGTTACGGGGACATCAACCAACACAATTTAACCACAGCCCGACCCTCAACTCATACAAGATGCTGTAGTTATGTGTTCTATTTGGTTTTCATGGTTTTCATTTTTATTTCTTTTTAAATCACTGTAAGACCAAACCAGGGATTTCCCGGAGTTTTGTGGGCCCTGATACTGATCCCATACTCTTATTTACCTAAATGTTGATTTTAAGTTGGATCTACCACATTAAAAAAAACAGCTCGAGCCTATTTCATCAGACACGCCACAATAACCACAAGCTAGATGATCCAAATACTGAATGGCCTGGTTCAAAATCGTAAGTTTTTAAGCTTAAAGTGGCCCTATTATGCTTTTCCACTTTTTCCCTCTCCTTTAGTGTGTTATATATATTTTTTTACATGTAAAAGGTCTGTAGAGTGTAAAACCTGAAGTCCACGCCTGAAAGAAGTTACCCTCCCCCTCAGAATCACTGCTCCAGAGCTGCCTGAAACGAGTCCATTGAATTCTCTCCTTCTCACTTCTGTAACTTTATGAGGTCACAGAAGTTACCTAAAACTCTCCGGCTAGTTTGGCCCTCAAACAACAAAAGAGAGACGGAATGGAAGTTCACATCTACCATGGTGTATTGGTTATGAAAGCAGTCTCTTACCCAGGAGGCCCGGGATCGAATCCCTTCTGTGACCTGTCGTTTATTTGTCATTCTCTGGAGGAAGAGTTTTTTGAAATTTGAAACGTTGACCAATCACAACAGAGCGGGCTAGCTGACCAATCCTCCCTCTGGAGGGAGGAGCAAGCGCTACAACGGAGCATTTCAGAGAGAGGGTGAGAAGAGGTGCTGCACGACAGCCAGGATGAGAAAAACAAGGCGGATTATGATCATTAACGCATGCAAACATGTTGTAACTGTAACTTGAGATAAAAATATGCATCCAGAAAATAGCATAATAGGGACCGTTTAAGTTATTGATAGGATATTTAGGAAATGTAAAATTGGCTGAAATTTACGTGATGCGATCGGCTGTAGAGAAGACGTCCCAAAAAGATAAAAGATATGCTTCGTTTTAGCCAACAACGTTCCATTAATGTATACACGGACTGGCCCTGTTACTGAAAGCAAAAATCAGCTCAGGACATTTCAATATCCAACAGCATGGAACAAGTACAGACGTCACAGCTTACACAGAGAACGAACATTGCCCATTACCTTTGGAAAGGTTGCAGAAATGGTTCTCAAAGTACAAATCTTAATGAAAGAATGGCCGTGGAATTGACTGTAGATTAATATTATTTATTGGTACATATGCTTGACTACACTATGTGTTAACATGAGAAGACTCTGAACTTGTTTACCAGCCTTGGCCCCACCACGGTAACGTGTTCAACTAGCCAATGAAATGGAAGCTCTGTTTGTTCAGTTTAGCGATCTCCTCATGTTAATGTTGGCAGGTCCTCAGTAACTGATATTTAACCAACATCCTCACATTTTTAAAGAAACATAAGATTGATGCGTCCCTGCTCACCATGTCATTTATTTTTACCATATTTGTATTTGGGAAATCTGTGTCTGTGGGCATCACAGGTAGAGAAAGTAGACACCATACTCAGCTACATGGTACCAAATGTGAATGTTAACCAAACATGACCATGCTCAAGTTGTAAACGCAGACAATGTCATGTTCGTCTGCAGGTATTGTAATTTGCTGCAGCAGAAGGAGAAATACGAGGAGCAGGAGGGGCACGGTCGTAAAGAGAAGGAGGAACTGAACCAGGAGATCCAGAAGAATCGGCTTCTACAGCAAGAGAATCTACAGCTCAAAACTGAAGTGGACAGGTACTGTGTCAGCATTTGTTTTCTTAAGGTATACGCTTTTAAAGGGTTAGGTTCAGGTACAGTGTCATTGTGTAGTTAAAGAGACACTTTGGATGTTTTGAAGTGGGGTTGTATGAGGTACTTATCCATAGTCAGTGTATTACCTAAAGTATTACCTGCAGTAGATGGTGGTCAGCAAGCCACCAGTTTGTAGAAACCTACTGGAGTATCAGCACAGGAGCAAAGCAAAGTACTGCTGTGGACGAGGACAGGACCTATTGTAGACGCCTAAAAAAGTCAATGTCCGTTTAAGTGTAAACTCTATCTGGAATGTTTTTGCCGGGTCTATTTGACAGCTATACAGTCTATGTTTCAGATGGAGAACACAGGCAATTATATTAAATCACCATGCTCCATTGGAAAAAAACAGAAATTCAATCTTGCAGAAAACAGGGGTTGCTGGTCCAACACTGCCTCGATGAGTTATTTTGTTTGTGTTATTTTATTCATTTTAATTACATTTTTCTTTTTATTCAACAAAATCACAAACAATTTAACAGATTAAGGGAACAGTAGACCAGCAACCCCCGTGTTCTGCAAGGTAAAATAATGTTGTTTTTTAAAAATGGAGTCAGGCGTCTTTGGCGAGAGCATAGATGTTCCGCCGGAAACGGCTGACCGCAAGGTAAAGCACTGAAAATATTCTAAACATGGCATACACTCATACTGATGTAGATCATTTTTTCGATGGGCCTTCTCTAAGGTGTCTTTATTATGTTTTAATGACAGTAGTAGGTTGCTCATACAACCCCACTTCAAGCATCAAAACTAGCTTAGGTCAGAGGCAGAACCTGGGTGCACAGTCAGCTACAAATTCCAGTTGATCCCTCCAAATTCCTCATGTAGTTATTCTTTCTCTCTTGCCTCCTCCTTCTAGGTTAACAGAGAGCCAGTCACAGCAGTCAGATCAATGTGAGGGGCTGCAGCAGCGCATGAATGAGCTCAAGAGCTCATTAAGCTCCGCCCAGCTGGAAGAGAGACGATGGATGTCGCAATACGATTCGCTAAAGGAGCAACACCAGGGCCTGGATCTAACCATGACCAAACTGGACAACCACTGTGAGGTGAGCTGGACCTTTTTCTTTACCACCGGCCAGCGGGGTGAAATAAGTGACACGTGTCCTGAAGCACAGCAGAGGGATCACCATCACCTTCTCTCTTTTACTTTTCTGACCTGACCTGACGTGTGTGTGTGTGTGTGTGTGTGTGTGCGTGTGCGTGTGCGCGCGTCTCTGTGTGTTTTAGCTTTTGAGCCGACTGAAAGGGAATCTGGAAGAGGAGAACCACCACCTCCTGAGTCAGATCAACCTGCTGAGTCAGCAGAATCACAGTCTACTAGAGAGGAGCATGGAGAGCAAGGAGCTGTATCACCAGGAGCAGAAACTATACATGTAACTGCACGCAGCACCTGCAACACAAACTGTGCACCATAAACACCAAATCACTAGTAAACGGACTCTACATGTAACTATAGAGCAGACACCTGCACTAACGTGGAATTATCCAGAGTCACTTTTTCTTTTTTTGAATGACACGTGTGAACTTGTATGTTGAACCTGTAAACATGAATAGCCTGTATGACAAATTACATGGAAGGATTGTCTCATCTGTGGTTTTGTGTGCACATGAAGCCAAAAGAAATGAACCCTTTTGCAAACCAATTTGCTGGAAAGCTCCATTGTTTCATAGAGCCTCATCTCGCCAACACTACATACTATGTATTGAGACATACTTAATGTTTTTTTCTGGCATACTAAATAGTATGTTAGTATTGGTATTGGAACCAGGTGGCAAATGGGTTCTGGAAAGTGCAGCCAATGCAGAAGAACCTTAAACCTCCTATTAAGGGTCAAATAGACCATAAAACAGGGTAAGCTACATTGTGATTGTCTGGTCGCTACCAGGTGCCATGGTGTCTCTACGACAGTAGCCTGCAGACCAAATATGGTCACATCAGTTCACCATCTTGCAAAAAGCCAAGATGGCGATGGCCAAACCGCCGACTGGAAGTCCTGCTACACGTAGAATACATATTCCTGGTTTGAATCACATGACCTAAGTCATGTGAACGATCTTAACGTATAGGAATGAAACAGCGGATAAATTCAGTAATAACTGTCATGTATTGAAATGTCCACTGAGTGTCTGTAAAAATGAGATATACTAAAGTGTACCATGACCATGAATAACAGATTACAACGTGTTTGTGTTTTATTTGTTTTCCATGTAGTGATAAGTTGAACGCTCTCCGTCGCCAGAAAGAGAAACTAGAGGAGAAGATCATGGACCAGTACAAGTTCTACGACCCCACACCTAAAAAGTAATGCTTCTATGGACACTTTTCATTTTCACAGAATAAATGGAATAGCTGTGTGCAGTGTTCAGTGTGGAACCAGCCCCGTGTAACGGGTTAACGTTGTTGTGTCTCCTCAGGAGGAGTCAGTGGGCCGGAGCCAAAGCTTTAGCCAAACTGATTAAACCCCGAAAGGAGAGCAGCAGGGAGAGAGGGGCCGACCGAGACAAGGAGGGAGGCAAAGAGAGGGAGAGAGTGAAGACCGCCCCAGACATCCCGCTGCCCTCCCCACCTCCCTTCCTCCCCCCTGAAACTCCACCCCCTGTTCCCCAGCGCACAGCAAGTGACACTCAGGACAGCGGCCATGCCCACAGTAACCATAACAACCACACCAGCAGCCCCAGCCTGGGACCCCAGAGTCCAGCGCTCACGCCCATTGGCCGAGGTAAACACACTCACACACACCTGTCTTCATACACTATTCATTATATCTTTTTCAGCTCAGACCCATGACAAGTTCACCCTGTCAAAGATCACAATATTAATATTGACATCGGAGGAGCAATTCACGTCAATGATGTCATCTTTAAAAAACTTGAGTGGAAAACTTTTTGAAGTGTTTTCATTTGAAATGCACAATCAGCATATATCAAGAACATTTTGCTCATATTTTGGTTCCAAAACCTCAAAGCTGATGGAACATGGTGACTTCTGATCAGGCGCACCTCCCTATCTTCTCCTGTAGAGAGCGCTGTTGACCACCACGTTATATCACTGCCCCGTTTCTCACATCTATTAACATCCACTGTCCATCTGTTCTCTACGTGTTTCCATATTAACAAGACTGCGTATACAGTATCATTTTAATCGCACACAGAGGTATTATGGAACGTTCCAAACTATGTTTCTACTGGATTCTTTCCAAACTTTTTGGGAATTGGTAATGTATCATTATATTTTACACTTCCAGGTGCTTCATGAAACTTTAGAACTGTTATTATTTTTTATTAATAAACAAACAAACTTGTTCGATTCAGTCAATTGTAAACAAAAAGTGTCAGGACCTTTGTATCTTTGTAATACTCTATACTTTTTAGAGGGAAGTGCTATTCAAAGTAACTGTTGGTGCTAAGAAAGAAAAATAGATGACGGACTATCAAGCATTTGAGTTACTATTATTATCTGAATTTACCCTTATTAGAATGTGAAACATTCTAATAAGGGTAAATCACTTTTAAACTACCAAAAATTCAACAACATCTAACAACTATGAAATGATCAAAGCAGATGAAAATATTACAGATAAACGGTATTCTCTATACCCACATCTTTAGTCCCGCTGGTGACAAGGGGTCCCGAGTAGACTTTGCTTTGTATTTACACACACACCAAAAGGTAGGGGGCCACTTCACAGCTACGCATACTTTTCAACTTTCTGTCCTAATAATAGACGTGGGTTCTAATGCATGGTCCAAACTTTGTTTATGTTTCTATTTCCACGTTTTTTTTAGAGCTCTACTCTTAAGTGGAGTTCTACACATGGCTGAGCTCAATTCACTCTGTGGCTTTTTAAATTTAATTCCACCGGCAAGTGGATGTTGTCATATTAAATAAGTTGAAACATAAACAGTAAATCTTAACCTACATATGTCCTGTTTGTCTGCAGAAATGACTCCCCAACATATTCTTACAGCAAGCTTTTTTTTTGCATTCAGAGTGAATTAAGGTCATTCTTCTTGAGTCTAATGCATGGTTTTACTGTTTTCTTGTTTTATTCTCATGGATTTTCTTGCATGATTACTATTATTTAGCATTCTGTCAATAACTCTTAATCAACTGTTTCCTTTGAATTACTCACTGTCATTATTTCATAATTTTCTTTACGTTTCTCTCATCTCTCCCTCTTATCTCTCTCTCGACTCTCTCCATCTCAGCTCCCCCCACCCCAAAACGCTTCAGTTTCTTCCGCAGTAAAAGTCAAGAGAAACTCTTACCCTCCCCCCCATCCACCTCGTCCTCCTCCCGTTCCTCCCTCTCTCTCACCAGAAGACTGCGATTATGGTCTTCCACTGACATCACACCTGACGTCTTCACTAGCCAGCCAAACTCACCCAATGGAGTATTCTAATATCCCCCCTCCTCCCCCTTTTTAACCATACACATCATCATCATCATCATCATCAGCATCATCACTGCCATCTCCCTGTCAGACTCCTCAGCAACACTCATCACTGTGACTCTCAGTACTTCACACAATAATGCACATATCATACACACATGCACTTCATGAACACTAATGTAGTCACAATCCTCAAACCTACAGATAAACATTCAAAACACACACAAAAAGGTGCACGTTGCAGGTGTGAGCCAGCCGGCCTTACTAGTAAGTACTAAGCACACACGTGCAGCTGTTTTTATGTGTGCGTGAGAACGTGTGCGCTCCATGCTTCCCAGCACGCCAGGCACGCCCGCCCGTCCGCATAAGTCTGCATGTCCTTGAAGAGACGTTTCCTTTTTGATAAGTATCTCTGTGAATGATGTTTGTGCGTGTTAGTGTGCCTTCTGCTCACTTAATGGTTTTAATCTGGTGTCTTGGTGAAGATGGATTTCAGATCTCATCTCAGACTGGTCTGAGCTGTGAGCTTAAAGATAGATCTGTTGGCTTCACGAAGCTCCACAGCACCCATACTGCTGCAAACTCCGTCACCTAGCACCTCCTCCTCTTTCAACTTTTCCCTCTGCCTGTCTATTTGCTTTAACCCTTTGTCTGTCCATCCTCTTTCTGAAATGAGCTTTTTAAGCAGCAGAAGCCTATATGGGTTTTTAACACCAATCTTTTTATGCTAATATCAGAGTCTTTAAAGCAGCTAAAATAAGAATCAAGACACCATATCAGCTTAAAGTGAGACTATGTCTTTTTTAAATGACAAAATAATACTGTCTTCCTCTTAGGAATGGATAGTCAGATTCACAAGCAATTTAACACACACACACACACATTGTAGTTATAATCATTCATAAATATTCATATTGCTTTATAACATATTCATAACACATTATAAAGCATTTTATAAATACTGTATAAGTATAATAATTTGTAAAGTCATAAAAGTATCATACTATTCTTAATTACTGGTCAGTGTAAAATGTTTCATTCTATACAGTGCTGCTTTTAGCAGATTATATACCACATTCTAAGGATGTTTATGATGCAGTAGATGGGCATCATAGATGTATTACTTGGAATTTCAACGTACTATTATACTGTAATATCCACTCATGGACACAGTGACGGTTGTTCAGCAAAAGTCACATAGTTTCACTTTAAGTCTGATAAAGAGGAACTCATTCACAATAACTAAGACAGCATGGAATCCCTCACTTTGGCAAAAAATGCCATATTGATATTGTTACTGTTGAAAAGTGTCCAAAAGAACGATGAGAGCAAAATGCCAAAGAGTTAGTGTTGTATGTTACATCCAGTGATGTCAGTGTCCCTTGCGTTGGTTAGAAATATCCAGTTAAAAAGGCTAAATAGAGTGAGAACTCATTGAATAATAACAGAAATCGGAGTGCACATTGATGTCTTGCTTGGCTTTCTTGCTACTGTATGTGACGCACACCACACAGCTCATGGTCATATTATGGCGTGCAGGTCTAGAACGGTTCCTTACAACACTGCGATTTGGTCTGCAGGTTTGACTGACAGGGGCCGCGGTGTTTACCGCAGCAGTACTCCAGGAGGCAGCAGTGAGAGCGTCAATGGAGAGAACGGACACGGACAAGGTAACCAACATGTCGATGTTTAATGATGTAAGCCAGTGGCTATTTGGTCTTATCCTTCTTGCATGAAAACCTAAATTGAATCACTGAAAAGGAAGGGGAAGAGAATTAAGCAACATGTAATTTGTCCTAAAACCGCATCCTTTTACCAATACTTGTGGCTTTCAGAAATGCTTTGAAATTTCAGGTAAAAGGAGATATATGTATAGTATTATTGTTTATATTAATGCAGCATATAATAATGTATAATATTACAAAAGGTGATAGATAGCCTGCTTTTCAGAATAATATGAATGAATTATTCTACCATAATGCATTGGTTTGCCTCAGCAGACTAACCTCTCTGAGTTTCCTTCCCCCAGGTCAGACCCATAGAGCTCTGAGCTCTACTCCCAGCCATCAGTCACCCTCATTGAGCCTAACTAACAGCTCCAGACTGGGACAAGGCCTCGGCCGCAGGGCCAAAGGTAAGCCACACTATTAGTACCAATATTAATAACCCTTATGCAGGAGTTAGCAGGCGTGTGCATTTGTTTTGTAATGGTGCGTAATCATTTACAGGTCTATTCTTTGATGAAGACTCCCGCCACAACTCCTCTGACTCTATGTTTGGTCAACATGGCAACACGGGAGGTCGCCCAGGGTCGGCAGACTTCAGCCACAACACCTCCAGCTCCAACTCTCCTGTCAACGGCAGAGGTACACACACACACACACACACACACACACACACACACACACACACACACACACACACACACACACACACACACACACACACACACACACACATAGTGGGCGATTGTGGCTAAGTGGTAGATCGGGTCGTCCTGGGATGTCTCCCACATCACTTTTTGGTTTTAGGAAAACCAAACTATTTTATGTCACTCCAACCGAGGCAACGTTAACTATCTAACAGTAGCAAAAGGCGTCTCTTCCTGATAATGTGTTGTTGTTGAAATTACCCATTTGAATTTGATGTTTTTTATTCATGTGATCTTTTTTTGTTACCAGCTTTTTTATTCATTATACAAACTTAAGTACAAAAGAAGAGAGAGGAGCAATGAGCCACTCCATTGGCCCTCCGTTTCACAGATATTAAAGCTCATTTATTCACACGCATATTAATATAGCCATAGTCATAGTCATTGTACATTAGGCAAGACGTGTGAACCCTCAAACTCACACTTCCTCATATCAAAATAAACATACAGCTACAATCATATTTTACATTGAGGATATCACAAGATCAGTCATTTTAAGTTCCTTTTTAGCTTGTTTTCAGATGCATTGACAGTTCTAAGAACTGATAGAAAGATATCCATAGACTTATTGACTGATTATGTGAAGTCATCCATCTTGTAATAAACCCTTTCTACAATATATTAAGAGTAGAATCATTATTCAGTAATATAATGTGTAGGAGGCACTGTATCTGAACCCCATTGATATCAGATTCTGTGTCAATAACTTTCCTCCAAAACTGTTAAACTGAAGTAAACTCAAAAAACACCAAACGTCTTTAGGTTACATAGAAAACATATTGGGCTTTGATCATCTGCAGCCAACAGCATTACCTTGTTGATAGATAATATTTGTGTATCATTTTGTATTAGCCGGTGATCATTACTACCTGATGTAACAAATCCTGTTCCATATTCTCTTTCAATGGATAAGATATTTATAATTTGGATTCCATTCCATTCCATTCTGTAGTAATTCCAATGTATCAAAGTAATTTCCGTTGCATCTATATATATATATATATATATATATATATATATATATATATATATATATATATATATATATATATATATATATATATATATATATATATGCATGAGAACTAAGTTGGCCTTTCGGTGACGTAAAAACTAGAACTCTCATTGGAGCTAGTGTTTGGTTTGTCAATTCTGGGCTACTGTAGAAACATGACAATGCAACATGGTGGACTCTAAGAGGACCTGCTCCCTATGTAGATGTGAATGACTCATTCTAAGCTAATGAAAACACAACAATTATTAGTTTCAGGTGATTATAAAGTGATGAAAACATATATTATATTGCCATTTCTGCCCATAGTTCCTTCTAAATCTTACACAGTGGCCCTTTTACCATTGGATGTGTTAGTAGAGGATGGTTTCAGGGAACTCCATATGTATGTATGGAAGTGCCTAGTAGTAAATTAAAAAGAGAGTAGAGCCAGGTCATTTGTACGTATTTTTCAAGGCCGTATTTATATATGAAAGGTCATTCATCCCGCGGTAACACAATGGGTCCCAATATGTACAATTTATTTTGAAATATCTGTGTATTGTTATGCCAGTCTTCTTCCCATTTACACAATTCCACTGTATATGTTTCCACACCTTCACAGTGAACAATAGTTTGTTTTTCATTGTCATGAGCATATATAAAAAGAAAAGATAGAATAAGAACATAGAAGAGATAATAATAATAACAGCTAGCTCTGTTTGATACCAATTTTTATTTTTTATTTATTATTATCCTTTGGCAGTATCTACAAACCCTTTTAGATTGCACTCTGAGGACCACAATTGGACACCAGGCAGAATATTTGTAGGAATATTTAAAAAATTTCTATAATCTTATTTCTGATAAAATATAATATTAGATAGATAATAAAGTGAAATGATCTAGTCTATATATACATCTCATGCATGTTTTATATACATTATGCTGTCCTAAAAACCTCTTAAGCGGTACCCAGTTTCAGTCGGTAATAACTCGATATTTTTAACGTTCTTAGACTCATCAGATCGACAGGCTCGCTCAGCCAGCCTCTCTAGTGACGATGTCACGGGTCTGAGCCAATCACAACAGACTCTGTCACGTAGCTCCACCCTTCCATACGACCACGCACCCCAGAAGGCCCAACCGCAGCGCGGAGGCGGGGTTAGGACTAAGACCCGCCCGTCGTCTCCTGGAAACGAGATGGTGACGCTGGAAGAGTTTCTACAAGAGAGCAACAAACAGTCACCTCTTATGGTAAGACATATATGAATACATAGTGAAAAGGGACTTTACTACTATGATAATATATAGGAACACCCATGAAGAAATATAGTAAGCTCTACAATACATCAGTCACATTGAACTATGTTCATGTTGTGAAATAAAAATGCACATAGACTCAGTATCCACTTTATAATGGACAACTCCCTGTCTACACATCCCTTGAGACAACGAGTAACTCAGCAAAAGGGGTTAAAGACAACTTCCTCACAGTGAGTAACAAACACTCACCAGTGTAACGAGACAAATCCACCCCATGGGTCGGTGATTTTCTGCAGAGGTGTATCTGTAAAGGTCATGTCAGGGAATATACTACACCATCAGGGGGGATAGTGAGAAATAACAAATGAGTCACCTTAAAAGAAAAACAGAATGTTTTCCATTCTGTGAATCACAAATCCATTGTGTTTAATGTTTGCTTTTAGTTTAGTGACGAGTCATCCACCAAAAATAATACATTAACAATCTGGGAGGACTTCAAGTTTTAGGTCACGGAATCATCCTGGATCAGCCTTAAACTCATGAACACCTTAAATCAGCTCTTAGACTATGTACCGTATGTATTATTATCATTATGCTTTATCTCAAGTTCCCTTGCTGAAGATATTGGCTGATGCAGACAATGTTCAGATTAATCTTAAAGCGGATTGAATGCCGAAACGTCAGAAATGTTAGGATAGAAACAAGCTTTTGATGACTTCTCATCAGAGCCTTGAGCCCCTGAAGTCTGCTGGCGCTCTGAGCTACAGCAGAACATCCATCAAAAGAACGACTAACTGAACAGCCAGGACAACAAAATAAGGCAATGTTCCTTGAATAACCTCCTGGCACCTTTTGTTTGTGGTGTCAACAAAACCAATAGCAATAGTGAGAATTTAGATGACTGTATGGTGCAAATCATGCAGTAAATCTAAGGACAGACAGGGTTATTTGGTCAGTTCTTATATTAGGTTAAGGAAAAGAGCCAGTGGAGCATTTTCTTGGATCCAGATATTGCTGTACTGATTATTTCTGCAGGTTTCGCTGCGGGGACCTTTCAAGGACAGACTATATGACTATTGTGAATATGAATAATAAAAGAGGCGGTACCGTTTTTATATTTATTCACAGCTGAACAGACTGCTTGAGACAAACTAAATGATCCAATTAAAAATCATGAGCTATTTATCAACTCCACAAACAATCCTTGAATACATTTATTTAAATGTGTGTTGATATTTACGTTTCAGTGTCTTTTTCATTTCTATTGTTCATTTTCACTCTTAGTATTCTGAGAAAGCGGAGGTTTGACTGAGTCAGGATAAATGTATCTGAAGGAGGGGGGACCTGTCCCCTGTATGGTTATTTCACATTTGAAAAAAGACACACATTCTTTCCAGATGACATCCAACGTTGAGGAAACTGACTTTGAACTCCCTGAGAACCCAAGTTCCATCACACACCTCACAGGAGGAAAGAAACCATGACAGAGTGTATCTTATCTTGTCATAGAGCTACGTATTTGAGGTTATCAGTGCTTTTGATCAGTTAATAAACACAGTTTAATCTGCATCACCGTAGAGCAAATAAGACAGTTGGCCAAAGATGTGACATTTCTGACTGAGCAGCAGATGCTTATGTATTAGTCATTATCCACATTTCTAAAGTATTACTTAACACCTCTAATCTAACAGCAGTGTGTTGTTTCATTCCAGCCTGTCACCTACGTACGGAATGTACGGATTGTTAAATCAGTGGAAGTCAGTGAACATCTCATCAGTCTGCTGTTGCTCACTAAAATAACTGCAACACCCATAATAATTCTTATTGATGATCCCACAGAGAGAGAGAGAGAGAGAGAGACACAACACATGTTCCTTATGACTAAGAAATATGAAATCCAGGGTCATTTTGATTATGGTACCAAGTTTCAATCATGTTATAAATTAATATGATAAACAGTGATTCCCACCCTTTCACAGGTTTCAAAGAGCTAGCTAGCAACAATGGTCAAATCATATTCATATTTAACACAGCAAAGATATGTATAATGCTGTATTAATACTGTGGGACTCCTCTTGTCGACAGATATTGTGGGATGGCCCTCTGTGGATTTAGCTTTAAGGCCTTAATTATTTAGTTTATGAAGAGAGCTGAAGGCTCTATTGTCCACATGCTTCATATTTTAATCTTAACTTTCCTTTAATCAAAGTCCCACAAACCAATTTACATACAGAAAACTAAGGGCCAGGTTCTTCAGAAGCTTGAGTTTGGCGATTATGCCGTCGCCATCTTGAAATACGGAGTGACGTATGATGCGGATACAGTTTTTGTATTAGCACAATTGAAAAATATAAAAACACAACATAGATAGATTAAATGACAGTGCAGGAAGAGGCAGAAAGCCCACTGGGCTTATTTGAAGCCTCCATCTATATAATATACAATTTTCACAATACTATAACGAATACAAAAAGAATATACATATGGTAAGAAATACTGTTGAAAAAGCATTTTTACAAGATATGATTTATAATAACAATACATTATAAATACTCTGCTTTATGGTCTATGTGACTCTAAATGGACCATCACTTACTAAATGAACATCATGCTGTATTGCAGAAGACTTGAAACTAGAGATTGAGACCATAAGCTCATGTTTACAATGTTTACTGAGGGAATAACCTGGTTTAAACGGGGCCAAACAGTCGTTTTTGAACCCTTACAAGTTGATTAGGTCAGGGTTTAAGGTTTAGTTTAGTTTGTTTGACAAAATTCCAATACAGTTGTTAGAATACAAGTGTAAAGGACATTTTCCTCGTGGTCCCTGAAGTTCCATCAGTCTCTCCCTGCTAAGGTGGAGACAGCCGTCCAACAGTCAGTAGCAGCAGTCACAGTCAATGGAACAATGGCAAACATTATTAATGTGTCACACAGCAGCAGATGACGTATGTCAGTAATCAATCAGTATATGCTGATGGGGAGTGTTGAGTGACATGCCGTTCATGTGTCACATGCCATATTGTTAGATCTCAGAGTCACTTGGAAAACAATATTTACCTTATTTATTCTTTCTAATTGTATGTATTTCCTTTGCCTAGGTGTCAACAGGAAGCAGAGAGGACTTGATGACGGACTATTTCACCAGAAGTCCCGCCCCCTCGGCTCCAGGTGGCAGAGACCAGTCGACTCCCACCAGCTATGTCACGCCCACTGTGCAGTTGTCCAACCAGAGGCCAGGCCAGAGCGTCAAACCCTCGCCCCGCCAGCCTGTCGGCCAATCCCCGGCCTCAGGCCAACCCTCCGCCCAGAGAAGCGTCAAATCACTGAGCAGAGCTTTCAGCCTGGCCTCAGCTGATTTGCTGCGCTCCAACGGACCAGACAGTTTCCGTGGAAATGAAGGCCAATCGGACGTGGTCCTTCGGGGAGGGGCTAGTGGGAGGGAACGGCCGCTCTCTGCTCGTCTGGCTGGCCCGACCAATCAGCACGGAGACGGCAGCTTCCTGAATCCACCTATTCACCATTCGACCTCTCTAAACCTGCAAACGGAGAGACTAGCGGAGAGAGAAAGAGAGAAAGGGAGGACCCCCGTCTCTCGGAACGGCCCTACCTCGTCCTCCTCCTACCACCACCGCGGAGAGGTCGCCATGGTAACTCCCGTCAGGGCTGTGCCTGCCACAATGCCAGACGAGGCCTCAGAGCACGGGGAGGTGGGAGGGGAGGGGCAGTCGGGTGACTCGTCCCACTTAAAGAAAGAAAGTGAGAGAGAGGGGTGTGACTCCGGGGAACGCCCGAAGAGCACGCCTGCTTCTCCTGACCCCAACAACGACCCTCAGACTGTGTGGTACGAGTACGGCTGTGTCTAAACCCTGACACTAATCGACGTCCATGGGAGTGGCTGTGTCTAAAGACAGAAACCAAATCCTCAAACGACAGTGTGCTGGGGCTGAATCCAAACCCTCAGTCACAAGCATCAGTCTCTGGACTGTGCTTTTTGTATTGTGGATCAATGTTATTATGAGCTTTGCTCAAATACAACATCAACTGGGGATAAATGTAAATCCTGGAGAGCAAAGCCAATTTTAAACACATCCATCCATTAAGGAGATGAGACTTCTGTTTGTATTTTCTGGAACAACAAGACCTGATTCTGTGTACCAGCTGCTGATGCACCAAAACAATACTGTCATTTTTCATCACAAGCTGGATCTCTCATAGGTGGATGCAATGTAGATATGAGCTCAATCACTGACGATCTTTCTAAGGATTTAGACATGAACACCGCAACACTATAAATGATCTCTGAGAATGCTGGAATTTAATTGTTTCTGCCTTTTTATTATCGTCCTCTTTTCTGGAGCCCAAAGGTTGTTTTTTTTATTTTTCACATCCAGAAATGGAGATGGGAACTGCGAATCCTCTTTAAGAACACTTTAAGCCTGCAGGAACAGAGACAAATCCTACACGCAGAGCTGACGACCAGAATACAGAAGACTGACTTGATCTATGAGCTGGAACTCTTTTCACCGCTGACCGACGCACTGTCTGGCCCTGCTAATGTTTACCTGGGGGCCGCCGGTGCTGCAGAACTGCACGGCGGGAATTCAATAAAGGCAAAAAGACGCACCAGAGCGACTGAATGTAACACATTACTCCTCCTATTTCTGTCCTCCTCTCCTCTGTTATCTAGAACAAACACTGGAGAAGACGAGCGAGAGAAGGGATGGACTCTGAGGGATTCAGGCAGAGAGAGTCGAGGCAAGCGAAGCAGAAAGGCGTGTAGAGATAGAGAGCGGGAACAAATGGAGGGACACTGGGAAGAGGAGCGGTGGACAGATATAGAGATGGAGCGGAGCAACAGGAGGACGGAGAGATAAACGGGACAGAGGTGGAGGCGCTCCTCCCAGTTAAATTACAGTCTTTCTCCCTCCATCTTTAGATTCTGTCCCAGCATGCAACACTCTTAACACTTTACTGGAAACGTTGCACAGCCCGGGCCAACACCAGCTTCACAAACACATGCACACACGCACATATATAATGATATATACAGACACGGAGGAATTGTCCTTGAGGAGCCCCGTTGTGGCTTCGCTAACCAGTGAACACGCACACACACACGCACACACACACACACACACACACACACACACACACACACACACACACACACACACCACAACACAACACTGGGTAAACCACTGTGTTTTGGTAGGGTGCTCTGCTGCACGCTATGTTAGCCAGACAGTTGTGAGCACTGCACAGCAGAGAGAGAGAGAGAGAGAGAGAGATTCAGACCCACTGTGGTCTGGAGAGTTGGAGTTTTCTTTTGATGAATTAGGGAAAAAAAGAGTTTTTATAATAACTGAGTGCAGTGTTAGCTCGACTGCTCTGTTGGTAAACAGATGATTGTGTTCTCGTCACATGATGGGTCAAAGTGTCTCTGGTGAATCTGACTTTGGTGCTCCGTGATCACATTTGACACTGGCTCTGTTCTGGTGGCTTTCAGCAGCTCAAGCTCCTCTCTTTACTGGCTCTGACATAGTGAGACTTTCACTGATCTGTTTGCAGTCACCATTAGGATAACAGTAGCAGCAGGTTTACTACGCACAGGGAGGTTTTCACCTTCTTAAGAGCACTCTAGAATGATAGAACATGTTTAGTCTTTCACTCTGTCACACCTAACTTTGGTATTCTTCAGCCTGGACCCTATTCTCCCATGTTTCTGTTTCTATGAGTGTAAACTCCCAGGAGAAGTCTTGTTCTGGAACCCGGGAGGTGATGTGTCAGCGGAAGACAACAAGCTTGTGCCAGGCCAAGAGAGTTTGAGGTGTTGTGGTACAGAAAGAGAAGCTTGGTGCTATCGTAAATATTTTTAACCTCATGGCTGAATATTGACACAAGTTTGACATCGTGAATGAGGTCTTTGGATTCAATGGCTTTCTGTATTTATTTCAGTCAGAGTTAGAGGATGGAGAGATGTATAGAGATAGATAGGTAGGTAGGTAGGTAGGTAGATCGATCAGGGTGAATTAGCTGTGAAGCACTGGAGGCCTCCTGTGTCCACAGAAGAAGGATGTTTTTCTCTCTCTCTAGGGTTCTTACCTACTTATAGAAACAATTCAAACCTTTTACAGGATGTGGCGTTACACCGCAGTCGCCCTCGCCGCTCGTTAAGCAGCTGTCGGTTAGAGACCTCTCGATCAATTTCAAAAAAGTGTTTTTCCTGTTATTCACTCAGACAAAACAACATGGGAAGATAGGGTCCAGTTTGAAGAAAACAAAAGTTACCCATAACTGAAATGTAAAAATGTCTTAATCACATAGTTAAAAAAAGTTCAGCCCGGACTGTAAATCATGCAGCATGTCACACTATAAGAGTTTAGTATGGAGTTTCTGATGTGCACAACAATTCAACATTCTACTGGAGACACGCAAATGATTTGGTATCTGTGATGTCATCAGTGGTAGAGAGATGACTGTTGAGGTTAAATTACAAATACTTGGTGGTTTCTTTAAGCCCAGTAAACAGAGAGAGGAGGAAGATGAAGAGGTGGGGGAAAAATGAAAGTATGCCTCGGAGACAGATGATGGTGTCAATGGATGAAAATGAACCTTATGCTAGTTGTTCTGATCGACTGACCTTTTGTCTGTACTGCTGTTTGTAAATACAAAGATGTCACTCCTGCATTAGTAATGACTGACTGCAAAGACTTTCCTAAGAGCACTAGAATGATGAAGAGGAGGAGGAGGAGGATGTAACACTGGAGAAAGTGAATATTTGACTGGAATCCATCACTAACTTATCCGCTCACCTGTTGAACAAAAAGCACATGTCAATATGCAACGAGCTAAATTATTTTACCTGTAACATTTGTACATGACATTAGATTTTTTTATAAACGGGGCACATATTCCGAGACGTTTTGGATACTTTTTTTGTAAAATCCTCTGGAACTTCACCTTGAAAATGTTTGTTGATACCAAAAAATTACTATTTCAGAACAATTCCTGTACACTGGTAAAAATCATGCGGTTTCAAGAGTTGTAGATTATTTTTTAAATTGTTCAAATTCTACTAGTGAGATGATTTGATACCCTGAAGGGTGATGCTGTCGGTAGGGCTGCCATCTTTTTACCTCCTTTTTTACGTCTGCACTCAAAGTGGCAATCTTGGAGATTTTCATTGAAATAGTTTGTGTCTTTCACCAAAGGAGGTAACTCAATGGTGACTGAGCCTATTGCCCACTGATGCAAGTATTGCAATATTAATTCATATTCACAGTATTACCAACTTTGTCTGTGGCGACATTCCTAAAAAAAAAATGCTGAATAATCGTTCTTCTACATTGTATACACAGAAAAACATGGAACTATGCACCCAAGACTCCAGACTGCTAAACTCTAAACACAATTCCTTTTTTTTTTTCAATCCAATAGAAATTCTAATTAAAAAATCTGATATCTTTATGATTGCCACTTTAGAGCAAATCTGCATTATTAGTTGTCAAATATCCCTTCAGGCCATTTCTATATATATATATATATATGTGTGTGTGTGTGTGTGTGTGTGTGTGTGTGTGTGTGTGTGTGTGTGTGTGTGTGTGTGTGTGTGTGTGTGTGTGTGTGTGTGTGTGTGTGTGTGTGTGTGTGTGTGTGTGTGGGTGGGGGTGGGGGTGGGGGGTTGATTGTTCCTATTGGTCCGCTTTACCTGCTCAATGTCGGGAGCAAAAGGACCAATAATCATCATCATCATCATCATCATCGGACCAAACGGGCTGATGTCCTTTTAAAAGCGGTGTGTCCTCCGTGTGCGGGTCTCCCTACCAGAGGAGGACAAAGGGACAAAAGGACACCAGAGCAGGACGACGCTGCGTCAGAGAAGTGAAAGCAGAAGGTGAACGGAGCAGACGTCACTGACATTTCCTGCTGTAACTGGAACAACTGCTACTTCAGTTGACTTTATGACTGTAGCCGACTGCTATGCTGTGATGTGACTACTGTTTGATGAAAGGCTACTAGTGTAGAAAATTGAGGTTGAAGCTTTTTGAAAATAAAGATTTACAAACTTGAACTTATGCTTTATACTTTATTGTCTCAGCGGGTGCTTTAGCAGAGACACTAGAGTCTTTATTTAAGGACAGTTGGGCTTCATAGGAGACACTGACAACGTATTGTCAGTTATTATTGCCTCTTGTTGTGCACGGAATATAAAAAAAAACATATATATATATATATACTTTATATATATATATATCGTGTTGCATTGTATTTGAATGGCATCAGCTTGACAGGAAGTAGAGATGGACCCAAGCTTTTGCCTATTCATTTCTGTTCAAACGGTCCATAGGTCTTTTTCAAAGTGTCGATGTATTATTAATGATGATGTCTCCTGTAAACCTCAACAGAATGACACGTGCAGTACCAGGACCCTGAGACTGAAGCCGCTCATGTCATTCTGATTACTTTCACCTGTACGTTTGGGCTCATGATCTTCTGATGTCTTCTTATGATATTTCAGATATATTGAGATATATGTGTATTTTGGTGGATATATAAAAAATAAAAAAATGCACCAGATTACTCAACCAGAATAAATGTTTTTTTTTTGGCTGCATGTTTTTAGATATCTATTTACATTTTGTTGTGATTTTATTATTTCAGATGATGTGTACTCTGACTGTACCTGTTAGTATCAGTTGAGGGTTTATTGTTATGAAGTTCTGCCAGACTGAAGTGATGAAACAAGTCACTCACATCCATCATCCATCATCCGACCCTCATGCGTCTAGAATGACCTTTTCCATCACACATATAAGCTGCATAACCTCATGCTTTGCCCTTCATCTTGACATATTCGGCATGTGCGTTGTGTGTGTGTGTGTGTGTGTGTGTGTGTGTGCTTCAGGAAGAAGGACCATGCGCGTTTGTGTGCGTGAACGAGAGAGAGCTGGCGGTCATTGTGATGCGGAGCTGCGGAGCTGCGGAGCGGAGAGACCCGGTGAGAAACACGCGTCTTTATTTCACTGAGGTGAATATTTCTGTAGAGATGAAGTGTATTGTTGTGCCTGCGTTGAGTCTGTTTTATTAGTCCTGTCTGTCAGCGGTAGTCATTGATGTCCGGTATTTATAGATGAAGTGACATATCAGCGGACTCCTGTTGAATATGGATTATTATGGATCTGTTGGAGGGAAGAGTGAAGTGAGTTTAGAATGCCTCCACGTGCTCTCCAGTCGGGAGTTATTAATCATTGATCAGTTTGCAGGCTGTTTGTGCAGTCAGTAACACAGAGACCTGCTCCATCACTAGCTGGACTTTATTTACTGCATGCAGAGCTTTGTGTAATATTCATAATGTATAATTACCATGTGTGGAATCAGTGACTGGTTCTGAAGGCATGGGATCCATCACGTGGGCAACTTTATCTGTAAACTGTACAGATACTATCACAATATGAGAGGAAGTTCAGGTACAATACAGGTTCTTACAGGAATATAATGAGTAATTATGAAAATGATATTAGAGATACGAAGACAATAAGTTACCTTGTTGTAGTCTTGTTGTGTTGGTTTGGTGTTCAGTGTGTAGATGTCATAATGAGGAACATATGCTTCACTCACAGGCTGGTTTACTGACTGATGTATGGCTGGTTGGAGGATTCTCATAGGACAAGAGCAGTAACTGAGTGACTGATTACGTAAACGAGAGAATGATTAAACCGTATTTAAAAAACAAACCTATCTTGTAGCCCTCAGTAGGTGTCCAGCCGTGCAGTTTGATGGGCTGTAGTCTTGAGATCTTCACTGCAGCCCAAACAGTGGAGGTGAATGGAATTTCACTTCAAATCATTGAATCAAATCAAAGGGACAGAAGCTCTGTTGGACATATGATCTGGTGTCTCTATGTTGACAGCTGCAGTATCAATGCTTTCTATATTTTATCATAGGACAATGTGTAATGTGAAAGGGGTGGTCTGTAGGGACGAAGGTAACACATCATGTTCATAATGTTCTGTATATGATTGGACTTCTTTTTCAAAATGCATTCCATGATCCATGAGAGGTGCTTGAAAGCTCCGGAAAAAACTTATAACCTTGGGTTAATATTTTTCTTTGTCTAGCTGTGTATTTACACCGAGTGCATTATTCAAAACATAAGTATATTTTTATGGCTACACTATTCAACCAAATGGAAATGTTCCGAATAACTCACATCTTATATACACATTTACTAAAAATTCAGCCTGACTTAATTTGCTATCTCTGGAGATTTTGAGAAGTCACTAGAATTTAAATGGAAGTTCTATTCAATTCAATTCAATTCAGTTTATTTTGTAGAGCCCAGAATCACAAATTTGCCTCAGAGGGCTTTACAATCTGTACACATGCGACATCCTCTGTCCTTCCCTCACATCGGCACAGGAAAAACTCCCCTAAAAAAAACCCCTTTAACAGGGAGAAAAAAGGAAGAAACCTATGGGAGAACGACAGAGGAGGGATCCTTCTCCCAGGATGGACAGAATGCAATAGATGTCATGTGTACAGAATGAACAGCATAACAGAGATACAACACATTCAATGTATATGACATGAATTATTCATATAATAAGACTACTTATAATAACAGCAGCAATTATTATAGTAGAATTATATTATGAAAATAGGGATAGTAATGTGATTAATAATAATAATCGAAGTAGCAGTGGGTGTCAGTCGGCTCACAGCCGGCAGGCACGACTACGGTCCAGGTACCACAACGGTTCATGGAAACCTGCAGAGCGAGAAAGCAAAAAGGGCTTCAGGGTGGAAGTAAAGCTAAAATGCTTAATGGTACAGGTAATAGTAATAGTAATGTGACTAGTAATAATAATGGTGGTAGCAGTCGGTGTCAGCAGGGCCGTAGCAGGATGCACGACCACGGTCCAGGTACAGCCACGATTTATAGAAGCCTGCGAAGCGAGAAAGCACAAAGACTCCAGGGTAGAAGCAAGTCAATAAGCGTAATAGTACAGGCAATAATAATAGTAATGTGACTAATAATGATAGTGGTAGTAGTAGTGGGTGTCAGCAGGGCCTCAGCAGGTGGCACGATGACAGTCAAAATATAACCCCGATTCCTGGGAACCTGCCATGCGAGAAAGCACAAGAACTCCGGGGAAGAAGCAAAATCAGTAATGTGCATAAATAGGAGATTAATACATAAAGAGGGAGTGAGAGAAGAGGAGAGAGGAGCTCAGCGTATCCTAGGTAGTCCCCCGGCTGTCTAGGCATATAGCAGCATATCTAGGGGCTGGACCAAGGCGAACCTGCTATAAGGCGAGCCCTAACTATAAGCGCTATCAAAAAGGAAGGTCTTAAACCTGCTCTTAAAAGAGTTCTGTGGGTTTAAACAAATTGGAAGTGGTAAAATTACATTTATTGATAAGCTGATTTTAGTATTTGCTTGCAGGTTGTTCTGCAGTCCATATGACGCAAGGACATGATAATGTTGGCCAACAGTCAATTCAGTCTTTCTACTTCCTGATTAATATGGGATTCACTCTCATTTTCCTGTAACAAAACCTTGACTCCCTGCCCACAAAAACAGAGGCTCAGCCCAGCAGCTCTGCTAATTCATCTTCTGACTTCTCATCCGTCAAATATGGACACATTCTTGTCAGGCTGTTTTGCACCGATTTACTGGTAAACTGCACTGACATGGAGGGAGGAGCAGCAGCATTGCCACAGCACTACCATGTACCGCAATGCATTAGTCCCCACAATATATATTAATAGCATGAGTCAGAGCAGCGAGAGGGGGAATACAAGACTTCACATAGTGCTAATTAAATAAATCAAATTATAGCCAGATAATAGGTAAAAAAGGCAATTAAGTCTTAGCTAGCAACATGCAAAGGCATAAACTGCAAACGTAATTGAGTTTTCCTCACACTGAAGTGTTTCGGATCAGCAGTCAGATTCCATGTGACTTCTTCTCTTCATTCGTAATTCAGGCACTCTTTTCAAATCTCCTTACAGTCTGCACTTGGGTCCGGGCCCAGACATTGGGCACCAGTTGGACAGAATGCAGTGACCCTTTGTGTACACTAACCTCATTAATCCATGAAAAGGCCATCTCAGCTCTCTGCAGGCATTAGCAGAAATGCAGAAAAAGCCGACTCTGTTGGTAGTGTCAGAATGCAGCTCAGGCAGTAAGGCTAAATGTGGGGATCAAGGACTGCAAAGGGCCTCCAGGAGAGTCCCAAGGAGGGGGACTCTGGTAGCAGGTGTTTTTGTCATTGATGACGAAACTGGGTCCAGGGACCGGAAACACAAGGACCCATTAGACCTAAACCAGGGCCCTCACTTAGGCCCATTACCCCACTGGACACTGGAACTCCTTTTGGTAGACCTATCTCTCTCAATGAGTTTCCATGGTCCCTATAAAGAATTGATGACAGATTTGTGTTCAAGAGTCCTTCTAATTACCCTAATAGACCCCCGAGACCTCAGCCAAGGCCACAGTGGTCCTTAACCAGGCCTACAAGAACAGACCTGGGCCCTGCTCGATGCCTCCTTGGATCCTGTCATGGACCTCCTAGAAGGATGCTAGAAATTCCTTGTGGAGACCTGAGACCTCCATCATGGCCATTAGACTTAGGTCTCAGGGTTCCTCGAGAGGGTTTCAGGCTCAGAAGAACCCCTTGACAATACAGCTCAATCATTTAGAGAGTTCCAGGGTCCCTGGAAGGACCCTTAATGAGGTGTACTTATAGGGACCCTGAAAGCCCCTTGGGTTCCTCTGCACTAGGGCCATTAGGAGATGCAGTGGCCCTTTAATGGTGTTTCAGGGTCCATCTAGCAGGATTCAGGGCTTCCTTGTGACTTCTTATTTCACAACGTAAGGCACACTTTCAATAAGTCAAGATTTAAGTACCATGATATGATTTGACATAAGCCTTTTATATTTAGCTAATTAATGAACTGCTGTAATAAGTGTAATTCCATAATTGTTAAGTAGCAAATAAAGTACCATATAGTATCCTGGATGAAGATCTCTGGGATAACAAGAGGCTTAAGAATGGATTCCTATTATTTTTCTCCTTCCTCACTCACTGCCTCTTTCTCTTTCTGTCAGATAAGCCTGTTGTTCAGAGGGTGAGAGGGAGTGAGCAATTATGTCTCTGGCTAATCTCTGGAGAATACTTAATAGTTAATATTCTGTGAGAGTGTTTACTGGTAGCAGGTGTTTTATATAATTGGGGTCTAGCCAGGACTCATACGTAGCCCTGTGGTAACTGATATATCCTGTTGCTTCTACGTCACTCAGGATACGAGACTGTTATGAGCTGAAGCTGGCTGGTGTAAAGCTCATATCTTATTTACAATCAGCTGCATAGGCCTTTCATCCCAATACGGAGAATATCTCCAATAAGATTGTCTGGAATGCGATGAGACTGAGGTGTGTGTGCACACTTTTACATGTACTGCTGCTTTTCACAGTCGAGAGATCTTCTAGGAGGTCATTTTAGAGAACACGTTTTTATTCAAACACTGTATGTGGGGATACTTTAGAGCAGCTAGAGCATATGAATAATGTATTTAGTTTTCTACTCTCTCTGACTGACACATAATAAGCCATAGTACTATGTATTGTATTGCCTTATTGCTGTGATGTGGCCATATAGCTTATCACATTGAGTCGGGCAGGATTACCAAGCAGGCAAAGTCTCAGGTTCACTGCTTATTATGTTTGGTGGTCAGTTGATTCATTGTAGATTAGTGTGAGACTGAGTAGAGCTCAGCTGAGCTCAGCTGCATATTCTGAGCTTGAAATGATAAGAGTCTTTCAATAGCATTACTACTTCAGGCCTTATCTCATCATTCTCTAATTCTCTGTGTCAATTAGTTTCAATACCTTCATTATTTATTGTGCTGTCATGGTGCATATTGCTATATTAATCTTTTGAATTAGTTAACCTAAAGGTGACGGGCTGAAGCCACAATGCACAGAGCACTTAGTTCAGTGTGACATCGTCCTCATGTTGGTTGGTTGAATAATTATGTGGTGATGTTTTGTAAGTAAATATGTCACAGTTCTGTTTTGCGTGTAGGTGATTTCTGGGAAATGCAGTCCAAAAACCACACAGCAATTAGGAGACAAGAAGGCCATTGAGGTTTTCTTCAAAATGCCACGTACCTCATACTGACAGGGATATCTCCTACTGCAGCTGACTCATCAGAGGTTGGGATGTTTTGGACCCAATTTCAACCCAATTTTCTTCTAGTATTTTCAATTGTAATGAAAACTGGCAGTCACAAAACTTACAGGTGTGTAGTGGAGATCAGAATGTAGGCTGAGATAGAAAATAGGTCCAAGGCCAAGGCACCGGAAGCAAAGGGGTAGGAATGTCCATCGCACTTTATGCCCGTGGCACAATTTGCCGTCTTGGCTGGTGTGATCACATCTCTATTTTTGGGCTTACGTTAGCCGTGCTAATGACAGGATTATAGAGCTGTTGGCCCGGTGGTCTTGACTAAAATTTCTGGACAAATTTTGGATGGATTGCCATAAAATGACCATATGTTTATGGTCCACAGAGGATGAATCATAATCCTAATTGCTCATGTTGACCCCTTACCTTCCCTTTAGAACAACCGTAAACTGGACTTTTGTGAAACGTCTCAACAACAATTGGATGGACTGCTGTGACTTTTGCAACAGACCACTATGGGACTGACATTTTCTCACTGATCCACACCTAGCAACTCTATGAATATTACACAAAGCTCTACAGTCAATCCTTCACACAGTAAATTAAGTCCAGCTAGTCGTGGAAAAATGTTTCCGTGTTACTGACTTCACAAACACTGTTTGTCTCCCCTTCAGCCTGATGACTGTAACGTAGCAGATGCTGCTCTTCTTTTTCGGGCAGTGACCAGAAGTGTTTGCCTCTGTGTCTGTCTGTAGTGCTTCCTTGAGTGTGTTGTAAATCAAACATGGCCCGGTAGAGGATTTAAATCAAAAACGGTGCAGTCCTAGCAGAGACAGATTAGAGAGAGACCTCAGCAGCAGGGGAGGAGGGAGAGACATATTCACATCAAGTTTGATTTAAAGAAGTCTTTTCAGTATCCAGCGTATTGGATCTATTGGAGGAAATGTAATTGTGATGTGGGCCAGTGTTGCCCAAACCATCACCACAGACAGAAAATGAAATATAGTCCCTCATTCCTCACTTGTTGAGTTGTGTTACTACTGCTGCATGAGACCAAAGCCTAAGAAATTTTGCATCAGCATGTGTTGTTACAGAACGTCTCATTCCAGGAATTTAGGCATAATTGTTGCTGACTGGTAAACTAAAACAAACATAGATGATTTGCTTCAAGTAAGAAGTAAGCAAGTAACACAAAGTGATGCTGCGCTGTAGAGTGACACACAAACATCCTGTGATTCTAAAGAAATGTGTTTGTATGTCTATCACGATGAGATCAGAATGTTTAACCCTGTTACATCAATATTCTAACAGATGATTATATAATGGGGCTGAGGAGAACAATCATGGACGACAGTGGTGGTGAAACTGATTGGTCAGGACGGTGGTGATGATGATGATGAAGACGACAGGACCCTCATTAGTGCCTGATTTACAACTTGCTGCTGTTGCCAAGGTTACTGCTGTCAGGGTCCCTAATCACAGTGCAGTAATGGCATTCCAACTGCCTTAGTGAAATAAATCAAGGTATTGATCACGTGTAATGTTAATTTATTGATCCTGGTGTCTGGGGGATAGATTAAGTTGAGAGTTATCAATGTTCAACCGGTTTGTTTAATGGGAGAACTGGACAACTGCACTGGGACTAAACAATGTTTCATCTTAACGCTTATTGATTTGAGCTAGATATGCTAGCAAAAATTGGACCCACATTTTTTACGCATTGGGGCTGCCCTGCAGCTGTCGCTAATTTGTTGTAATCACGGCTCATCTGAGAGTCGGGAGAGAGTTCGTTCAGCCATGTTTCTGTGAAGCATATGATGCTACACTCGCGGTACTCCCTCTGCAGCCTGGTTAGCGCCGTTAGAGATCTTGCTTTCCACATAATAACAGATGGTAGGCATGGTTTGTGGCGTCTTTCATCAACTTTGCCACATCTTTGCATTGTCTCTTCCCTCTTCTTAGCAAAAGGCGTACCAGTAAACTCACCAGTACCACATCCACAGTTCCATACAAACAAAGGAGATTAGTGTGAGAAAGAGGCACAAAATAACATAAAATACACCAAAAATCCAGAAGAAGAACAGAGCTGCAGTAACTAACTGCCACTAGCACAGCACCATTATAAATATGCATTTGATGGCTTCATACATGATCATGCTATCAGTGGACAGGACACACATTTGACAACAGAAACAGTTCAGGGGTCTTACATACACACACGGTTTAACCTCCTTCCAATTTTCCAATATAAACTCATGTGTTTGAATGACTTTATTAAATCCAGATCCCACAGAGTCTCTCTTACACTCTGGATGGATGTTGCTGGGGGTCAGAACAAAAGGCCATTTACTCTCCAATCCACATGAGGAATGAGTTTGCTGGAAGCAGCATGGACAGTAGAAATGATGTATTACTGTGGATATTAAGAGAGCACCACTCTCTTAATATCCACATAACTGATGTCTTGGTCATCAACTACCAAAACATAAAGGTTAGTGTCTTCTGCATATAAGATAAAAATATAATTTTGCATTGGGCTACCAGATAACTGTCAGATTAGGATGCATACCACATGGCAACATTTGATGCTGTGACCACCATAAATAAGTGGTAACATCCTCCTCCATTGTGTCCTGATCAGAAACCCAGCCCATCAGCCGGACTACATCATCTGTGTGTGACTTCCAAAACCATTATAAATCCCTGTTGAACAATAAATCTGTTTTATAATTTGACACCACAATGGATATGGTTTGGTTAGGTAAAGACACTAAAACGACCTTCTTTAGATTTGGGGAAAGATCATTATTTGGGTTCAAATGACTACTTTGTAAAGGTTAAGGGAGCTTCTTCATCATGGTAAATAATACCCAAGTGGTTCAGGTTATGGAGCGATTGTGTTCATGCTTCAACAAAAACATCGTTGACTGTCGGCTGGAATTGGGAAGCGGACAGCGGTGCCCTGTGTTAAAGTCTTATGTTTGGATGACAATTGAGTTAAGCCAAGTCCAGTGTATTTGCACTGCTGAAAGAAATATCTGTCAGGGTAGTCTCAGAAAACCTATTCACACAAATGCAGTGAAGTTTACACAAGACTCTACAAATTCAGTTTCAAGCGTCTGTACATAAACGTAATAACATCCAAACAGGTTTTTGATGAAAATTGCAAATACTTTTAAATACATGTACTTGTGCATTTCTAATACACTTTATCAAAAATATTTATCAGAAATACATTTGTGAACCTTATTTTTTATATTTTGGGGTCTTTGCATTTGTCATTTGTATATAAATCACAAAATACATTATACAATCCATCTGTGTGCATTCAATAACTTTGAGACTGACCTGATTAGTTTAGGTATCTGAATCAGTATTGGGAGTGAAAGAAGTTGTATCCGTTCATCCCTACCTTTGGAGGTGTTTGGACGACATGTTGTACAACTGACTTAGTTTGATGCACATTTCGGCCTTTTTTAGAGAAACCCGTGTGCTGTATGCCTTTCTGTTCCCTGGACTGATGCACCTGCTGTGTGGCTCCACTGTAGACTCATTATGACGGATGTCACAGTCTTTACAGAGTGTGAGCCTATTGAGATCCGGTGATACAGGTTGGCTGATGCATTTGTGCATCTACTGACTCACAGCTGCAGGAAAACCTAAACCTAGTTCACTCCCTAAGTGGTGTGTTCAACAGGTAAACTAGTGCAGGTCTGCAGAGCGAATACCTTTATCTACAAGACAGGAAGTTTTACATATGGCTTTACAGTATGTTTATAATATAAATGTATTCCATCTACCTTACAGAATAAGGGTTAAACGTATGGGTTAGCTTGATACTTCAGGAATGCACAGCATATCCAGCTGTGCCTTAATCTGTCTGTGGTTTATTTAGGAAGACCAGAGAGAGGCATCCAGAAGGACAGGCTGAGTGAGAGAAAGAGAGAGATGATGCTTGTGGTTGAAGTGTGTTGTTTTCAAGTGGCTCTAAATGGTTTTGTACCATGTTATTATGGAGCCATTCTAAAGAGGCCGGGATGCCAAAGCAAAGAAATATAGTGGAGGTTATACTCAGAAATGTCACTGTCCGTTGTCTCTGTGTAACACTGTAGCTGGATTTCACAGAAAGGAAGCAGTGCTGAATTTAGATGCTATTCATGTACAGAACAGCTGACAAGACTCTAGTTTTGCCTCACATTCAAATGTCAAGGTCAGGAATACAAAGTAAGAAGAACACATTCCACAAATTGTTTTTTTACTAGGAAATGTTTTGCAAATGTTAGTTTTTTTAATGTTTGGTATAAGAGACAGACAGACAGGCAAACAGAGGAGTGAATGACCAGAGACACATGAAAAACTGTCAGCTGAAATAAAAACAAAAACAGTACAATGCATAGCCTTGACGTTAGACTTGATTGTGCTGGTTTGGATATTCAAAATGACATATCATGCTCATTTTCAGGTTCATCCTTGAATTTGGGGTTTCTACTGGAACATGTTTACATTCTTTAATGTAAAAAAATACATCTTCTCTTTCTCATACTGTCTGTCTTAATATACCTGTGTTCACCCTCTGTCTGAAACAATCCGTTTTACTGCCTGTCTCTGTAAAACCCCTCAGAAAAAAGCCCAGTCTGCTCTGATTGGCTTGTGAGAAAAATATGACAAACATATGACATATGAAGGGGAAACAAAATTAAGCTTGCAAATCTCTTCTTGAAAAGCAAAGGCCATTTTGTGTTGTATCTGTGATTAATGACTATTAAAACAAAAATGTAGTCTGGACAACTTTCTGCAAAAGGATGAGTCATCTGTGTTTCCAATCGTGGCAGCATCAATTGTACATCACTGCTATTGATCATGATAATTGCAGTAAATTGCGTAAATAAATGTAAATGAACCAAACTATCACTGTTGTGACATGCAGTGTTACATTTAAATCATTGACACGATCACTATGATTGATGTAAAATACTCGTAGGAACAGGATGCAGTAGTTGTTCACACAGGAAACTAACATGTTTCTTCACTTCAGATTATTTCTGTATCAACCATGAAGGACGTGGGTCTTTGTCTATTTGGTGTGAATGAAGCCTTAGGCCCTGCCTAATGCTAGAAAATAATTACTGTAGTTTTAGCAGCTGTAGTCCTTTTAAGATCTCAACAGTGGCTCCAGATTGGGTGGGTTAATGATCGATTTGACTACGTTTAGATGGTTAAAAAGCTTCCTCTGTTCAATATAATGATTGAGACCAATACGGCACTCAATGGGCACTGCTAGACATGCAATGACTGATAACTTATGACCAACAAAACCAAACTAATGACCAACTAAACTAAAATGATGACCAACATAACCAAACCTATGAACAACAAAACAAAACCTATGACCAATAAAACCAAATGTAATTTCAGTTCATGACAAACTACATTTAAACATTTCTTACTATTCAACTAACTTTTTTTGTCATACATCTGTTCACATAAGTAAATCATTTTACTGTTTTATCTAACATTACCCAAAGACTAGTAATTATTGTAACCATATTATTTAGTTGTTTCAGGATGATGACTGGAGTCATAAAGGGTGGTGGTCATTTCTGCTGCTTCCTGCTCTATGAGTACATCTAGATATTTTTTTATAATCTGTAATAAAGATGTATTATTCTGTGTTCCACAGGGGCCAAAGGAAACTGGACAACCTGATCAGAGAAGAAAAATACTCAGCCAGATGATACACGTTTAAGCCATTGCTGAGTGCTCACACCAACATGAAGATTTGTGTGTTTGTGTGTGTTGTTACTTTTAGTTACATGCATGCATGTGTGTTAAAAGTGAAGTAGTGTGAGTGTGAGCAGGGTGTGATGGTGAACACCATGTCTGAGGACTTGATGAACTGCACCATCAGGCATGAGATCCACCAGTACCTCTTCTCCTGTGTGTATATACTTGTACTATTGGTAAGTTTGTGTACATCTTCAACACTTGCACAAAACTGTTTTGGTGTCTGAATTCTTTATAAAACTGTAAAAGTAATTAGAAAAGGTTTGTTTCCAAATCGAGGTCAGTGTGACACAACTCTCATGTCTCAAGTTCTAGAAAGCCTAGTTCCTCCTTGAAATCACAACTTTGCAGCGTTTACCCACACTCTCAGTTAATGTGTGCAAATATCAGCTATTTAATATTTTATTGTGTCAGTGCTGTAATAGAGACATGTCAGAGTTGCACCCTACTGTGTCATGTAGATTACTCTGTGATTTGGTCACAGAGCGATGCTTATTGAACCTTAGGGGAAATTCAAAGCATTGTTTTTGTAAGTGTTATCCAGCAGCTGGCTGCATCTTCAAATAATAAATATTCGTATTTATGTGATCATCATGGGAGGATATCTGTGGCCTCACTTTGAAGATACAACCCGCTGCTTGATAATAGGTATAAAAAATGAACATTGGCTTTGCATTGGGATAGGCTGTGTGACTGAATAACTGAGTGCCTAGGTAACGCATGGGTCTCTAGGGTTAACAGTACCTCTGTCCCAATGTGTGCTGGGTAAAGGTCCCACACCTCTGCTGCAATTCTGCAAAGAAAACGCATTAGAGAAAGTGGATGGATGAATTAGATGGGGTGGTGACAGCAAATCTGAGCCAAAACTTGTTTAGAAAATTTGCCATTTTGAAATAGGCAAGTTTTATCATATGCATTCAGCTGTTCATAACCGCTGTCACTCTATGCTCTGGGCCTCCATCCTTGCCACCAATGGGTGTGTAATGTCACCAAAAGCCATAAACTGGCTTCTGCCAGTCCTGCATATTTAGGCATTACATCCATAGTGGAGGATTCTGTACCTACTGCAATAACGTCAACCTTCAGTGTCGATTCAGGAAGTAGTAAATGGACTGTACTTGTAGAGCGCTTTTCTAGTCTTCCGACCACTCAAAGCGCTTTTTACATTACATGTCATTCACCCATTCACACCCATTCATACACTGATGACAGGGGCTACCATGCAAGGTGCCACCTGCCCGTCAGGACTCTAAGTCTAACTAACATTCATACAACATCCACACACCGATGGCACAGCCTTTCGGGAGCAATTTGTGGTTAAGTGGCCAAGGACACATCGACATGGACTGCCGGAGCCGAACCGCCGATCCTCTGATTGGAGGACGACCCTGCTCTCCACTGAGCCACAGTTGTAGTGTACCCTTTATGTAGCGAGGTGTGGAGGTCGGGTGGCAGATGGACCTGTCGTGAGTTCTGCTCTCATGCAGAAGACTAAAGTTTGTGTTCTGTCACAGACCTGTAATTAACGTTTTCCTTTTTAGAAACCAAAACCACAATCTTTCCCTCCAGTGTTTTGTTGCATAACTCCAACCTGCCATAGTTTATTGGCCCTAACCGGACTCTTTCCCGACAGTAACTTAAACTTTACTACTCCTTTACTGTGTCTTATTTCCCTAACCATAACCATACCAAAGTAACTATGTTGAGATGTGTCAGTAAGATTTAAAAATGTATTGTGCATTTTAAAAACAGTTGAATGTGGATCATATAGATTGTTGAACATAATCCAGGGTTTGATTGAATCATTCAATATGGAGGTTCTAAACGTGTAATAATCACAATAAATGATCTTCTTGATTCTAGGTTGGCGTTCCCTCCAACCTGTACTCTTTGTACCACGCTGCTCTGCAGCTGAAGCAGAAGAATGAGCTGGGAGTTTATTTAATGAACCTCACCGTGTCTGATCTGTTGTACCTGGCATCGTTACCACTGTGGCTACAGTACTTCTTTCAGGTGAAGTACAACCACTTATCCACAACATTGTGACACGTTATTACATGAAAAGCAAGAAGTAAATATGTTTTGTGCCTTTTCACATTACATTATAAGCAGGTTATCAAATTGCTGTATATGGGTATTATGTCATTAGTTTCAACAAGCAGCGCTTTTATGCAGCTCCTAATATCTTAATTTTTTTTGTGTTTAGACACACTGTCGGCCTATTTGGATATTTGTTCATTATAGAATGTGCTGTCAGTCCAGTTTATGCATGTAACAGTCCAGCTTCATCTGCATTTATTCAAGTGTCACCTACCTGTTGTTTTGTTCATCTACCTCGAGTCTACTTTCATGTGGGTGCGTTGTTGTTTCAGGATGATGACTGGAGTCACAGAGAGTGGTTGTGTCAGCTCTGTGGCTTCCTGCTCTATGAAAACATTTACATCAGCATTGGTTTCCTGTGCTGTATCAGCCTGGATCGCTACCTGGCTGTGGTCCACCCATTAAGGTAACTATTGAAAATTTGTTGAATAAAAATGCAAGCAACCGGTCACAGCCAACGTTATCTTAATCTTCTTCACCTTTTCAGAATAAAAGAGTTATGATATTCGAGCTTATTTAACTCTAATCACCTGTTTACTGCTTTCGGACCCTGCTCCGTCTCCAGGTTCACCTCTCTCCGCTCTATGAGTGCAGCGTGGATTGTTAGTGCCATCATCTGGCTGAAAGAGATTGCCGTCGGTGTGGTTTTCTTCCGCCATAAAGAACTGAGCAGAAACCGCCAGAACCAAACGGTGTGCTTTGAGCACTACCCCATGCAGCCGTGGGAGTATCCGATCAACTATTACCGCTTCACCATTGGCTTCATGTTCCCGCTGGCTATTCTATCGGTATGATAGCTGTTTTACAAACATATTTTTTATCACATTTTGGGGGGAAAATTGGACTATGTAGCACTTTACTGCGTTTGATTACATTTGTATTTATTTACAGATATTTTGAACACATATATTTTATGCCCCCAATGGCAAGTGTTTTCACTTATCTTGCCTGATTAGACCTCTTTTCAGGACTGTGTAGATCTCACGTTCTCAATCCCAACTTGTCAAATCAAAGCTTAGTCAGTGTCCCTCAATTCAAACTAGGACATTCTAGCTACCCATCAGCCTCAGTGTTGGACATTTCAAAACACCACACTTCATGTTCCAACCTCTGATATCTGAGCTGTAAAATAAAACTCCCTTTTAAAAGGTTGGTTTTGGTAATGGATGGAAGCTGACAATAATAACGGATACAGGGCCGTGTCTCCAGAGAGAACTGGGGTATTTTAATTAGCCGTGCTTCCAGTATGTTTGTGTTAATCAGATTAAATTCTGAAAGGGCTCATTGCTCTGTTAGAGTTCGACTCTTCTCTACTTTTGCTTCTGTTACCCTACATTTTAGCAAGTCACAGATAAATATCTCAATGCTTTCATTGTAAAAGTAAAATGTAACAAGCGCAAGATTGTCTTAATGGTGTGAAACAAGCAGTAATCTTGAAAAAATGATAGAACTGAAGCTAGAAGTCTCTATGTTTTAACAATTTTTTAACAGAGCATATTTAAATCCCAAACTGCCAAAACTGCCAAAACTGCATCCTTTGTGTGTACTACCTTGAGCATACAAACATCAATTGATATCTTCAGAAATGTGAAACTGTTTATTCATATTTCATTTTGTCTTTGAAAAGATGTGATCAGAGAGGATGAAGAAAAATGTATTTAATGGAAATATGAAGTGGAGTTATTTATCCTGTAATGATGGTGACTTGTCTCCTTTCTGTCCAGATCAGCTACCTGTGTGTTCTGCGTGCCGTGGGTCGGAGTGCTGGGACACAGCCGGACCAGAAGACGAGGATCAGGCAGTTGGTCAGCAGCACCGTCCTCATCTTCCTTGTCTGCTTCTCCCCCTACCACGTCTTCCTGTTAGTACGCACCCTGCTGGAGCGGGACTGCAACTTTATCGCAGGTACAGTTTATATTTAGTCATCCAGTAAAGGCCTTTGCACACCGGGTGTGTCTTATATTTGTGCGATTCATTTTTAAGCCGATATACGGTGAAATTTAGTTTCTTTTAAGAGAAGGTTGCTTTTTCTGAGCTTTAGCACCGTTAATAAAGGCATCAACCAATCACAATGTGCGGAACGGACATATTTGAATTTACATTATAGTGTACAACAACACAGAGGGTCTGCAGTCCGAACCAAGACGTGAAACTCTATTACTCCCTTTATTGACAAAGGCAGCACAGTACAGATCCACTCCTTCCATTCTTACCTTTCAAGATAAAAGGAGTAAGCATATACACTGTGCAATTGTTTAACGGAGGCAAAGTCACTCAGATTTTGCTTAAAGGAAATTCAATAAAATAGCTTACAGCAGAGACCTACTGTGACTGAAATTCATTCAAAATCTAGAGTATTCGCTGTCCCACGTCACGGTCAAGGATCACTGTAACTTCTGACCACAGAAATTAAAAAATGAAAACTCTATGACCTTTGGCCTGTTCAGTCTGGAATGGAGTCTTCGAGAACTTCCCAATGGCCTGAAGCTTAAAGTAGCTTTAGGGTATAGATAGATAGATAGATATTTTTTTTATTTCCGTGTCATGCACAAAAACGTGCCCAACCCTCATGGGTTTACAAGACACCAACAGTACAGCTGCAGTGGATCCACATCTCATCAGGTCACATTTGATTACAAAATAACATGTTGCTTCACCGCTCCATCTTAAACAAAACATTCTGCCTTCTCTCCCAGGCCTGGCAAATAAAAACTGCTACAAAGAAGGTTCCTTTCCTAAAACACAACTCAAGTTTTTCATAATCATCCAGCCAAAATAAATCAACATAAATGGAAGTCATTTTACTGAA
This sequence comes from Anoplopoma fimbria, assembly GCF_027596085.1. Classification (NCBI taxonomy): domain Eukaryota; kingdom Metazoa; phylum Chordata; class Actinopteri; order Perciformes; family Anoplopomatidae; genus Anoplopoma; species Anoplopoma fimbria. The sequence goes on along the minus strand of NC_072463.1, from coordinate 12,281,121 downwards.
GAGGACATCCCTTATGTCCTCGTAAACAGGACAGTAAAACAGAAAGTTCACCTCATTTTCAATTTCAATACAACAATTAAGCTCAGATTTAGAGTTAGGATGAAAACTTTTTTGTCTTTTCTTTTTTTTCCAGGAATATTTAACTACTACCACCTGTCATTGTTGCTGACCACCCTGAATTGCGTGGCCGACCCCGCTCTCTACTGCTTCGTAAGCGAAAGTGCCCGCCGCGGCCTGTACAGAGCCTTATTCAGGCCTGTCGCTAGGATACTATGCTGCTGCTGTCGCCGTGGCAACGCCAATCCCGCCAACCCGGGCACCGATTCCCATGAGGTCGCCACCGACGAGAACAACGGCCATCCCACCGTGATGCTGCTCACGCACACCAGCACCCACAACAACTTAACAACAGACACTCCTGGCAAAAAAACTATTTTAATCACACAGACTGATGAAAAAACTATCATACCCTTAATTGTACAGAATAATGGACACTCTGACAAATGTGTGGACATCGATGGAAAAGCCAGCTGTGTTATAGGCATGGAAGAGCAGAGCCAAGATACAGGGAGGACTGAAGAGACTGACGTGAACCCCAGCTTAAACCATCCAGTGAGCAGTCACGGACCATGCTAGGCCTCAGAGCAGTGGGATTAAGACAACAAGAAAGCCTGTAAAGACTCAATATAGCAGTGGCCCTGCTGCCAACTCGGCTGTGTTTACATCATCATCATCATCATCATCATCATCATCATCATCATCATCATCATCATCATCATCATCATCCAATGGCCATTGGATGGCATTTGACATCTCTATTTGACATTTGAAATCTCTATCTGGAGTGATTTAACTGATACAGCAGGATTCTTCTACAACGACCTCTAGGTTGCCTCTGTAAGTGCCCAGTTTACACGGAGGTGCAGTTTGAGATTGACAGGAAGTCCTAATGCACAAGGAGGTCACAGTAATTGACCTTTAATTAATTGGCCATTTAGGTATTCTTCCACTTTCTAATAAGGTACCCTTTGTAAAGTGTAGTTGTAACTAATGGCTTTATTAATGGTTAAGAAATCCTAATTTAGAGATCAGTTATAAGCAACCATTAACAACAATGTTTGGGTTGCCAGCAGTGACCTAGACAGAAATCATGTTGTGGGTGGTTATAGAGAACTAGGGGGGCCTACCTCCAAAATAAAAATAGATAACTATTACCATAATTGTTTAATTAAGTTTAATTTAGTTAGACTTTTCTTCATAGCGCTGTATCAGCGCTATAGAGAAGTCTGTTTCAACACATTATCAATCTGGTATGGGTGGAAAAATAGCCCAAGCGTTTTTGTATTTCTATAAACCAACCACAATCATTTTGGGCAGCGCTAAACCCAAGATGCAGCGACAGTGCCCTTGCAAAATAGATAGCAGCAATAGTGAAAGTGGAGGAGACTGCTGCATGAGACACGGGGGGGCTTAAACCCACAGTCTATATCTGGTGAGTCAGACCAGACTGAACAAATTGAAAAACAAAGATCAGTAACCAGGGGTTTTCAAATTCTGAGACTAGGGGTCTCCCCTCAGACAAAGCTTTGTAATAGGCGTCCCCTCATCCCCCTTTAGTTTACTCGCTTAGTTTCGCTCAATCCCTGGATTATACCACTCGGGTGTGGGCTGCTTCATCAAGACCAGGTTGATTTGGCGACAGGGATAATAGCGTGTGTCACGTTACACTTTTTTCCTCGCAGCATTGTTATGTGATAAACTTAAACATTATGCTTTGTTTTGCTGTTATTTAAATGTATGGCTTACATTTAGCAGCTAGCCTGATAGACCCCATCACTAACAGACGTGGATCATGGATGAGGTCTTAGCATTCAGAACAGAGTGACACTCAACACAAAAACCATTAATAAAACTGTTAGTTACAACTTATAACATTTGATTCATAATGCTCCTAAATCTGAAGGTGTAAGGAATACTTTCATAATAAATTAAATGGATTTCCTGTTTACTGTCTTGTCTGATGAGAAAAAAACCGTCTTTGTTTCTAAAGGAACACTGGGAAGGGTTTGAATATATTTAAATTGTCCCTTAATATGTCAGAAGTCTACAAACTACCAACCTTCTGTAGTATTGTGTTTAATAATGTGACATCCATGGACTTTAGCATAGTACCATTGAAATCATTAACTTTAAAGCAACACTGTGTAACATATGCCAAACCACCAATATGGCCAATAATTAACAAGTAAGGAATAATGGTGAATGCTGAAACATAGTGTAACAGCAGCACAAGTCTAGAAGAGTCGTCTAGTCAGCTGACTGACCCAGTAATGTCTATCACACAGCAAATGCTACCTAAAGTGTACTAACGTTACGGGATAGCTAACATTAGCCACCATATGGTAGTGTTCATACCAGACCAAAAAGACTGTATCAACCAACAACAAGATGTCTCTTATTTATTTAATCAAAAGTTACACTTGCTTTGAACAGTAATCTCCATATCATTTGACCGGACTGCCCTTCCATTTTTGCTTGTTTCTTTAACTTCAACTTCAACCTTTAACTTCGTAAGCTTTTTAATACCCTGCATTTGTTTTGTTTTTAAATGCTGCTTTTTATTGCTGAATATTTTTGAAGAACCAGTCATTTTAAGAGATGGAACTATCACGTTGGTGTCAGCATGCGGCAGGCTCTGAAGTGGTCAGTCTGTGGTTTTTAACATTAGCATGATGTTTAGAGATAATAGATGTCAAAGGAAGCAACCTCTTATGTGTGCTGTTCACACATCCACACATTGAAATAGCTATACATGTCGCTTTTTTAAAACTTTAGGTTCTATCAAAGTAAAGCATTACTTTAAATGTTATAAAATTCTGAAATGATTGTCAAAATTTCCAAAATACAAATTATCCATGACTTTATGGTGCATGATTTAGTTTTTACAGAGATGAAACATTATGTTGTTATGGAACTATAACTTTATGGTCAAACCATCTTTTCATAATTATAAATGTACAAACGCTATATTTCGAAATGAAGAAAGTGTTTCATAAATCTTTAAAACTGTAAACCAAAAAGACATCTTTTTTTTTTAAATAGTGTGTGCAGTCCCTGTGCAGACACATGCAGCAGTGTGTGTGTGTGTGTGTGTGTGTGGGTGTGGGTGTGTGTGTGGGTGTGTGTGTGTGTGTGTGTAGCACCAAACAGCAGACAGACAGTTAGAAACTAGCTGGGGAACACAGTGGAGCATTTAGCAGCTAAAGAGCAAAATATCTATTCTCAGGAGCTGGTGGAGACCAAACGAGAGCTAAAATAAAGAGAGTGAACATTAGAGTTTCATTCATCAGGTGGACATGAGTTATATACTATACTCCGAGTTATCACTAACTTTACTTCAACGATATTTTGACCTTTTCACGACATATTTTGCGAAACAACATGTTGTTTCACAACATTTTGTTGTGAAACAACATATTTTGACCTTTTCACGACATTTTTCGACATGCTATACTATGACTTTTTTATGACTTTTTTTAGACATACTATAATATGATTTTTTATGAATTTGTCAACAAGCTATACTTTTACTTTTTCAATATACTAAACTATGACTTTTGTCATTCTTCAACATATTATAATAATATTTTTTTACTTTTTTCTATGACTTTTATCGTCGTAATATACTTTGACTTTTGGTGTGGGTGATTAGTGTGGATCCTATCTGGTGCTGGGCAAACATACACAAAGGTGGTAAACACACAAAGGCCTAAAGTTAAGACCCTGAAACTAGGAGATACTGAAATGAGGTAACTATACAATGGATTTTTAAGGCTTTTTTATGTAGCATAGTAGGACGTTTTTCAACATAAAATAGATGACGTTTCCATGACTTTTCTTGACATACTACTATGCCTTCTTTTATACCTTTTGAAAGAAAATACTATGTCTTCCTTTTTAACATAGTATACAATGACTTTTTTATGATTTTTTGGGGCGAACTATACTATTACTTTTTTATGCTTTTATTTGATATAGCATAGTATGACTGCCTTTTAGACTGCCGTTTTTAAACATACATTCCTATTACTATTCTGTAACTAAAAATTACGTGACCTTTTCAAAAACGTTTTGGACTTACTATATGATGACTTTTTTCTGATCTTTTTCGCCATAAAATACTGTGATGTTTTTTTTTAACATACTATAACTTATTGGTCATACTATACTATGACATTTTGATGACATTTTTTTATTATATTACACATAATGCTAAGACTTCTTTCTCGTCACACTTTACTGTGACTTTTACATGACTTTTTAAAAATACTATATAATTAAATTTTTAGGACTTTTTGTAGCAATGCCTTTTTGAGGGATTTTCAACAATTACAGTATTCTGTCTCTTTACTTTGGGAAAGTAAAGAAACGGTTTGTTGGATGTGACTTATTAATGTTTATTGGTTTTAGAAGATCAATAAACAAACTTGTCAGGTGAAACAGAAGCTGAATATCAAAATGACTGTGTGTGAAAACAAAAATGTTCTTTGTGTGTGATTGTATTTGTTTTTGTAACAGAATCCTTCCTCTGGAGGCACTTATGATGTTGTGTATATGTGTCTACTCAAAGTAGAAGTGTAAATACTCCAGACAGAAAAGCAGAAAAAGGACTAGTGTCTGTCTGTGTGTGTGTGTGTGTGTGTGCGTGCGTGTGTGTGTGTGTGTGTGTGTGTGTGTGTGTGCGTGCGTGTGCGTGCTTGTGTTTGTGTGTGAGCGTAGCAGAGTATGCATGTGTTTGTGTGTATTAATCTTGGCAGTATCAGCCCCTGCTGGCTGCTGCTGCTGTCCAACAGGAAGTCACATAAAACTTGAGCCAAGCTATGGTCGTAGGTCAAAGTTGAAAAAAATATGACGGAGATGAGAAGAACAGGAAGACAAAACAGAAGCAGAGAGAAGAAGTGTGTAGAAAGTGGTCTCCATTCTTTGGCTTTCATTGTAAAACATTTCCTGGATTCACTTCTTTACTACTTCCTTATCCATTCAAGAAAGCTGGGAGGAGTAATGCATTTCATATCTCCACTGGGTTTGGAAGGAACAGAAGCAGAACTAGGTAATAATACACAATCTAAAATAACAAATTGTACCTAATCATATTGGATAAATAAGGGCTAACCAAAGCACCATTCTTTTGGAGATGGAAATCTGGAAATTACTTTACAAACGGAATCACCCAGAGGAAATCTAACACCTGTGTGCAGAGTTCACATTGAGATATTTGCATCCTCTACACTATTTATGCAAATTCAAATTATTCAATAATTATTAGCACATCATTTTAATGCTACTAATTGTTGTGACTCGTTAGAGCAGGTTGTCTCATGTTATCCCTTTGCCCAAAGTCAGATGGCAACCAGCAAGCAATGGATAAAGACAAATGTATTTTGAAAGGCAAGTTCAGCTACAAAGCCCAGCCAGATGGCCTGAAACATCTAGCTTGCAGCGTGCCATTAAACATTGTGGAAGATGATGGTTCACGTAAAATGTAGATTGAATAACATCTACACTTATGAATTGCCTTAAAAAGCCATCACTGTACCAAAGATACTCAGTTATACTCAGATACTCAGTCTCCTGGCAGTGAAAGGTTGACTTAAATACAGACCCCAGCCCTCCACAAAAAGGGCTAAATCAAGCATTGAATCCAAGTTTCTGTCTGTAAAACTTGAAAATAACTTAAGGATCCAACCTTTTGAAAAAGATGTGTGTCAATCATCCTTTGCTGTGCTATTATTCCACATGGTACAATATTTTACTTCTTGTGTAAGCTGTTGATTCAATTTGACAGAAGAGGAACATGCTGTTCTGAGCCCCAAATTTAAATGGAGTGGAAACCACAGCCATTGGGCATAACTAGCACTGTGGAAGGCAGGACTGGAAGCACACACACTACCTGTGTCGTGGTGCTGTGATGGACAGATAATCCTTACAAGGTGACTGTCTATCACCCAGTGTTTCCAGGTACAATCAGCCCACTGTGAGCCTGTGTAAGAATATGCATGTAGAGAGTGGTTGATTGAAATGTCGGAAAATTGGCTGCTTTTCCCCCCTCTGACACCACACTAAGTACACACACAAGGCCATTTAGCCTTCCAACCAGAAACTGATTAGTTACCGTCACTGCAGTTGTACACCCCCAGTCAAGAAATAACGTCACTAGACAAATTGGATGTTTTTGAGAAAGTGCCTCTTCCATCTCCATCTGGGAAACCAACCTCAGCTGTTTACATCTGCTTCTTTCCTGCTTCTCCCTCTCTGTGGCTCTTTCTTTGCTATGGGTAAATTACAAATGTCAGAAACCTATAAAGCAGAGAAACGTGGAGGGCTTGTAGTGTATTCATTTAAGGCTTGTTTTCTTGCTACTTTACCAAACTAGTTAAATACAGTTTGTACTCAATGTTTAATACAGTTTGTATTAAACATTATAATTGGGTATGAATGTATAATAGTCCTGATGGACAGGTGGCAAATTGCATGGTAGCCCCTGCCATCAGTGTATGAATGGGAGAATGATATGTAGTGTTAAAGTGATTTGAGTGGTCCGAAGACTAAAGAAGCGCTGTACAAGTAAAAGTCTATTTACCATTTATATCTATAATAAATAAGTAATCAAACAGTAAAGGTATAATAAATAAGTAAACCTTAAAACTAACAAAAAAATAAAATAAGATATAACCTCTCTGAATGGTTAATGCACATATGAAATGGGAAATATGCAATGTTCATACTGCACATACTGACTATTGATAATGCACAGTGGTACACAATGATATTGCACATGAATAAATTAATTAATTAATTAGCAATTTGACATTTATTTGGTAGCTAGTGGAGCAACATCATGGTAGTGTCTGGATTTTCAGCTGACAAAAAATGATTAAGTCAAACATGAAAAGAGATAGAAATCACAGAAATAGTCTTGACATGACTCTAAACTTCATTATGAATGTTTTTAAAATAGAAAAGCTTTAAATAACAATTTTTGATAAACCATAAAATAAACAAGTTTAGAATGAAAGTTATGATATTACTAAATTCAGCCAACGTAGATACAGTGGGGCAAAAAATTTAGTCAGCCACCAATTGTGCAAGTTCTCCCACTTAAAAAGACGAGAGAGGCCTGTAATTTTCATCATAGGTACACTTCAACTATGAGAGACAGAATGGGGGAAAGAATCCAGGAAATCACATTGTAGGATTTTTAATGAATTAATTGGTAAATTCCTCGGTAAAATAAGTATTTGGTCACCTACAAACAAGCAAGATTTCTGGCTCTCACAGACCTGTAACTTCTTCTTTAAGAGGCTCCTCTGTCCTCCACTCGTTATCTGTATTAATGGCACCTGTTTGAACTTGTTATCAGTATAAAAGACACCTGTCCACAACCTCAAACAGTCACACTCCAAACTCCACTATGGCCAAGACCAAAGAGCTGTCAAAGGACACCAGAAACAAAATTGTAGACCTGCACCAGGCTGGGAAGACTGAATCTGCAATAGGTAAGCAGCTTGGTGTGAAGAAATCAACTGTGGGAGCAATTATTAGAAAATGGAAGACATACAAGACCACTGATAATCTCCCTCGATCTGGGGCTCACGCAAGATCTCACCCCGTGGGGCCAAAATGATCACAAGAACGGTGAACAAAAATCCCAGAACCACACGGGGGGACCTAGTGAATGACCTGCAGAGAGCTGGGACCAAAGTAACAAAGGCTACCATCAGTAACACACTACGCCGCCAGGGACTCAAATCCTGCAGTGCCAGACGTGTCCCCCTGCTTAAGCCAGTACATGTCCAGGCCCGTCTGAAGTTTGCTAGAGAGCATTTGGATGATCCAGAAGAGGATTGGGAGAATGTCATATGGTCAGATGAAACCAAAATAGAACTTTTTGGTAAAAACTCAACTCGTCGTGTTTGGAGGAGAAAGATAAGATAAGATAAGATAAGATAATCCTTTATTAGTCCCGCAGCGGGGAAATTTGCAGGCTTACAGCAGCATAGAGTTAAAGTGCACACAAGAGACATAGTAAAGAAAGACAAGATAAAAATAAAAATGAAAATAAAAAATAAAAATAAAAATAAAAAAACAAGTATTATAAATAAGCAATAAAAACAGTAGAAAAACACAATAACTGAAATATAATATTTACAGACAGACTGCTGGGAGCAGAGCTGGTTGTGTAACCTGACAGCAGCAGGAAGGAAGGACCTGCGGTACCTCTCCTTCACACACCGGGGGTGAAGCAGCCGAGTTGCATCCAAAGAACACCATACCTACTGTGAAGCATGGGGGTGGAAACATCATGCTTTGGGGCTGTTTTTCTGCAAGGGGACCAGGACGACTGATCCGTGTAAAGGAAAGAATGAATGGGGCCATGTATCGTGAGATTTTGAGTGAAAACCTCCTTCCATCAGCAAGGGCATTGAAGATGAAACGTGGCTGGGTCTTTCAGCATGACAATGATCCCAAACACACCGAAGGAGTGGCTTCGTAAGAAGCATTTCAAGGTCCTGGAGTGGCCTAGCCAGTCTCCAGATCTCAACCCCATAGAAAATCTGTGGAGGCAGTTGAAAGTCCGTGTTGCCCAGCGACAGCCCCAAAACATCACTGCTCTAGAGGAGATCTGCATGGAGGAATGGGCCAAAATACCAGCAACAGTGTGTGAAAAGCTTGTGAAGACTTACAGAAAACGTTTGACCTCTGTCATTGCCAACAAAGGGTATATAACAAAGTATTGAGATGAACTTTTGTTATTGACCAAATACTTATTTTCCACCATAATTTGCAAATATATTCTTTAAAAATCAGACAATGTGATTTTCAGGAATTTTTTCCCTCATTTTGTCTCTCATAGTTGAAGTGTACCTATGATGAAAATTACAGGCCTCTCTCGTCTTTTTAAGTGGGAGAACTTGCACAATTGGTGGCTGACTAAATACTTTTTGCCCCACTGTATCTACGTTGGCTGAATTTAGTAATATCATAACTTTCATTCTAATGCAGATAATTGTAATTTCTCATTGTTGGACTATGAAGGCTTCATTATTATTAATATTAACATACTATACTGTGACTTTTTATGGGTTTTTTTCGACATACTATACTTAGGCTTTTTTAACATACTATACTATGACTTTATTCAACATAATATACTATGACTTTATTCAACATACTATACTATGACTTTTTTATGACTTTTTTCGACAAACTATACTATGATCTTATTATGACTTTTTTTCACCATACTATACTTGGGCTTTTTTCAACATACTATACTATGACTTTTTTATGGTTTCTTTCGACATACTATACTATGACTTTCTTATGACTTTTTTCGACATACTATACTATTAACTTTTTTATTACTTTATTCAACATACTATACTATGACTTTTTTATGACTTTTTTCGACATACTATACTATGACTTTATTCAACATACTATAGTATGACTTTTTTATGATTTTATTGAAAAGGGTGGCTGTGGCACAACAGGTAGAGCGCTCATCCTGTAACCACGAGGTTGGTGGTTCGAACCCCTCTAGAGTCATAATGCGGAGGTGTCCTTTAGCGAGACACCTTGCTCCCCAGGCATCCCACTGCTCTTCTGTGATGGGTTGAATGCAGATAATTGTAATTTCTCTTTGTTGGACTAATGAAGGCTTCATTAATATTAACATACTATACTATGACGTTTTTAAGGCTTTTTCGACATACTATACTATGACCTTTTGATGACTTTATTCAACATAATATACTATGACTTTATTCAACATACTATACTATGACTTGTTTTGTCATGAAAAGTCATAAAAATAGTCATAGTATAGTATGTCATAAAAAGTCAAAAAAAGTCATAGTATAGTATGTCATAAAAAGTCATAGTATAGTACGTCGAAAAAAGTCATAACAAAAGTCATACTATAGTATGTCGAAAAAAGTCAAAAGAAGGTCATAGTATAGTATGTCGAAAAAAGTCATAGTATAGTATGTCGTAAAAAGTCATAACAAAAGTCATACTATAGTATGTCGAAAAAAGTCATATTATTGTATGTCATGAAAAGTCATAAAAATAGTCATAGTATAGTATGTCATAAAAAGTCAAAAAAAGTCATAGTATAGTACGTCGAAAAAAGTCATAACAAAAGTCATACTATAGTATGTTGAAAAAAGTCAAAAAGGTCATAGTATAGTATGTCGAAAAAAGTCATAATCAGATCATAGTATAGTATGTCGAAAAAGTCATAGTATAGTATGTTGAATGAAGTCATAAAAAAGTCATAGTATAGTATGTTGAATGAAGTCATAGTATATTATGTTGAATAAAGTCATAGTATAGTATGTTAAAAAAGCCTAAGTATAGTATGTTGAAAAAAAGTCATAAAAAGGTCATAGTATAGTATGTCGAAAAAAGTCATAGTATAGTATGTTGAAAAAAAGTCATAAAAAGGTCATAGTATAGTATGTCGAAAAAAGTCATAGTATAGTATGTCGAAAAAACCCATAAAAAGGTCATAGTATAGTATGTTGAAAAAAATTCAAAAAGGTCATCGTATAGTATGTCGAAAAAAGTCATACTATAGTATGTCGAAAAAGGTCATAGTATTGTATGTCATGAAATGTCATAAAAATAGTCATAGTATAGTATGTTGAATAAAGTCATAGTATAGTATGTTGAAAAAAGCCCAAGTATAGTATGTTGAAAAAAAGTCAAAAAGGTCATCGTATAGTATGTCGAAAAAAGTCATAACAAAAGTCATACTATAGTATGTCGAAAAAAGGTCATAGTATTGTATGTCATGAAATGTCATAAAAATAGTCATAGTATAGTATGTCATAAAAAGTCAAAAAAAGTCATAGTACAGTACTTCGAAAAAAGTCATAAAAAAGTCATAGTATAGTATGTTGAAAAAAGTCATAGTATTGTATGTCATGAAAAGTCATAATATAGTATGTCGTAAAAAGTCATAACAAAAGTCATACTATAGTATGTCGAAAAAAAGTCAAAAGAAGGTCATAGTATAGTATGTCGAAAAAAGTCAAAAAAATCATTGTATAGTATGTTGAATTAAGTCATAAAAAAGTCATAGTATAGTATGTTGAATAAAGTCATAGTATATTATGTTGAATAAAGTCATTGTATAGTATGTTAAAAAAGACTAGGTATAGTATGTTGAAAAAAAGTCATAAAAAGGTCATCGTATAGTATGTCGAAAAAAGTCATAAGAAAGTCATAGTATAGTATGTTGAAAAAAGCCCAAGTATAGTATGTTGAAAAAAAGTCAAAAAGGTCATCGTATAGTATGTCGAAAAAAGTCATAGTATAGTATGTCATCGTAAAAAGTCATATTATTGTATGTCATGAAAAGTCATAAAAATAGTCATAGTATAGTATGTCATAAAAAGTCATAGTATAGTACGTCGAAAAAAGTCATAAAAAAGTCATAGTATTGTATGTCGACAAAAGTCATAGTATTGTGTGTCATGAAAAGTCATACTATAGTATGTCGAAAAAAGTCAAAAGAAGGTCATAGTATAGTATGTCGAAAAAAGTCATAAAAAGTCATAGTATGTTAATATTAACGAAGCCTTCATTAGTCCAACAATGAGAAATTACAATTATCTGCATTCAACCCATCACAGAGGAGCAAGGTGTCTCGCTCAAGGACACCTCCGATTTTGACTCTAGAGGGGTTCGAACCACGAACCTTGTGGTTACAAGATGAGCGCTCTACCTGGTGTGCCACAGCCACCCTTTTGAATAAAATCATAAAAAAGTCATAGTATAGTATGTCGAAAAAAGTCATAAAAAAGTCATAGTATAGTATGTTGAAAAAACCATAAAAAAAATCATTGTAAAGTTTGTAAAAAAATGCATTAAAAAAAGTTATGAAAAAGGCATAGTAAAGTATGTCATGAAAAAATCATGTTTAAGTTTGTCGAAAAAAGTAATAGTTTAGTATGTTCATAAAAAAGTCACAATATAGTTTGTCATTAAAAAGTCATAGTATAACGTGTGTAAAAAAAGTAACTGGAGAGTATGTCCAAAAAGAGGCTTTTTGAAAATGTAATCGTTAAGTATAGCAGAAAAAATGTTATTAAAAAGTCAAGGTATAGTGGGTTGAACTCATATCATTGTATTCTATAATAGTTATAAAATAGTAGGTAAAAAATATTTAATAAATTAATAGTATACTATGGCATAAAACCTAAAAGAATATTATGTATTCATGTAAATAAAAGTCATAGTATAGTACATGACATTCTTTAAAATAAAAAGTCAGTTTAGCATGATGAAGAAAAAAAAAAGATGGTATAGTATGTTAAAAAAAAGCATTATAAAAAACTCATGGTATAGTATGATATGATAATATAAAAAATCTTGAATGTCACAAGTCATATAATTATATATAGAATGTCATAAAGAAAGTCAAAAAAGTCAAACTGTATAGTATGTGAAAAAAGTCAACGTATTTTATGTTGAAAAAATATAATTGAAAATATATATTATAGTAGAGCATAAAAAAATATCGTGTCAAAATGTAGCGTGGCACAAAAAATGTAAAAAAAGTCATATTAAAGGGTGCCATAAAAAATTCTTAGCATGCCATGAAAAAGTTATGTAGTATGTTGAAAAAAAGTCAAGGTGTAGTATGTTTAAATAGTGTCATAGTATAAAAAAGACAGAGCAGTATGTCATAAAAAAGTCAGAAATGTCATAGTATCCCATTTATTCATAATTGAGACATTTTTTCCCCCCATACACCTTCAACTTTATGGGAACGTTTACAGAGGAACAGGATATATTATATAAAGGTAAGCGTTTCAAGAGCTTTCCCAAACCATTTATCAATTCTCTACTGTTGTCACATAGTGATCAATTCTTTTCTCATGTATTTATACATTTAAAACAAACAAACTGATGAGCCACGTGAATGGCTCCCTCTCTAAGAAAATACAAGTCCGTATCTTTAATTCCCAACTAAACATACAGGAAGCAATCTTGCTCAAGCTATATCAGGTTTTTTGGTGCAGTGTTTTCTGTCAGGAAAGCGCTGGCAGGGCGCTGGGAGGCGCTCATCCACAGTGACGATACCAGAGCTTTTCTGAAAGTTCAGAGATTTTCATCTAAAAGCGCTCAGCTGGTTCTCAAAAATCAACAATACATCGACACTCAGGCTTGTGGTTTTAGAGTTCACTCCTGCTGTTCTAGGAAGTTGTGTAAGAGCATAAAACCGTTGCATGCTTTGTTATCTGCGTACAAGGCCACTTTGCCCAATGCCAGCCCCGTGCCAAGCTGTGGGTTCTCTAGGCTGACAGTCACCAAAATAAAAGAAAACTGGAAAAACTTGGGAGTCAGCTTTGCATCACTCAGCTGAGAGCGACAGGGATTGTAAAACATGGTCTCTCTTCAGCCCACAAGAGGAGCTTCACCCAAGGGGACGTTTACTGGTCGTCATGGTGACGTGACGCGCGGCTGTCAGTGAGCCTGTGAAACGATGGGCTGGCAGCGCGGGCACAGGCAGTCCGCTGAATCTGCAGTGTAGCGACGGCACCGACAGACAGACAGACAGACAGACAGACAGACAGAGGTTTTCACAGGTACCCTCACTTCAGTCAGCAGATCGTACTGTTTGGACTGAGATGAACATGTCATGCACCTCTACACACCTTGATGCTGTAGTCGCGCAGCAGGTGCAGCATGTACTGATCGATGTAGTGCATCTCTTTGGGGTCCACAGCCTGAACACGTGGGTCGAAGCCCTGCAGGTTTCCGAGCAGGAACTTCAGAGTGTTCCTCAGCTGAAAAGAGAAAGAGGGTAAGAGGGTTAAAGCCGGGGATACAAACGTTCACTTGCACCATGTCCTCACTGCTCTGCTACCTTGCCGATGCTGTCTCTGGCTGAGTTGAGTGCAGCGGGTCCAATCTGAACCTCAGAGAAGATGTTTGACTCTGCCACCCACCAACGCAGCACATCCGCCCCGTAGGCTGGTACACTGGGGTCCTGAAGAGGAAAAAACGTTGTCAGTAATATGACTTATGTATATGAATTAATTAACTGTAATAAAAAGTAATGCTTCATGAGCAAATAGTGCACAGATGCACCATCGATACAAACATCATTTTATCTTTAATAATTACTCATAAAAGGGCAAGGACCTGATCAGCCCAGTCACTAGAACACACCACCTACTCCTTGAGGTTTCTAGCATTGCAGATAACATTTTAGTTTAATCCTTCAAGGTTTGGAATACCATCTAAATTACTAAACATTCCCAATGGAGGAAAAACTCAACTCAGTGTATTAGGGTGTGGTAAGGTCTCCGCAGCAGATATATCAAAACCTTGGCAATTAAAACCAGAACTATCTGTTCTCCAATCGTGGTTACACTCCACTTAAAAGGATACTGGGATGAATGGAGAAGTCTGATGGTGGCACCTTGCATGGTAGCCTGTCATCATGATTGCAAAGAGCTATTCTTTGCTTTATATGAACTAATCCAAACCTATCCAAAATGACAGGACAGCCTCTTCCCTCCATTAATGACGACATCAGGATCCACAACGTTGCCCAGAGACTTGGACATTTTCTCACTGACAGCAAAACCATGGACCACCAGAGACCTGCACACACAGACACACAACATCAGAGTGTCATGTAAGCAAAATTAGGATATTTATATATTTATTTCACTTACATTAGTGAGACTGAAAATATAAAATAACAATTAAATATTTGTGTGTATTATTTTCAAGTTGTTGCTTAAAAGGGGAACACCGCCAATTTTACACATGAAGTTTGGGTTCATTGACCTGTAAAAGGGGTTGTATAATAGCTTCAGTGGTTCTTACGGAGATTTCTAAAGTTTGATGATGTCATTGGGAATATATGAGTGTGACACGGTGAAGGTGGGGGGTTTGAGGAGGTGGGCATTTAGGAGGCGAGGGGACACTATTCTGAAGGAAACTATCAAATGGGAATGAAGAATGAAATGTTTTACTAGAAACCTAAAGTCAGAATATCTCAGCCTCTGCTGCTTCATTTCCACCAATTCTTTTTCTTGTTGGTCTCCCAATTTTTAGTGAAATAAAAAAGGGCTGGTGTAGCTGTTGAAAAGTGTTTGACTTTATTTTCCTTGACATTAAAGTAGAGGCTTCTTTGCCTTTTTGTAACGTTAACTCCTGTTAAACGCAAAAACTATTTCAGCAACTTTAAACTGATAAACGTGTGGATGATACGTGTCACTATCAGTTACACCAATGACCAATCACAAGCTTCTTTTAGGCTTGTGGAAGCAATGTCTACCTCATGGTTTTTTTTCCCAATTCAAACACCATTCATTTGTGCTAAACTAAAGTGTACCCACTAGTTTGCAGTCATTTGTTCTGCTATGAAAGTTGTAATTCGGTGTGGTACAAACATCCAAAGTCATTTACAGTCATGTACAGTGGTTTGGACATAGCTCCCACCAGCACAGGAGGACGGGGCACTCACTTGTAGGGAGCCTTGTTCCTGACGGCTACGCTGGTGAGCAGAGAGGACTGAAACCAGCCTCCGATCTGGTCCTTCCCTTCCACATATGCATCTGCCCTGGAGTCTGACTCTGGAGGCGGAGTAGAGTAATAAAAAAAAAAAGAAGTTATTTCTACACTCACTCCACACACACACAGATTAGCTAAATAAAACGGTTAGTGCATCAAGACGGTCCCGGAAGTCAGGAAAGAGAGAGCAGCCAGTGTTAGTGTGGGAATTCAACAGTTTAGCATGTCTGCACTCAAAGGTGACCATCGCTTTAGACTCAATAAGCATGCCCTGTCCAAACAGCCCAACATAGCTTGTTTTATCTCATTTGAACTCAAGGTGGTTACAGTTTTCATACAGACAGCTATCTGACAGGCTGGTGTTTCAGCCATGGCATCAGAGACACAGAGGACTTTCAGCTTCGTCCATCTCCGTCCTGAATCAATCAGACAGACATGACAAAGGGCAAAGAGGTGCAGAGTTTGGGCCATTCCTGGAAAAAGAAACAAACTGCCACAGAAAGAAAGAGAGGAGGAGAAAGGAGAGTTCTTCCATGTTTTGATATTCATAAATACCCCCCACAGCACATTCAAATATGCTATGACGAGTATTAATAAATATACTGAATTGGATTGAAAGATCTTCAATATTTGGGAGCGGGAGAGGTGCTGCATTGTTCGGCAGTAGAGGGAAGATGAGAGATCTGGCATCGGAGGACAGAGAACCGGACAGAGAAACAAAGAGAGAGAGGGATAAAGACACATTAGGAGACAGAGGCAGCTGGGTTGGCTGGTAGGTGGATGATCTGCCAACCTGGGACCAGAGGTTTGCGGAGCTGAGCAGGGAGCCAGCTGAGACGGGACTCAGGCTCCTCAGAGTCTCCCTCCATCTCCTCTGAAAGATGACAACACAAAAGCAAACGGCCACATTGAACCTGAGAAATCTGTTGGTCTTGGATTTGGATTTGCGAGCAAACACAAGACATCTTCATCTAAATAGTTTACAGAATGATGTGTTATGGTCAGCAAGTCATAAGATATATTAGTTGCCATCCATAGAGTCACACCAACAGAAGTCCACAGAGGAAACTGTGGTGATCCATTTTCTCAGTGTGATCTGAATCGTTGTGTTTATGACTTAAGAGGTGGAAAAAGATTTGGCCAGGATAATCTTTTTGAGTTACCTTTTCTCTAAATTACTTTTTTTCAACGGTTATATAGATGGGTGAAAAAGTGTGTTGTTGTAATACTCATTTCAGCCACAGGGGGCTTTTCTAATTAAGACTAAAAGCATTCCCGTTTTCTTCCAGGTGAGTTTTAATTTATTTTAACTTGCTAACATACAATATAATGTATGTAGCTTGTATTTACCTTTAGTGGATGAATTAAAGCTCACCTTTCTTACCTGGAAAAACTGTTTATTCACCTGTTTCCACAGCTGAAATCACAAGTAATTTAGAAAATCCTGGCAAAAAAAAAACAAACATTCCCTGTAGAATGACAAAAAAAATTCCGCAAAACAGACTGAACACAAGAACATATTTTACAACTGGCTTCAGTGTTAACAAGGTTACAGCTTAAAACTGCTCCTGTCAACAAAAGGCTTTGTTCACCGTCTACTGTTTTACTGAGAAGCAGACGCACAGCACGGTGACCCTGCTTTGCTGAGGCTGCACTGCCTTTCTAATCCGTGTTATCAGCTTCTGCTTTCAATACAATGAACTTAATGAGTGGACAGTGGGATAGTGTAAGAAGCTTTCTCTACAATACAACTAATGACAGGAGAGTTGATTAAAGGCATTTGGAAAGCTGGCTGAAGTGAACAGGATCACATCACAACTCTGATGACTGGCAATGGAGAGAAAGAAGAGTGAAGGAGCAGCATTATCACGAATATGTACAACATTAACTTACCTGTAGATTATGAAAACTGGATAAGAAAGGAAGCATTTTATAGAAGTAATCAGCAGCTTTAAACAGATTGTTGAAAACTGTTTTATTTAATAAAAGAAATAAATAAATATATATATATATATATATATACACACATATACGTAAGAGCAGGATGGTACATTGTGTGAGTTTGGTAAATAATGACAACAATATGTCTAGCACATGCAGAAACATATCTTAACAAAAAGCTACTTAATGGCAACATCTATAGCATTTTGATGTAATAAAATGATATAGTGACATGTCATGCCTTTCTGTTCATGCCATTTATCAACCTGTGTGTTTTTCTCCATATCGATTTTCCTTCTACCTGAATCCATCTGAACATGCCACAAACTAAATTATTAACACTATTACAGCCTAGAAATGAAACAGCGACTGCAGCAAAGATGACCAGGAAATCCATTTTCCCCTCCAGGCAGGGTGGAAATAAAAAGAGAACATTACTGTCGACACACGGATGTAGTTCTTGTGCGAACACAGAATAGGATCTAATGCTGACAATGATGAGAGAAGTTGATTGGGAAAGACAAGGCAGTTTTTTTCAAACTGGATTAACCTTTGTGTCCTTTGGTTGTGACACACATAGCACATTCTGTAGATAATAAATGTTATTCTGTTTTCTAAAATCAAAATGATGAATGCGTTTGCAGCTACTCTAGATATTGCACTGCCATGAAATTAAGAAAAGAAATGTCTTGTTTAGCCAGAACTGGTAAAACTCTATCATGTAAGCTATGATATCTATGTGTAGTGTAAGAAGTGGCATTATGTCAATGTTACTAAACAAAACTAATGGAGTGCCCCACGGCTCAATATTGAGTCCCATTTTGTTGAGCATGCAGACAACAGTATGCACCTTTTAAGATATGGTTTTAATATGAACTGTACATATCCTGTGGTGGTATTTGACAAATGCACGTCATTGATTATCACTTTGTTGAGAAAGCTGTATGGTGAGCGCAGACATCAAAATATAATGCTTTTATTTTTAGTGCTAACATATAAATAAAATACTTGAATTCCACTCCAAAACACTGGCACACAGATCATTTGGACTGAGTGGTAGTACAATTTCATCATAGCAAAGCAGTATATGTATGAAAAATCATTTTTAAAAGGCACCGACAACACAAACACAGCTAAATTAGAAGCAGTGAGGAAATTAGCTATAGAGACCAAAACTGTGCTTTTTTTCCACCAGGCCGTAAACATGTTTATTTCTGCTATGAAGCCAGATATGCTACTAGACACCAGCTCTACTGCTATAATGGTCCACAACATATCACTTTAGCTCAAATAAGAAAAAAACAAAACAAACCTTTGTTAGACAGACTTCAGGTTAGTGGCAAATCATTTTTTATTTAAATTACATTATAATACGTAAAACAAAAAAAAATTAACAACAATGTCCAACACTTATTGAATGCGTGACTACATAAACACTGTCACTGGAGTGTTGTTGAGAAGCAAATCACTGGGTAAGGTGCATAACGAGCGTAATTTAATTTGTATACCAGCATCACTGTAACACTAAGTAGGAATGATGTTGATATAATATGTTTTACTAATATTTGTCAGAGTGTGACAGATCCTGTAAAAGGTTTGCTTTTAAGAAGTGATACATTGCACAACAAGGATTGTTCGTCCAAAGGTTGTGGAATGTGTTCAGGTTATCTATCTCTGCATCCAAAAAAGACCTCCACATCATAACTAAGCATCTTAACTAAGTCCTGGTATTTTTTACATGTTTCTTGACTGTATTTAGGAGAAACTCTTTGAAAAGCAGCCAAGTTCAGGAAGTTATGGGTCTGTTTGCTGACGATTGCATTTACAACGGTTTACAAGGTAAACGCAAAAAACACAGCCCATTTCGGTGACCCAACATCTAATAGTTGGAAAATCTGTGCTAATGATCCATAACATTGCAGTTATTCACACATCACACTTTAAGTTACTGTCAATGAATCAACTAGAAAACTACAAGGTGTACTTAAAGCATGAAAATATAAACTTAAAGCTCTGATTCATTTGTTCATTACTGAGCCAGTCAGAGAGAGCGAGAGATAAAAGAGAGCTGATTTTCCTTCAGTTTGTTTTGTCACCGGTAGTCAAGGAAGAGGGCTGAAAGGTAACCAAGGCGGCATAGAAAACCACACACACACACACACACATACCTTCACACACAGTCACAGCTAACTTTTCATTCTGTCCTTTCTCTCTCACTTCCTTAAGGCAATCTGAAGAGAGAGGAAACAGAATGCCACCACTTGGCACACTGATAGCCTGTTAGTGCATCTGTATGAGAGCAAGTGCATGCTAATGTGTGTTTCTCTCTCAGGGCCCTGAGCTTAATGAGCGTACACGGCTACTTGTGTCTAAGTTCTGTAATACTTGTTAATAGATAATTCACTTTTTGATATATGCCTCTTTTTAAAAATATTGCTGAGAATAAACAGGATGACTTAATTAGAGGTTTGGAGCGGTGGAGCCTTGTGTGACTTCCAGCAATCTGGTGATGATGTCGGAGTGTGTGGGGTGAAAGGTCAAACCATCCACCTCCATGGCCAGGTGACCAGTTTTCCCGCTTCTTATCCCAAAACGCACCAGAGTGGAAAGGATGGATTCCTCCTGGAGGAGAAAGAGAGCGTGTTTCTGTGTGTAAATGACAGTCCTACAGATGTACCATAGGTATATTTTTTTCAATTGAAAACACAACATCCACATATCATCTTATGAAGTTGTTATGGTGAATGTGTTAGCAAACAATTGCCTGCTTACACGTCCAGTGGAAACAGTGCATTATATTAACATTTTGCAAATGGCCAGTATTTTCTCTCCTTTTAGCTCTGTTTAGGTCTCCACCAACTCCTGAGGAAAATATCGGTCTCTTTAGCCACTTATACTCAACTATGTAGACCAGCTAGTCTAATTCAGATTGTCTACTGTTTGGTGTTGGGTAGGTAGTGTACCTGTTTGAGTAAACCCACTCAAAACTAACTGTTTTGAGTGGGTTTACTCAAAACAGCTGCCTGCAGCTGGAAATGAGAGAGGGTCTGCAGGCCAGGAACGCCCCCTCCTCCCACAAACAAAACATATAAAGAGGCTTAAACGCTCTGTAGAGCTGATGGGAATTGCAGAGTTGTGATAATATACTTTCCAAATTAAACATATTAAACTCTTCCAAAAATACTGTTCATTGCAAACTTTAAGTGAATTAATTTCAAAGCAAAAAAAGACTGCATTAAGTATTTACCTCTTTATTTGTATGTAACAACTATATATGATACACCTGAATTTTGACTAGGCTTGGAAATCTGATTATATATGATTACCTGTATTTGTTTTGTATTTTTTTGTTGTATCATTTGAGAATGTATGCACTGTAATATTTCATCTATTTTTTATTTCATCATCTAAATAATTCATTTTCAAACTGAGAACAGACAGGGGGAACATTCATGAATGATAGTAATTATTTGTAGTTTACTACTTTACAGTAAATCAAATTGAAAACGTTCCTGTGGAATTCAGTTATTGTAGATTAACTTAGTACTCTGAGTTTTCACATATCATGTACATTAAGAAGATAGATTTTCTGCTTTCCTCATGATGTACATCTTTAAAACACACCGTTGATTATTAAGAGCTTGTAAGAAAGCAGATGGAAGTCTCAAAAAGAGAGCTTTTTTCAAGAGATTAAGTAAAAGACGAGTGTGTGTGTGTGTGTGTGTGTGTGCGTGCGTGTGTGCGTGTGTGCGTGCGTGCGTGCGTGCGTGTGTCACCTTGTCCACAGAGGGCAGGTTAGCAGTCCAGTCCTGGAGCTGTTCTTGGGGGATTGCGTGCTCCAAACCCAGTCCTCTCTTTCTGTATCGCTGGTGGGAGGGGCAGGTGTGGAGCAGGTAGAGCCCACAGGCCACAGCATATCCTCCCCAGTTAGACACCCCTTTAGGAGGGAGGGGCGTTGGTGAGAGAAGGCAGGTAAACCACAAACAATGGCAGATCCTGACGAGGATAACTCCAAAGTTGAAAAGGTGTTTTACTGCTTTCTCTAAGTCTAATTGATGGTTCTCAATGTGTAATGATAAAAACAAAGTGACAGGGACCGACACCAAGAGACACAAAATGACTACAAAGACACACAAAGCAACTAAAAGGAGACTCAAAATAACTAGAAAGAGACACAAAGCACCTACATAGAGAAGCAAAACAAAAAAAGGGGTAAAACAACCTCAGACAAACAACAAAAAGAGACAAAATCCAGACACAAATGCACAGAGCGATGCGTACCCACAACAAAGAGACACAACACAACTACAAAACTAGACTAAACATCCGTCAGGTCTGTGTGTTTCGCTCATAAGGAGGGCAGGTGGTTGGGCCTTATGCATGTCTGTGCCCAAGGCCCAATGTCTCATAATCCGCACATGACTTTACTTTCCCTTTTTTAGCCAAGATAAACAAAAATGATATTGGATGTAGGAACATTGCTGTAGCTTGGAAGTAGTAAAATGAAGCTCTCCATAGATGCAGTCAGGTCAGTTCAGGACTTGAATGGTCCTATTCTTACTGAGGTTGTGTGTTATTTCCACTCTGTGGTTTCAAGTCTCCATTTAATAAAAGATTAGGGTAGAGATTATATAGTTACTCAACTTTCTAACCACTTTTGGTACTTGACATGGGCTTTTTCTCAGACCGCATACACAGAGGTTAAGGCCCAGGTGTTTAGTGTGTATGTTTGACTTACTGTATATGCATTCTGCTTGTAGACCTGTTGGTGTGTACCTGAACTTCAGAGTGCATAATATGTATCCATACCTGTAGGAGCAGTGTAATCCCCAATGATGCTACAGTCATTACAGGTATTAAAAGCCTTTCTGTGCCGTGTTACTGCACCCAGAACAGCAGCAGTATACTCTGCTGTGTTAACTTTGTACAGCTAGTATAATGATCCTAGGTCCATACCAGCAGTGATGGCATAGTCAGCAGGAATATCACAGGCTATGAGACTCCCATTGGGCATCAGAGTCTTCACTTTTTCCTTCAGTTTGCCCATCCCCAACTCATTACCTCCATCACCTATTCCTGCAGGGTCAGAGAGAGGAACGTCTGGTTAGCTATAAAGGGAAATTCCGAGGTGAGCAGCAGACATATTCATAATCATCTCCAACTGTGTGAGAGCTTCTGAATCTGACTCCTAAGTAAATGCGATACACTTTATGGAAACGGCAAGAGACATATCAGTGAATCTCTGGAACTCTGACTTCATTACATACATCCTCTAGGAGACAGAGCTCCTGATCTAGTTGTATTGGTGCATCAAGAACTTTAGTCACATAAAGCAAATTAGGTGTTTATTGGATATATCATATTTCTCTTTTTCAAAGGACATGAGTAAGATGCCATTACTTTAACTATTTCCTCTATTATGCCAGTGTTTAAAAGATGTATTTCCAAATATCATTGGTATGAGTTTGTTTTTCCATAGAGGAGATTTAAGTGACAAATTGTTGCTCACTCCAAGAATGTGATGGACTTCATACCATGATTTAACCAGTGGGACACAGAGTGGGTTTTTGGTTCTACTAATAATATGTTTTTTAATTAAACATTATTAAATTAGATTTTTAAATATTCATATTTAATACTACTATGTGAGAATCGATTTGTGAGTAATTTACACATGTCGGGTCATAATTCTGGCTTTTGTGTGCTAGAAAAATATGTAAATTGCGCTTTAACAGAGTCAGCTTTTTCTTTGAAAGTCTATGAAATCATTTACACCGTTGTTCCATTATTGCTTACAATTTGAATCCCTAAATTAAAGCAACAAAAAGGTATTATAAGAAAAGCACTATGAAGACGACTCAAATGAATAGGTGTCACCTACCTGTAGTGATTATTCCGGGTATATCCTTGGCAGCAATAAACAAGTTATCAATGGGATCCACCAGATGTTTGATGTTTACTCCTCGCATGTTGTAGTAATTTCCATCTCCAGCACGTCCACTGCGCTCTATTGCCACAAGGTGGTCGTACCTGGTATAAAAAAATTACAAGAACATTGCTTTCACACTCTTCAAGCTGAGAAACTCAATGTTTGAAATAATGCTGACTACACCAGATGGCAAGACTTAAAAGTCCAGTGTGATAACCAACAGTATGGGTCTTGTTCGTGCCTGTATGTGTAATGTGTAAAAATAACAACAGAGTGAAAATATTGAACCCTTTCATGCATAGAGGTCACTACAGTGGACAGCTATTCAAATGTTGTTTTCTTGTATATGCATGGGTTTTGATGGCATATTTGCACATCCAAGGCTCCCAGCTCACTGAAGCAAAAAATGCAAACAGATGCCATGATGCTGCATGCACGTGAAGAACCAAGTACATCTGCATGCAGTGTCTTGTGGCTTTGTGCCCTGGGTGCTTTTTTTTTTTTTTTTTTTTAATCATAAAAGATAGTCTGCACATTTTCTTTATATGTACATATATTATTTTATAGTTTTCACATCTTTATATATAATTTTATTAATTTGTTTGTTAAATACATATTTCTTCAGTTGAAAACAAAAACGCATGCTGTCTACCTGAGTGGACATGTAAAAATCTCTCTGAAAAAGTTCTCTTTTAAAGTTCAAATCTTGTTTTTCATGCCTAAAGAGCAATAAAAACACTTGGTAAAAACATCCTGACTGAGGTTGTCATAATTCATGCATGAAAGGGTTAATTTCCATTGACAAATAAAGGTTTACTTTCTTTCTTTTTCTCCTTCCTTCACGATAGCGTTAAAAGGTATTTTAATGTGTCCTCATCCTAACTGCAAACATCTGACAGGTCAGCTCACCTGGGCTTGCTGGGGTCTCCATCGTGACACAGGAAGTGAAGTGCAGAGTCTGGGCCGCTGTCTTCATATGTGACCAATGGGATTGCAGTTTTCAGCACACCTAAGGGAGGTATTACAGACTACTAAACCAAGACAAAAACATTAAGTTCAAGAGCAGTGATGAAGGACAACGAAATCTTTCAGTGGTATTAAACTATTATGCTATTTTCATCCCTATTGTGCATATTTTTATCTCAAGTTACAGTTACAACATGTTACAACATGTTGACTGTCATTACGCATATTAGCTTTGCTTCCACCCTGAAGCCCTTTTTGCTTTCTCGCTTTGCAGGTTTCCATGAATCGTTGACCTGGACCGTAGTCGTGCCTCTTGCTGTGAGCCGGCCGACACCCACTGCTACTTCGAATATTATTATTGAATGTGTTGTATCGCTGTTATGCTGTTGATTGACATGACATCTATTGCATTCTGTCCATCCTGGGAGAAGGATCCCTCCTCTGTTGCTCTCCCATAGGTTTCTTCCTTTTTTCTCCTTGTTAAAGGGCAAATTTGTAATTTGTGATTCTGGGCTATGCAAAATAAACTGAATTGAATTGAAAGTTAATGCTCATAATCCGCCTTGTTTTTCTCATCCTGGCTGTCCTGCAGCACCTCTTCTCACCCTCTCTCTGAAACGCTCCATTGTAGCGATTGCTCCCCCCTCCAGAAAGCAAAGTCTGCCCTGATTGGTCAGCTAGCCCGCTCTGTTGTGATTGGTCAACGTTTCACATTTAAAAAAACTGTTCCTCGTCTCTCTCTTTTGTTGTTTGAGGGCAGACCAAACTAGCCGGAGAGTTTTATGTCACTTCCATAACATTATGAGGTCATAAAGTTATGGAAGTGAAGGAGATAATTCAATGGAGCCGTTTCAGTCAGCTCAGGAGCTTCTGAGGGGGATGGTAACTCCTTTCAGGCGTGGACTTCAGGTTTTACACTCTACGGACCTTTTACATGTAAAAATATATACAACACACTAAAGAAGAGGGGAAAAGTGGAAAAGCATAATAGGGCCACTTTAACAGATTCTGGCAGCAGGTGGAGGTCCATCTCTTCCCCACCTGTCCTCACAGCTTCATCAATGATGGACCGGTTCATCTCCAAGGCTCTGCTGTCCGTCACTATTGTCACCCGTTTCCCTAGCGACAGCAGCATGGTCGCCATGGCAATGGCTCCAGGTGGGCCGTCCGTCTCATCAGGGGGACTAAACAGGAAACACCAATAGCAATCTTTTACTTTGGAGCCATGTTTCAAAGCTTCTTTCTTTTAGCTGATACAACACTTAAAGAAATAATCTCAAAGATTTTAATTGAAATTGTCTGTTCAGTCTATCTGTCGCCAAATGAGGTTACACAATGGTGATTGAGCCTATGGCCTGCTGATAAAGCCTTGCTTTTGCAGCTGAAGAACTGGGTGTCTATGGCGACAATGGTCATGGCTCCTGAGGCTGACAGCTTGCTCACCTGCAGGCACAAGTGTGCTAGCAAGGGAGAGTTGCCACTGACTCCACATCTCCAGTACACTGTGAAATACAGAGAGCCTTCCTTGGCAGCGATAGGCTTAAGTAGCAATGTGTCAACCCGTTTGGCAAAGGCTTGAAGGTAATGCACGATCATTTATATGGAAAAATATGGCACTTTGTTTCCACCTCTGGTTTTGGCCGCTTCAACTGTCAAGACATGTCAAAGTCGCTGCTAAGTGCCTGTTGCACACTCATCAGCCAGCATTCATGCTCCATGGGCGTGGTACCAAATAGAACCTTGGCACCTAACAAGTTACATACTGAATAATTAACTATGTACCAACAGTTTTCCAGCAGCAAGCTATTCAAATAAAAGGGATTAACTAGGATAATGTGTTGTACCAACACTTAAAAAAAAAAAGAGTGTGAGAACCACTGCATGACGTTGTATGTAAATATGCCTGTGTGTCAAGTGCATATGTATGTGTGCAGGTACCTACCTGTGCATGTAGTGTGTGGGGAAGCCGGTAGTTATGGCAACAGAGAATGCGTGGGAGAGTGCCAGACATGAGCGCAGAAGTTCATCCTGAACAAATAAAGCTCTGATCCCGCGTTGACCTGGGGAGAGAAAGGGACAAACTATCATCCACATCCAGCAAACCTGCTACTGACCCACAACCCAGAGCTCTCCATCATCCCCACTGCTAATGGAGAGTTATCTACCAACGTTTAAGGGGAGAAATAGCTGGACACCATCTCACATTATCACTTCACTTCTCATTAGATTCAGATTCTCAGGATTCTTTATTTAATAATTCGGTTGATACTATAAAGACTGTTTTGTTCTAAATCTTATTGTAGAAGCAACCCTTTTGCTCAGAATTTAATTATGCTACAAGCTAAGGCAACAGAGGACTGATTAGCAAACACAGCAGCTCCAGAGAGAGCCAGAGATAGATGTTTCTATATCGAGTCATCATTGGTTTAGGCCAACTGCAGTATGGATATTACAAAAGCATACTTGTTTGGCAATTGAATTGTGTATTTTAGGAATGTTGCCAAATAATCCATCACCCCTTTCATATCCATCTTTTTCATCCGACAGAAATTTGGCTTGACTACGAATGTGAACAGAGTACTTCAGTTAATGTTGGTTTATTATTTCATGTATTTTAGTAATGAAAACACACAAAGGGGCTTCAGTGGATTAGCTGCTCATGATGACATTTATTCCTGTAGTGCCTCACTAAACGCAATGAGCTAGATAGAGCCTTCTGCATTGTGTTCACATGTTATGAGCAACTCTCTTGCATAGGGACTAACAGAAGTACAGATAGCAAGAGAGACATGAGTGGCTTTCTGGGCAAAGTTTCAAAAATGGTAGCAAATCACTCCTTAAACTTTTTGGGTTATTATTGTTACAAAGCTGAGGCCTTCTTTAGACTTCCAGCCCAATTCTATTTTTGTCCAATCTAGATTGGACCAAGATTGATTTAAAAAAGTCTGGACAGAAAAAAAAACACATGAAATGTGAATTTTGCTGATTGGATCCAAACTCCATCTTTAGATGATTTGAAATGTGAATCCAAGTGGAGGCGTCTTATTCCGGATGCTCTAGCCACCCCAATTGGATGTCTTTTATCTCCATGCTGCAACAAGCAGAGCGCTATGTAGAACAACAGTACATGGATAGACGCCGAAATAAAAGGTGAAGCCTTTACTGGGTGAAGGACGGAACATCCTGATGTATACCAGCCTCCTATGCACCGCGATTATTTTGAGGGCTTAATAATGGACCTCCATATGTCATCAGCATAGCTACGTCATTGCTGCAGCAACCCTCGAAATAGATTAGTGATGTCTGGACACACAAATCCGATTTGATGAACAGTCTGTCAAAAAGATCCTGTTTGATAACCGAAGCAGATTTGAGCGCTGTCTGAATGTCGTCTTGCGGACCGACCGGACAAAGCATCATCCAGACTCTATAAAAATGTAGTTATTACAGCATCCTTTTGAACTATTGATTGCAATGAAATCACAGCAAAATCTTTTTATTTTGGGATCGTACTGCTGTAGTAAACAAGATTAATTTAACAAACATGTGACTTGCTAGTTTCAGTGAAGACACCGAACTGTGTTCGCTTCCGGATGATGTCATGAACCCAGACACAACGGCGCTTGTTTTACCGACGTGTCTGGGACTTCCACAAAGCAGCAGTAGTGGTTATTTCTGACTGGTTGATTAAAATTGTTGGTATCTACATGCAGGTTCGCCCCTCCTCCTCTCTGACGCGTCAAGCAAAACGGACTCAAATAAACAGTAATGATCCAGAGGATCCAACTTGCATGAGTAACGCAAGGTTAAAGTTTTTCTTTGCGTTTGGTGTGAACACTACAGCGTTGCCAGTGGCTCTGTGAGGTTGAACATATAGGTTTGAGCTAAATTTACAGTATAATGTAAAGAGAATGAGTATGCAATGTACAGAGATGAAAATAATCCAAAAGATATGTGTGATAGCATGCCAACATGCTCACAATGCAAGCTAACATGCTGATGCTTAACAGGAAATATTCACCGTCTTATTTTTTGTATTAACATGCTAAGATTTGCTAAAATAATACTAAAGTACAGCTGAGGGTGATGGAAGCGGCATCAGTTTGTTATTCATTTGGTCATAAACTAAAGACTACATTTTAAACCTGATGATAGCGCTAGCTGAAATGTCAGGGGAATACCAAAGTCATTACAACTTATTCTGAGGAGAAAATAATTATCTGTACAAAATGTCATGTAAATCACCTCTTATGCAATGCCACTTTCCTAGCAACAAATAAAATGTAGATTGCAGCCTATAATCTGCAGATGAAATAAAATTAAAATCAGGTAAACCTGCAGCTTTACTTATTTAATTTAAGAACCCAAATGACATCACACTTAGCATGTGTTTACCTGGGTCCTCTCCAATAATTGTCTGCAGCTGTCGGATCTTTGCCACGGCACCCTGAGATGCCAAACTGTACAGCAAGGGATTATGGGATACCAGAAAACAGAAGGGAATCAAGTCAAGATTGTGATCAGTGGAGGGCGAGCCTACGGAGCCCTCAGAGGGTGGAGGTGTGGGAGAAGAAGAGGGCGAGTCTGGGATGTCAGTCAGAAACATACAGCCTGGGGAGTGACTGAATGCCAAAGAAGGCTCTGGAGAGGGATAGAAAATGATCTCTTAATACATGATTGTTTCTTGAAAAAACTATGATAGGTTATGGAGTGAATGCAGCATTAGCCAATCATATTGCTCACTGCTGCTGAGTATTGCTTCTATAGCGGTCACTCCACAGGCCCAGAACA
The DNA here is from genome assembly GCF_027596085.1 of Anoplopoma fimbria. Classification (NCBI taxonomy): domain Eukaryota; kingdom Metazoa; phylum Chordata; class Actinopteri; order Perciformes; family Anoplopomatidae; genus Anoplopoma; species Anoplopoma fimbria. The sequence goes on along the minus strand of NC_072463.1, from coordinate 12,251,891 downwards.
CAGGGACATCTCCAGGCTGCAGCTGTACTTGGTCGCCATAGTTTGGTCTGGACAGGTCCTGTATTCCTAGGAGAGCTCCATACACACAAATAAAGCCAAGTTATGTACCGGCAAATTAAGGTTATTATCCTCTGTCAAGCATGTGTGTGTGTGTGTCTGTGTCTGTGTACCTGGGTCTCCTATGTGTATAGGAGCTCCATGTGCAAGCGGGTTGAGGTGAGTAACCTCTACTGCTGCATCCAGCATGGCAGCTGGAACAGGACGCATAGTGACCACTAGAGGGCAGCTGAACACACCTGCAGGATTACACGGAACTGCAGTCTGGACACAAACAAACAAACAAACAAACAAACAAACAAACACACACACACACACACACACACACACACACACACATATATATATATATATATATATATATATGTATATTTAGCAATTTTGATGATTGGGATTTCAGGAAAAAGAAAAAAAATTGTGCTGGGTCCAACTTCTCAAAAGCTAGCATCTGCTTTTTTATGAAATTTAAAAATCAATATCTTTGGTTTTTAGACTGACAAAACATGACATCTAAAAATATCACCTTGGGCTTTAGAATATGGTGGTGCTCAATTTTCACTATTTTCTGGCGTGTTTGAAACAAATCCCAAATGCATTATTCAATGATGAAAATTAACATAAAGAAATGAGACTTTAGTAGACGCTTTAATGTAGACCTCAGCTCTATAAAGAAATCATGATTAGATAAATAGGCGTAAACCCACAAATAGGATATTCAGACAACCATATACATAAATTGCATTGTAAGTGTCAATGACATGATGACGTCAAGGTAAGTGGGTCCTCCTTTATCCCTAACAACGATTGAATGCAATTCAAGTAAATCAAATATTTACTTAATTTCAAATTTACTAAATTAAGTCCCCGTGATTTTGAACATAAAATGACAGCTTGTTTGGATATATTCACAATATTTTCAAAACCCTGCAAATTTGCTCCATACCCTATACATGCTGACATTTGTGCCCTGCTCCACGTTTCTGACTGGGACTCCAGCTTTCTTCAGTCGGCCCTCAAAGCCGAAACTGCAGCCCAGATAGAAACAAACCATGTCTGACCACGGGCCATGATGTGCAGCCTGCTGCTCTGATGCAATCCTGGGAGCACAATTAAAAAAAGGAGTGAGGCTGATAGGAACACCAAGTGAAGTAATGAATGTTGTAATTTTCTTTTGATTCCTTCAGTTCTTATGGAATTAAATTTAACAGAGAGAAAAGGCTTTACTGCTTGCAAATGATAGTGCTGACATAGAAAATATAAATTGTGCTTAAAATCTTAAATAAGTAACATTTTTTCATTTGAACATGATTGTCTATCTTAACCTATTTTAAAATATTAATGATTTTCACATACATACATTTTTGGCATACAGGCCTACTGGCACAGCCAGATTTACTTGTTAGAGGGCCCTGGGGTTTTCTCTGCATGTTTGAACTCAACCAAACTCCTTTTACTTCAGGGCTCTTTTGAAATACCTTGGCTGAGTGCTGTAACTCTGCAGACTCGAGACTGTTTTCACCAGGCAACCCTCTTCATACACATGGTATTGAGAAATATCTGTCCTGTAGACACAGAAAGACACAAACAATCGTCATGCATCATAATGAGGTTTGTGAAGTTTACAGTCCCCAAGATTAAAGTGAAGCACAGAGATGTCAGGTAGAGGGGAAATGAAATGGATTATTTTATGCCTGAACAAATTATATATAACTTTACCCACTAAATTATTTTTTAATCATAATTGTCGCAATTGAATTTAGTTGGATGTATATAAATAAAACAAGTACCTTCATAAAAAAATGAGATGAAAAATGAGAAAATATTATTTGCAGTGGTATGTGACCTTCATGGAAGGGGATTATTGCCACTTGTAAAACATATATTTGAGTTATGTGTTTAAGTCAGGGTTCTGAGATGAAAGTCAGAATTCTGATCAGAAGATTAAACAAGAATTGTGACAATAAAGTCTGAATTAGAATCTGAGTTCTGAGATTAAAGTTGAAATTATAATATTAAAGACAGAGTTCTAAGAGTAATATCAGAACTATGAGATTGAATCAGAATTATAAACTTGGAAGGAATTTTGATTAAAAAAAGGAGGTATAAATTATAAGAGTTCTGAAGTATTATCAGAATTATTAGATTAAAGGCAAAATTAGAAAAAGATTAGAATCAAAATTCTGAGATCAATGTCAGAGTTTACTGATACCACTGCTGAAAAGTTGGATTTTCACGATCACAAGCCACAAACAAAAACGCCCCGTCTGGACCACAAGTGTATTAGAAGTGTTTTTTACTCGCACAACTGCAACTCGTCACTGCAACCATAACTTACCAACCAAAATATAATGCAGTTTACTGCAACAATTAGGCTGTATCTGAGGCCATCCATACTTGTATTGGTATCAGCTATTTTGGATAGTTGCTCACTGTGTGGTGTAGTATTTGTGTGTTCTACCTTATGTCAGCATGTCTCGCAAGAGGCAGACAGGAAGTCTCCCCTGATTGGCTGCGATAAAGGAGTGGCAAGGGTGCGGGATTTCTGCGACAGAACACTTCAAAGTCATTGGCCAGATGATTGGGCAGGATGACGACATTAGCTTGCTGGTATCCTGACACAGACAGAGACAGTTCATGCATGTTATAACAGAATGAAACAAATCAGACAACTGGATTGTCTCCAGCACGTCCTGGTTGAACAGAATTATAAATTGACTCTATAATGGATAAAGGGTAAGAGTTGACATCCAAGTGCTACATTCCATCCACTGTAATCACATCAGAAACAAAGGAACCCAAATATATCTTAATATTACTACAATAAAGTACCAACATTCACCAACTCTAGGAGAGGGTAGAGTCGATGAATCAATCAATGAATCACAGATCCAGTAGCTGCATTTGGTAGTTTTATTCGCAGGAAACAAACAAACACTTTTGCTCAATAACACACATTCAAAAACATTCTCAATATTTCCGTAACTGTGCACAAAGGCTATCGACAGCGATCCTACATTCTCCTACATTGGCTCCTACATTCCGGCCCCTAATTACAGTTAATGCAGTAATAATTACAAATACATCACACATCAAAGATAATACACATTTCAATTGTAGACTGTTCATAGGTATGGTAGAAGCGAACTTCTTTCTTCTCTAGGCCAGAGGTTACTAGCACTGAGCCTAGCGTTGAGAGTGATCTTTATCATCACTTTTGAAGTCTCGAGTCAAATCAGTCAAACTCATTTCATTAAGGGTACAGCAATCAGGATTCCTGCGACTCGTGAAGAAGGCAGATCTTGGTTACGGGCCTGCATTCACAGCTGGTTGGGGTCTTGATCTGGACTTGTCGTACTAGTCCTCTTCTGTCTGGAACTGCCTCTGTGATTCTACCGAGAATCCAGGAATTACGGGGTGCTGAATCATCCACTATGAGTACGATGTCTCCAGGAATGAAATCGCGCTTGACTTTGGTCCATTTCTGTCGTTCTTGTAGTTGTGGTAAGTAGTCCTTAGTCCACCTTTTCCCCAAAAGATCAGAAATATATTGGGATTGCTTCCATCTTCGAAGTGCATAGACATCCTCGTTCTGTAACAACTAGGTGGTAGACATGGTTTGGTTTTGAGGAGCAGAAGATGGTTGGGTGTCAATGCTTCCAAGTAGTTTGGATCTGTGGATGGCACTCTTTCCGCGTATCCACTGGATATGAGGTCGTTCATGAAGGCAGTGTAGTCTTTGTTGAATGATGCATCCCTAATAAGCCTCCTCTTCAGATTAAGAGCATGTTGCTCAGTAGTCTTACAGTTGTTAGGCATGCTCAGCTCTCTGTTCTTTATAGGTGAAACAATGCTGCAGTGGCCATCCACAAGTTCCACAGTTTTGTTGGCCAAGAACCTACAAACCTCTCTTGACAGTCCTGGCTGTTCATCCTGACTGCATTCAGGGAAGTCACTCTTGAATTGCTGCTTCCAGAGTTCATCAAGTGTTACTGCAGAAATTCTGTTGATGGTAACCGCGGTGACTCACAGATCCATCACAGCATTCTCCCCCAAGTGGTCCATTCACCGTCCAACCATGCATTGTCTTAATGGCATATGGCCCTTTATCCTCACTTCGGATGACTTTGAGTGGTTCTGAAGCTCTGGGCACATTCATGCCTATCAAGAGCTCCACATCTGCATCACATCTATCTCAGGCAGGTAGAGGTGTTTGAAATGAGGCCATTTCTGCAGGTCTTGCTGTTGTAGGATGTTACTCCTGTTCACGAGCATTCTACGTTGAGTAAAGACGTCTGGCATTTCACAGTACAACCCACTGTCCAATCCAGCCACTTCCATTCCACTTCCATCCGAGATTCAGTTTATCCATCAGACCCATTGTGCAGAAGGATGCTGAACTCCCTTGGTGTAAGAGGGCGTAGGTTTCCACTGTACTTTGACCTTTCTTTGATTTAACCTTCACTGGTACGATGGCTAGCTTACCGTCTTGTTCACAGGCGCCAGTGAGACCACTGGTTAGGACAGCAACCAAAGAACTGTCCAACGCATCCGCGAAGTTGCTCTTGCCTTGCTCCACATATGCGCCCCTTTCCTTAGAATGGATGTGAAGCATATTTGGGTGTCTTGAACCACATGTTTTGCAAGAGAGACGTTTCCTGCACTCCTTACTGATGTACCCAGTACACAAGCAGGAAATCAATCTTCTCACTGTGTCCCTTCTCTTCCAATAAAGCGCCAAACTCCAGGATGTGTCCACCTTTGCAATAGAGGTAAGTCTTTTCCGATGAGTGTCAATCTTTAACCTTGTTTTCTTTTTGGGTGTTTCTTTCAACTGTAGCAATCGTTGTGGCAAAGCTACTTTCTTTAGCCCTTGAGAGAGGTGAAGCTTTTGCTATGCCGTCTTCTTGGTTTGCTAACTTTGGAGCATCTTGTATGTTTCCAAAAACAGGATCTGTTGCAATTTTTACTAGATGCTCAATTAAACCCACAATATCGACAAACATGGCTCTTCGGCGATGCTTTTCCTGGATGTCACATGCCACTGTTCGCCATTTGTCCCTGAGCTTGTAGGACTGATCTTTCAAACACAATGAGCATATTGGCAGGTGTATACAATTCGCACAGACTGTGAACATCCTCCATGGCGTTGCAACTTCCGCGCAAAAACAGACTGTATGCCTGTTAAGCCTTTCTATCCTCTGACTTAATTGATGGCCATGAAGAGACCCTCTCCAAATAGGGAGATGCTATCATGTACTTGTTTCCAAAGTGTTCATGCAGTAAAGCCTTTGCCTTTGCATATCTAGTGCCATCATTCATGTGTTGACAGCTTCTCACAAGCTCCTTTGGTTGCCCCCTGGTATACTGTTCCAGGAAGTGTAGGCAGCGATGACAGACATTGTTGATGCACCAGCATTGCAGTCATTTCATTTTGTTTTTCCATGATAGACAACATGTGATTCTGATTATTACTGCTGTTCATTAAAGACGGTGTATGGACTGCTCCATGATGAGATACTGGACGAGCTGCAGTTATTGGGAATGTGTTCTGCCTTGTGAGCTCTGGTGTTCCCTGGAGGAGATATGTGGCATTAAGTGGTTCCTTATGTGAATCAGCATTTCCAATTGCTGGTTTTCCTTTTCCATTCCTTTCCGTTGTATGTTGTACAAACGTCTCTGCATCAGTGTTAAGAGTTTCGACCGTTTTTCAGAGTTGTTAGGCTAAACGCGCAGCTACATGTAGAGCTTTTAGCATTGTCTGATGTGACTTACATTTATTCTTACTTTAACTTTAAAATAATTACATTTTATTTTAATTTAAAGTTTTAAAATTGTTATCAATTAAAATAATAACTTTAGAATGTCACAATTATACGGAAATGTAAAATTTACCACTAATGGAATATCTTAATGAATAAAAAACAGAATAGTAATTTTTTCTGTAGAAAGTCAGACCTATCTCTAACTGACTGGATTAAAATAAACCTAGAAGCTACTATTATGCTGGGTGCAATCATAGCTATTCATATTATAGTTCCCTGAAATTGTTTCAAACATAGTTCAAGGTTGTACCAATAAGTCACAAACAATTCCAAGTGCATGGTTCCAATGTTACATGCAGCAATACAGAGGTGATACCTTGGTTCTTACCGTTAGCTAATCCAGTGGTGGTGCTTATTCTGGGATCTTTCTGCCTGATCAACAGCCTCAACTCAGCAGGACTCAGAGTATATAAATGATTTGACTGCTCCATTACAGAACACACGCCTTTGTTAGATACCCCGACTGCTACCGCTATTACCTTCTCCTATTCTATGGACAAACTGGGATCTGCTAATTCTCTCAGGTTTTTTCCTCCGGACCAAAGAAGAGCCACAGACAGTCAATGCAAACGGCAGTGGTAGCCATGCAGTGGGGTAAGAACTCCCATCAAGGACTGGTCTACTGCTGTTTGCTTCACTATGGTTAATGTTTAAGTGAGGCAGGTGGTTAATCGTTAAATGGAGTGGTTCAAAATGAAAATTGGGTAGGGAGGGGTTAGGCGGCGCTATTAACAGAAAGGAATTTGAAATTTGTTTAAAGATAGAGAATAAAAATACATAAAAACGGAAGAGAATGTCAGTCGAAACTTTGGGTATATTAACAGTAGTTACGGTTCAGGAATTGCAAATTTATGAATTTGTAACTAAATAACTGTTGCTGTATACTCCTAGATGTGCCATTAACTAGTTGCTCCAATGTTGTTTCTTAAACTGCAAAGAAGGTGTCATGACCATGGCCATGTCTCTGTTTATTCCTTGTGTTTCATGTGTTTTCCCTTGTTTGGTTATCTCTGTGTGTGTGTCTCTGAGGTGGGTGTGTCACCCCTCCCACTCTCTCACCACACTCTTCCCTCACTCACCTAATCACCTCATCAGCACAAGCATACTCACCTGCTCCAAGCCACACACCTGCCTTCTATCTACTCATCAACTCTGCAGTATTTAAACACCAGTCTCACACACACTCACTGCCAGATCGTACTCCGCATTATGCCAGACCTTCCAGCGTTATCCCCCGGACTGATTTCCCGTTGCTGACCCTGCCTGCCTGTCTGGACTTACCTGCCTTGCCTGTGCCCCGGTCAACGACTCAGCCTTCTGTCCCCGACCCCGAGTTTAACCTCCGCTTCCTCTGATTTCTGTCTGCCTGATCCCCTGCCTATTTCCCTCTGTGAGTCTTATCCTGCCTGTCTGTATGCTGAGTTCTCTGCTTTAAATAAAGCGCCAGAACTGTATCCGTCTCCTGGTCGTTCTGCTTTTTGGGTCCACACCACATTCCGTAACAGAACGATCTGGCCACGACATGGACCCAGCGGTCGACACCTCTTCACATGCCCGGTTCGGGTTCATCGAAGAGGCGCTCCAGAGACGCAAGACCCAGGTTGTCACCAACACTGCTGACGTTCGCCACACCCTGACGAGCAGCGACTTTGACTGGACTGCCTTGGTTAACGAGGTTCAGCAGCTCACGACAGCCATTTCACAGACCTTCGCTCAGCCTGTCCCTAAGCTCTCGCCGGCTTTCCAGACTGCGCCTGTCCCGCCGGCCTTCCGGCCGACTCCTGTTCCGTCGGCGTCCCGGCCTAAGCTCTCGTTGGCTTTCCAGACTGCGCCTGTCCCGCCGGCCTTCCGGCCGACTCCTGTTCCGTCGGCGTCCCGGCCGACTCCTGTTCCGTCGGCGCCCCTGCCGACTCCTGACCCGTCGGTGTTCCGGCCGACTCCTGTCCAGTCGGGGTCCCTGCCGACTCCTGACCCGTCGGCGCCCCTGCCGATTCCTGACCCGTCCGGCGCCCCTGCCGATTCCTGACCCGTCGGCGCCCTGCCGATTCCTGACCCGTCGGCGCTCCGGCCGACTCCTGTTCCGTCGGCGTTCCGGCCGACTCCTGTTCCGTCGGCGTCCCGGCCGACTCCTGACCCGTCGGCGCCTCCCGGCCGACTCCTGACCCGTCGGCGCCTCGGCCGACTCCTGACCCGTCGGCGCCTCGGCCGACTCCTGACCCGTCGGCGCCTCGGCCGACTCCTGTCCAGTCGGCGTTCCGGCCGACTCCTGTCCCGTCGGCGTTCCGGCCGACTCCTGTCCAGTCGGCGTTCCGGCCGACTCCCGACCCTCGCCAGACCTCCAGAGAGGCCCCGTCGGTCTGGTTGTCCTCCAGTTCGCCCCCCCAGAGGGGTTCTGCCCATCCGCCTTGGTCGTCCTCCAGTTCGCCCCCCAGAGGGGTTCTGCCCATCCGCCTTGGTCGTCCTCCTGTTCGTCCCACCCCAGAGGGGTTCTGCCCGTCCGCCTTGCCTCAGCCTTCGAGGACTCTGACTCTGCAGCCTCGGAGAGTGTCACCCCTCCCACTCTCTCACCACACTCTTCCCTCACTCACCTAATCACCTCATCAGCACAAGCATACTCACCTGCTCCAAGCCACACACCTGCCCTTCTCATCAACTCTGCAGTATTTAAACACCAGTCTCACACACACTCACTGCCAGATCGTACTCCGCATTATGCCAGACCTAGGCTTATCTGACTAAAAGAGAAACAACCAAATGAAGAATTTCAATAAGTTATTTCCATTAAAGTTCAACCAATGTTTGTGAACATGAGCTCTCTCAAAGCCAGAAAACAGAGCCAACACATAAAATGGGCCCTATTGGTGTAAATGAAGCGAAGGACACTAAGCATAGAAAATAGGATAATATAACTACTTGTAATATATATAATAACCATTTATTTACCTGTATTGGTACTATGAGCCAACAGGCTGCATGACACAATATTTTCACATGAATTAATTGAAAACTGAATTGGAATAATCAAAGATTAATCATGAATTGACGCCTTAAATTAATAATAAATTATATCCAGTATATGCACTGAGATAGATTTTATTTATATATGCTTTAAAAAACACGAGCATTTAGCCTTATATTTATAATTCCTACTTTTAAGTTTTATCTAGTCTCACCATAGGAAACATTCTTACTATCCTATGCATCTAACGATGTGCAGCATTTAAAGACAAAAAACATATTTTGTTTCAATTGTTAGCAGGTGTGTAGCACTAAATTATGGATCCTATACAAAGGCATTCTCTATAAGGCCCTACCCACATCCACAACTATTCATTCTAGTGTTTTTGTGGGCGCTCCTTAGGAGCTTCTTACTAGAGTTAAATAAAAGGCAAGTACACAATAAAGCCTTGGGGGGCAAGGTTAAAGAGTCACCACCGATCAGGGGCGCTCTACAAAGTAAAGCGAACGCGCCCGCAACAAGGTCAGGATCATTTCATTAGTCAACATTACACCTGCCGTTCTATTGGTAAGGGTATTTTAACAGGTTTGTTGGACAAAAACATTCAAAGAGCATAGGAGAAGGGTTGAAGCTTGAGCGCCATAAATCTGTGCTAGCAACCATTTTTCTGCCGGCAAACATTCGGCTTGAGCAGAAGCAGAGCAAATCCAAGAGCAAGCAGGGGTTATCTGAGTGCCAGGACAGGGTTTTGAGGAAAAGCATTACAACAACTGCCCGTTAAATCAATGAGTGGTGCCCTCAAATTGAAAGACCATGCTCTTGAATAAAGATAGGAGAAAAGCTCCAAACAAGCAGCTACTCACTGTCAGAAACACCAGTGAAATACACTCTGTTTCACTGGAAAATACACCAGGGGCAGGCTTAATTGTTAGGCAAGGTAGGCCACCTGGGCCTGGGGCCCCCAACTACAGTATAAGGACCGCAAACAGCTATAGAATTATTATGAGGTTAAGATGTAGACATTATTAAACAATGTTTCTATTCCCAGTCATTGTACCCAGAAATAACATGCAACTTAAAAAATGTGCTTCTCAGCTGCATTATTTGTATAGATACATGTGATAAGGCAGACGCTGTCCATGTTGGAGAAGCCTACATTAACACTATTTTTTGTTTTTTGGGAGGATCCACAAATCTACCAAACAAACTAATTTTAAAAATATTTTTATACAAGTCTTTTTGGGGTATTTGTTCCTCTACTGTTGTGCGTGTAAGATTCTTCTGTCGCCTTAGTGTTGTGCACCAGGTTTGCATGTCTGTGTTGTTTGCAAGTCAACTATATGCTTTGCACAGTACATCACATCCTGCCTACATATAGATACAAATGAAGCAGGAATCTAAAGCCTCCTGTACCTTTACTGAAATGAAGCAGATATTGAAGGAACATGTCAGGGAGCGTTGGTGTGGTAAAGAGACATCAAGGGAGAGGATGAGGAAAGAATACACTTAATGCTCTCTGCTGCTCTGTGGTTAAACTCTGTGATGCTGCTGAATTGACATTACACTGGAAATGTGGTATAAAGACACAGTAACTCCTGAAAAATACGGTTCCCCTACAGTAAGCTTTTACATGGTACATAGGTTTGGCATGACAAAAAGGTTTTTTTTCCAATGTCAAGAATTTCTTCATTAAAAAGTAAATTCAATGCATTTATTTGTAAGATTTGCCAAGTGAAGGGAATAATCAAAACCGTAGCTTGGAATTTACTTATTAACTAATTAGGAGTAACCATAAAACTCCATGGTGTCTTGAAGGCTTGGGACACATTCAAATATATCTAAGGTAACGTAATCATAAAAACGTACTTTGAACTGTTAAGACATTCAAACACATAATTCAAGATTTAAGACACTTTAATATTCATATTGTTCCATTATACCACAGTTAGGTCTGACTTTGCATGGTGGCTGGTTGACAGGAAGCATCAAAGGAATAGAAGAAAAAGCTGTGGAAGAATATGGTTTTAGTTTTAGGTTAAGTTGTGATATTGTCTTTGTGTATGCTGATTTAATGGTCTGCTGTTTTACACTGATTAACAGATGGCTGTGGCCTTTGAACCTTTGCTGTATTGTGAGAAGAGCACAGGCCAGTCCTGTGAGGAGTCAGACCTTAGACAACAGGAGTACCAGCAGGAGAGCAAAGCAATGTACTGCTGTGGAACGGAGCAGCATCATAACTTATCTAAGACACCCAACAAAATCATTGTTAAAATCAACAACAAAAAAAAATCTGGCTGTGTCAGTGGTGTATGAATGGGCTAGTCCTGATGAGCAGGTGGCACCGTGCAGGGTAGCCACTGTCATCAGTGTATGAATGTGTGTGAATGGGAGAATGATGACATGTACCGTTAAAGCGCTTTGAGTGGTCGGAAGAATAGAGAAGCGCCATACAGTCCATTTACCATTTCATTTTCATTTTGTGCCAAAAGGGGAAAACATTTTTTTCTCTATCTGATGATGTGTTGTGGTTGGTGTGGAATTATTCAAACGTAACTTGTATTTTTTTGTCATGTTATGATTTGTCTTCTCATTAAGCTGGTTCTTGGACATTTTTTAACATTTAGAAGTTGTCAATAAGTTACAAAAGGTTGAAAACCTTTGATCTTAAATATGGTAGTAGAAACTGGCCAATATTACTTTTCTGAGACAATGTTCATCCCTCTTTCTACTGTAACAGTTTAACAAATACCACTGTACAACAAAGCCTTCTTAATTTATAACATCCCCATTATCTTAAATAACGTTTCATGCTGTTAAGTTACTATCAGTTATTTACTTATGGTATCTGTTAAACTTAGCAACGTTTGACCTTTTCCTTAGCAGATTTCAAACCAGTAGCCTCATTTCACTTGCTTTACCAAAGCCTTAAAAGCTCATTTATAAACTGTTTGCTCCACTATCTCAGATAATAACACAACATAACGTAGAGGAAAAATTATCATTTAATGTATGACCTTTGTATTAAGAATGACTCTCTGTGTTATACTGTTTTTATGGCCTGGCTCCCTTATCCGCTTGAACTATATTTGAACCCCTGATGTCTGGCTTTCTTTCCTTTTTGAACTGTACTTGCTTTTAATGAACTGTCCTTGTTAATACAATGCTTGATCTGTATACCACACTGAGTATCAAATGATGGAAGATTGAAATATAGCCTAGCCTGCACATTAACCGTCTGATGTGTGTCTAAGACAAGAGTGTGCCTTCATTTGGGAAATTTCCTGTTCTTTATTAAGCGATGTCTCTTTGTTCTATATTAAGTATGTCTATCCCTTCATTGAATGTAACTATTAACTCTTTGTTCTTATGCATATAACACCCTGGTGAAGATGCACTCGGGACCGATTCCTCGGCAGTCAGTAGCTGACTGTCACTTTGTTGGTTTCGGTCCTTTTGCGCAAAAGCTTTATAAATATACAAAGATAAATTTCTCTTTGTTGGTCTCCCTTATTCGGTCAAACTTCCACCACACATAACACATACAAAGGGCAATAGTATATGAATATTGAATGCTATGTGTTTTACCTGAGTTGATAGCAGAGTCAGAGATACTCCTGAAATATCTGAGGGAATGTCCTGCGGCTCGGACAGCAGTCAGCATGCTTCACCTAAACATCAGCATACAAAGACAGAACACAAAATGATTTGTTTTCCAAAATCTGATATTGTACTTAATTCCCAATTCAAAATTCACATTGGTGGAGGAATTTAGGTTCCATTGCAAAATAGTTATTTTCTATTTTATTCTAATTTCCTTTCAATTATATATATATATAAATAAATATATATATTGCTTTTTAATTCAATGAACATTCTTCAGTTCATATTCAAATTGTTCCGTTATAAAACCCAAATACATTTTAGCCTGTGTTACATGGTTTTCTTGTCCTTTAAGTGGAAACTGTTCGTGTGACTAACTATGTAACTTATTAATGTGCTGGTGGTGGGCTAATTGTCATCCTATACCAGAAGGACTGTTACAGTAAGCATCAAAGACATTGACTAAACGTTCACATTTAGAACATATTTCACCGGGATTTCCAATGCTGACATTTAAATATGGTTTCTTAGTCAGGCCTTAACAAAACGATATGTTATTATTGATACATTGTAGCGGATGAATATGTCACTATTGCAAATCCGGGTGAAATTATGAGTGCGTGCGCTGTGTTCGCTCAACAGCAGCAGCTGGTGTCCACCTCTGTTGTCAGGTTCGTCACACATTCATAAACAAAATGCTGGAGATGTTGTATAAATGAGCACTACGTGACAGCCTCGTACGAAGAAATAAATGTAAGAAAATAAATGTATGAAAGATCGCAGTGACCTGGATTCGAACTCTCTTGAGCTCTGTGTGATACGCCACCTGTGAATGTAAAGCCGCAGATCATCTGGTCTTTATGGAATAAGTCACATCTCGTCAGTGTCCAGGAAACGTTTTGATTTGGGAGGATCTGAAACAACTTGGGCGTTTCTTAGAACTCTTCAAAACATATTTGTCAGTGTTTTTTCGCGACTCTACGGCCATACACCACCGCCGTATATTGACAAAAAATATGTACTTTTGTGACGTTTATACAGTGACGTCGTACTGTCAAAATACACTGAATAATTGCTAAATTAGCAATGAACGTCGTGATTTACAGTCATTTTCATATTTTAATGTGTTTTGTAACATAATCGTGAAATACAGTGGCACCCATTCAGTTTTTTTTGTTAAACAGGCCCTATTGGGCTATTTTCCGGTTGCATATTTTTTACAGTTACAACATGTTTACATGCGTTAATGATCATAATCCACCTTGTTTTTCTCATCCTGGCTGTCCTGCAGCACCTCTTCTCACCCTCTCTCTGAAACGCTCCGTTGTAGCCCTTGCGCCTCCCTCCAGAAAGCAAAGTCTGCCCTGATTGGTGAGTTATCCCGCTCTGTTGTGATTAGTCAACGTTTCACATTTCAAAAAACTCTTCCTCCGGAGCTTCAGCTACGTCTCTCTCTTTTGTTGTTTGAGGGCCAAACGAAGGATTTTTACGTGACTTCTGTAACATTGTGACCTCATAATGTTATGGAAGTGAAGGAGAGAATTCAATGGAGCCGTTTCAGGAGCTCAGGAGCTTCTGAGGGGGAGGGTATATCACTTAAAGTGTGGACTTCAGGTTTTACACTCTACAGACCTTTTACATATAAAAAAATATATATAACACACTAAAGGAGAGGGGAAAAGCATAATAGGGCCACTTTAAGTGATACATCTCTCGGTAACCACAGCATAAATAACAACGGAACAAAAGCGCCAAAATCAAAGAGTAGAACATAATGAAATCGGACTAGGAGTAGTGGATGGCTATCGCTCCTCTAAATTTACGATTGCGAGTCAATATATTTAGTGGGTTGAGCCATTCTAAGTGTATATGTCTACACTTAGAAGAAGTTCCCCATCAAGGGATTTCATTTCATAAACATTTGAAATTAAATTTAAAAATTCCGTTCCGAAAGGACACCATGTAGTTTGCCTTACTTATCAATTGGTAACTCGTTGGCCTTCGTTTGAGAACGCATCCCTCATCTCTGTTGAAGTCTGAAGGGAAGATGCTGTTTAGTTTGTAGTCAAGTAATTCCTTCCCTCACCGAGGGTCCATCGGTGCTTCCTTTCATTGTTTGTTTGATGTATGTAGTCATTTTTCTCGTGACCAAATGTCATATTAACTGCCCTATTTTCCTTTTATATTAATGTTGCTGGTTTGCGTTACTTCACCCTGAACCCCTGGCTCTCTTCAGGTCAAATTTTTCCCTAATAATTTGCAATAACACTGTGTGTGTTCAGTTTTTGAAAACTTGTGTTACATGTAAACAAAGCGTCTCGTAATTATTATTATTATTATTATCATCATTCTACTCATGGCTATATATGCTGTGTTCTAAGGAAGAAACGCTTCCTGGAAACGCTTACATTACATTACAGTCATTTAGCAGACGCTTTTATCCAAAGCGACTTACAATCAGTAGTATATTACATATCATTCACCCATTCACACACTGATGACAGGCTACCATGCAAGGTGCCACCATCAGACTCTAACTAACATTCATGCAACATCCAGTCCACACCGATGGCAAGCCTTCGGGAGCAACTTGGGTTAAGTGTCTTGCCCAAGGACACATCGACTGCTCTCCACTACGCCACAGCCGCCCCAGGTCATTGCAATCTTTCAATAAATGTATTTTCTTACTTTGTATTTCTTCGTGTGAGGCTGTGATGTAAAGCTCACTTATACAATCAAATCACCACAGCTGATATGAGATGCGTCTTGAAGATCTGCAGCATTTAGTTTATGAATGTGTGACGCACGCACGCGCGCACAGGGAAACCAGCGGGTCTGGAAACCGGTTTGCATGAAACACCTGTTGTCTGTCTTTACTATTATATGGCTGATCACCTGTAACTCCCGGCCATATGACGGCTTCTAATAACGCCACAATAAGTTCATAAATAATTTATCATTTATAAATGTTTATTAAAAACACGGCGGACTAAACTCAGCCAAACCCGTTATTGGCTCATAAATAGTTGTTCTCTTACCCTCAAAGAACCCAATTCCCCCCATAGATATATATAGAACACCGGTCGGCTGACGACACCGCGGCGCTACTGGATCATCTGTTAGAACACTAGATACGTCACGCAATGTTGAGCTCCGGTCTGACGGCCACCGCGGCGGCCATCTTGAACTCTTATGGAAAATTCATGCAAACATGTAGCAAAAACCACTAAAAACATCATAGTTGATATTCCATGTTTGATTTTATAGGCAGATTTTTTTCCTCTATGTTATCTTTTTCTGATTATATCTACTATCAGAAATGTTTCTGCTGGAGTACATTCAAATCAAATTAAACATGCAAAAAGAAAAACATTTATAAATAATTGTGTTCCTCATCTTTTTATATATCTATATACAATTTTCTTTATGACACTATATTTGATATTTACAATCCATATATACAACTTAAATAAAATAAATACATACAATCCTTCATATAATACACATGTCTATTTTTATAATTTGATGTACTATATTTACACTTTATATATAATTTCTATTGATTTATAATCCTAATGTAGTTTGGTACAGTATGTTTACAATTATACATTTAATACAATATATATATATATATACAAATATATGCACACACACACATATATATACACATATATATAACTATACACATATACAGAACTATATAACTATATATAACTATATATAACTATATATATATAACTATATATATATATATATAACTGTATATATATATATATATATATATATATATATATATATATATATATATATATAGAAATTAGCTGTGACCATATGTATCTTTGGCTGTCTGACAGTGTGAGAATACTTACTCAAGACCCACACAAGATGGCGGCTCCGTGTGCCGCGGCTGAGAGGGGCGTGGCGTATCTAGTGTTCTATATATATCTATGTTCCCCCCTTGAGCCAGTTCAAAGGCTGTGTAGTTCAGAGGCTGACTTTACAGCGTGCACACCGCCATCTGGTGTGTCGGAGTGTGTGGTGAAGATCATCTGGTGAAGATGAACGAACCCCCACACCTATGTCCTTATCTTAACTGCATTATAGAACCTACTTTCAACCTCACTCCTGCCCTGTCTAATGCAGTTAATGACCTCAGTAGACCACATGACACCAAAAACTTGTGCAATACAAATACACTGTGCTATAATAGTTATGCTGCCTGTATATATAATATTTCAGTTATTGTGGATTCTTTACTGTTTTTATTGCTTATTTGCAATACTTGTTTTGATCTTGTTTTTTTTACTATGTCTCTTGTTTGCACTATACCCTATGCTGCTGCTGTAAATCCTGTAAATTTCCCCGCTGCGGGACTAATAAAGGATTATTTTATTTTATCTTAGTTTATTTTAGCTTATCTCAAAATTAATCTCTGGAAAAAAAAGTTTAAACTAAAGTCCTGAAAATGAAGTCAGGCCACATTGAACAACAGCATCAAAACATTAAAATAAGATAAGATAAGATAAGATAATCCTTTATTAGCTTGGAGACAGAACTAGAATACTACTCTCACATGTATCAGAAGTGAGAAACAAAAGTAGTTTTCTCAGCAGTTATGCCCGCCAGTCAAAGTATTATCATACAGTATACTGCTGACTGTAATTACATACAAGTGGGAGATCAAATTAAATTTTGCCCTGGCATGACCCCTTATTATTTTGCAAGCAATGCAAAGGCAGAGTGCCTTTACTTTCGGATAAAGGTCAAAGGTCAGGCTTGAGCTCATGATTTCTATGTTGATATATAACTTCAATTTAGATATATAACTTAAATAAAATAAAATAAATCTGACATTTCAAATTAATTTAGCTGGACACCAGAACAACTTTAAAGTCATTATTTTCAATTCTACACTGAGTTAAGGTCTTTTGCCTTTGCAGTGCAGTAGAGCAAACATCTGTAAATACACACCGATAAGGAATAAGCCGGAATCCTTCACCACAAACATTTACTTCATTTGGAAATGCTAACTGTTCGCTCTCTGCACTTAGTTGACTTCTTACTACACTTTACTCACCACCTAATTCCCGTCCCTAAAGAGCATTTTTATTAAAGAAATGTATTGAAAATAGCTCATTTTGTCGCTTACTTACACATACCATTTTAATAATAAATATTTCATTTAAATAAATAATTCTATGAATGGCTCTGCATCTCATGGGAGTACACACGGATGAAAGTGATTTCTAAAAGAGTGAATGAAAATAGTTTCTGTCTGAAAAAGGATCATTATCCCCTTTAAATATGCATTTCATAAAAGGACAAGTATGAAGCAAAGAATTATTAGCGAACTTTTTTATTGTCATTAGAAAATAAAGAGTACAAAAACTACAGTATGTGTGCACAAACACTGACTAGATGTCATAACTGTAACAGCCTGATGAACACGAGGAGTGACATTAGAATAGAGAAGAAACAAGAACACAATGTTTTAACTATAAAGGAGAGGATGGCTCACACCATTACTCAGAAATAAGTGAAAGGCTGCAAAAAGGATACTGACAAGCAGACCTTGAATAGATTCATCATGAATCCAAATGCTGTTGAATTTGGCAGTAAAAAAAAAAAAAAAAAACGTCCAGAAAAAGAACCAATCATCACTGAATACATTAAAAAAAAAAAGGTTGTTCATATATATTTTAAAAAACGTGTGAAGCTCAGCGGGGATGCTTGCAATGCAAATCACAGAAAAGAACCAAACTAAACGAGGGGGGATTTGAGCTCAGACGTTCATACCCGACACCGGGATCAGTAAGTGACAAAAATAATCTCAACCCAAGATTCTCAAACTCGCTTTTCTTTGGAGCTTTCAACCAAATCTCAGAGTCTTCAGAGACACCAGACCAGAACCAGTCACAGAGGTCAAAGTTCATGGACCAGGAGTCAGTGGACAACCCAAGTAATAGATCAGGCAGGACACCCATGAAGTCCCTTAGATGCAGTTAAAAGCTCTGGCAAAGCGAATAAGTGGATCTTAAAGTTGAGATCATTCTGCGAAATGAAACTGGAAGATTAGTGTTGGTTCAGTTTTGACTCCTTTAGTGTGCTGCAGTGTGCTGGGATGAGATTACTCTGACTATACAAAAGTAACAGTTGGACCAGAGTCAAAGATGAAAAACCAAAGCTAACATAAAGAAGAGTTATCAAATATACATATACTATGCCGTTTCATTCACAGAGACACTTGTCTGTGTTCTCTTCACATACCAAACAGAATGAAGGCATCATGTTTACTGTCATGATGGCTTTGAATCTAGTCATCCAAGACCATCCAAGACCACCAGCAGTGATTAGATCAAGTGACCTGGTGTGGTCCCTTTAAATGGAAACTGCAAAACAAAGAACCTCAGAGGGAATATGTCCTTTAATCGTTTACCACTCGTTCATTATCTGTTGACATTAACCAAAAGGCAGCTCAAGTCTATGGATGAACTGAATGCACAGGTCGGGACAGTCACTCAAACGCCGGTTCATAAGATCCTCCGGTACAGTACCAGAACAATAAGGCTGCCCACTCATGTCGTATGCAGGGAAATCATCTTCAGTTCACTTCCTTCACTGGTCCTTTATGCTGAGCACCGGGTCCACCAGTCTATTATGAACATGCATTAAACCTGCAACAAAAAATATAATGAAAGCATGTCAGATACACAAAGTCAATGGGGTTTTTGGTTAGATGTCTGAAATAAGGTCTGTGATCAACACAAGGGGAAGAGATTTTAACATCTTTGTTCTACGATGTAAAATATGAAGTAAAAACCCCTCTGGTGAATTTAGAAGCTTTTATGTTTCCTAAAAAGGCGGTTGCTAACTAGTGTCTAAAAGAGACAACTGAACGTCATCACTAGAACCTTTAGCTCAGTGGTTATGACCTGAAGTCATGTGACCCTGGTGTAGTTCCTTTATAGCCTAACGTTTCTTATTTATGTGGATTGCATTCACACTCCAAATCAAAGAGGCGTTCATTTGTGAAGATTAACTTGATTAACAAAATGTGTAAGTATTATAAATGTTTGTTTGACACAAGAGATTCTTTTCTGCAAGGTGGAGTGGGAAAAAAAATCCCATTGGCTTTCTGTAGAGCAGAAAGTGTGACCAGTGTGATGCTAACTCAAAAATACATCATCCCTGAGGCGCTGCATTGAGCAACAACAGATTTCACAATAGACAGAATTACAACTCTATGTTATGACACTATTAGTAAAATACTGACTGTAGTTAAGAACAAGGAAGTGTACGGCAGTGACAAAGTGTTTTATTTAACTTAAGACCCTCCAGAATCACATTTGATCTGCAGAAATTCAAGTAATCACACTTTCTCACTCTCACACACACACACACACACACACACACACACACACACACACACACACACACACACACACACACACACACACACACACACACACACACACACACACACACACACACACACACACACACACACACACACACACACACACACACACAATCTTTAAAATCTACATTATATTGCTGTGAAAACATCAATATTCAAACAACTGGATTCATTTAAGATTCTCTCCAAAAGCTACAATTCACAAGGTTACATTTGAACACTTCATGATAGCATTATAGTTAACCTTTGCCCAACACTCAAATTTGCTTCATAGCTTGAACGCATCATATTCCAAGTCTGTATTGTCGTAAAATTGTCACACGGGGGCGGCGGCCCAGTCGTGTAAATGTGACAAAATCTGAAACCTGAGACTGACTGGCCGGTCACATGCTCGACTCAGTCTGCAGAGGCCTGAAGGTCCCCCACCGCTGCACAGAGCACTATCACGTGTTTATTCAAAGCTTATTAATAGTCAATGTGCCGCCTGTCAAAATTGCACCAAATGCGACAATGCAGGTCCTGGAGTCCCCATCAATACACCCACCGAATGTGAAGTAGATTGGATGAACGGTTTATCAACACACGCATACACATTCACAGAGATATTCCTTTCTTTGTAGTTGGACAAACTCTTTTCTACAGACTCTTACATTCCACAGCAGAATACAGATGATGCTGTGTTGGTACCTTTGAAGTATTTGACCGTTTTGACTCGTAGCTCCAGGGTGGCGTCCTCATCACAGACAAAGATGGTGCGTGGGTGCTGCTGAAAGGCCGACACGGTCCACATGTGGTTCACTCCCTCCTCTATGGCTTTATACAGAGCGAAGGCTTTGTGTGCTCCTGTGATCAGAATCATCACCTGAGCAGAAAACACGGATCCAGGAAACAAGGAACATTAAGAGTTAGGCAGTATGTATTCTTTAAATATATGATCGTATTTAAAGTGCAGAGCTTGTACTGTATTAACAAATAGTGCACGTATGTTACATAATATCTTAACGTGGTCACATAAGACTATGTTACCGCAGGGCAACGGAGGAATAGATCAACCGCCTGTTAATCTGACCTCTTTGGCGTTCATGACAGTTCCGACGCCCACAGTCAGGGCCATGGTGGGAACCCTGGAGAGGTCGTTGCCAAAGAAACGAGCGTTGGCCACAATGGTATCCTTCGCCAGGGTTTTCACTCGGGTCCTGGAAACAAGGCTGGAACCGGGCTCATTGAATGCTATGTGACCATCAGGGCCAATACCTAAGGAAAGATCCATGAGAGGGAACAAAGACGGAGCTGAAGAAGACTTTATGTCACCCAAGGGAAGCAATGAGGTATGGGAGTCTTTAGAAGCCCCACGATACGATCTTATTGTGTGGTTCAACAATTTGCGATATGTTGAGTATTGCAATCTATAAAGCGTTTCTTTTCTTTTTTCAGCTACAAATTATGCAGTTTGTCCATTTTTTATTTTTTACTCGGCTCATCTCACTTCAATTGTTTTTATTGCAGCAAAAGGGTCGGTCATTCACGCAGACAGGCTGACCCACCCTCCACCTTTGTTTCAACCAACTTCCTGTCAATCCCGCTGACTTTACCCATGACGCAATATATCGCCTTAGTATGTTGTATTGATTATTTTACCCCACCCCTAGATGAAATGTGGCATCTACAACCAACCAGATACGGCAGACAAAACAACCCCAAAAAACAAACGTGTGTCTGACCTCCAACAAACAGCTCGATTCCTCCAGCCGCTGTGATCTTCTCCTCGTAGGCCTGACACTCTGCCTCCAGGTCCTCTGCGTTTCCATCCAGGACGTGAGCGTTGGCCGGATCAATGTCAATGTGCTTGAAGAAGTTGTTCCACATGTAGGAGTGGTAGCTCTCGGGATGAGCGCGAGGTAGACCTGGGGAACAAGCAATGCAGTGCCATGAATCCAGCCTCCAGAGTGAAGCAGGTATATATGCATCTGTTTTTTTATATACATACATAACATGAATCTTACACGCCTCGAAATGGCGGTAGACCGATTACTACGGCCTGTGCTCACGAGGCCAATATGAGCCAACAAATATTGCTTATTCAGTTTCTATTACAATATACGTTTATCATTTTTTGTTGTCTCTCAGTAACAAGGAAATGCTGCCATCTGCTGATAAATGCTGTTAAGGGCACTTAATCTCTAGTTTTTATTCATAAGTTGTTGGTTTTTTTTCGATAAACTGTGGTCATTAATTTAATTGAAAAAATTAAATGTAAAATGTAATTTAAAATAAGTGCAGGACAAACAGACAATGCAGACAATAACAGTGATGAATATGTTCATCGAAGGTCAGCGATGTTGTGTCTCATTTGTTATAATTGTTAAATTGCTGTATTTTATCAGAAGCAACAAAAAAACAACAACAACAATTCGTTGGCATTATATATTGTCCATCGGCCACCCTGCTCTCTTAACATCAGCCATGGAAAAACCATATCCATCTCAAAGGCATTAGTTGAACCGTGTACAGAAACACACAAGACTGACAATATACACTCACCGGCCATTTTATTAGGCACACCGGTTCAATTGCTTGTTAACACAAATAGCTAATCAGCCAATCACATGGCAGCAACTCAATGCATTTAGGCATCTAGACGTGGTGAAGACGACTTTCTGAAGTTCAAACCGAGCATCAGAATGGGGAAGAACGGGGATTTAAGTGACTTTGAACGTGGCATGGTTGTTGGTGCCAGACGGGCTGTCTGAGCATTTCAAAAACTGCTGATCTACTGGGATTTTCACGCACAACCATCTCTAGGGTTTAGAGATGGTCCGAAAAAGAGAAAATATCCAGTGAGCGGCAGTTATGTGGACGAAAATGCCTTGTTGATGTCAGAGGAGAATGGGCAGAGTGGTTCGAGATGATAGAAAGGCAACAGTAACTCAAACAACCACTCGTTACAACCAATGTATGCAGAATACCCTCTCTGAACGCACAACACGTCCAACCTTGAAGCAGACGGGCTACAGCAGCAGAAGACCACACCGGGTGCCACTCCTGTCAGCTAAGAACAGGAAACTGAGGCTACAATTCGCACAGGCTCACCAAAATTGGACAATAGAAGATTGTAAAAACGTTGCCTGGTCTGATGAGTCTCGATTTCAGCTGCGACATTCAGATGGTAGGGTCAGAATTTGACGTAAACAACATGAAAGCATGGATCCATCCACCCTTGTATCAACGGTTCAGGCTGCTGGTGGTGGTGTAATGGTGTGGGGGATATTTTCTTGGCACACTTTGGGCCCCTTGAGTGTACCCATCTTCTGATGGCTACTTCCAGCAGCATAATGCACCATGTCACAAAGCTCACATCATCTCAAACTGGTTTCTTGAACATGACAATGAGTTCACTGTACTCCAATGGCCTCCACAGTCACCAGATCTCAATCCAATAGAGCACCTTTGGGATGTGGTGGAACGGGAGAAAAAAAACCATACCTTTAATTAGTCAGCCTTTAACTCACCTACATATTCATCCATGTTGAAGGTCTTGACATATTTGAATGAGATATCTCCACTTCTGTAGTATTCTATTAACTTCTGGTAACAGCCAAAGGGAGTGCTCCCTGAAAGAAATGAACACACAACACATTAATGTTGGTTAAAAGTGACAGACACAGCCACTTGGCACACCAGCCCCAGCAGGAGGACGTGTGTGTGTGTGTGTGTGTGTGTGTGTGTGTGTGTGTGTGTGTGTGTGTGTAGCTCACCTGTAGGTAGGCCCAGAGTGAAGTATCTCTCCGCGGAGGGGTTGAACTGGATGATTCGGTTGCGGATGTATTTTGCTGCCCACTCACTGGCCAGGTCATACTCGTCCAGAATGACCAGCCTCATTGTGTTGAGAATACCACGTGCTTTACCTGAAACACGTCAGATGTCGCTGTGCCTTCGTGGAGGCGGACTGTTATCTACTGCACAGTGAGTGAGCACGGTCCGTAAACACAAACAAATAGTGCGCCACTGAAGGCACGTGCTACTGTGAGCAGGCTGCGGTGTAAACACGGACTACAGTGAATGAGTGAGTCGGTTTTACCTGCTTGATCAACACGCTGCTGGTCAGACGAGAGATCAGGTGGTCGCGTCAAGTCACATGACAACCCGGTCAAGCGAAGCTACGGAAGTCCGTGTGGGCCAAAATACATAAATGGATAATAAATGTGCGTTATGGTTTCTAGAGAATACATTTAATGATCATAATCAATCATAACGCTATGACTCAATTATTTAACATGTGAACAAATGAATAAAAAAGTAAGCTCATAAACTTTGACTTTACTGTTGGTATTAACGCACAGGGGCTCACTTTGGAAGTGCAATAATATTTTCATATTTACATTAATACTTTTCTCAAAGGTGCAGTGTGTAGTGTTTCAAGGATCTACAGGCAGACATGGAATATAATATTATCAAGTGTATGAGAATTGTTTGCAATTTACAACCTCAGCACTAGATGCCGCCAGATCCTACAAACTAGTCCTTTAAAGCAATTTGGAAGTTTTTGATTTTATTACTATCATCATATTAATACAAAATGTCTGGCTTTCCATTATTTCACTAATGTTTAAGAAATGAAAACGTGTTTTTTTTCTCGATAGTTCTCTGCAGTTCTGTGTTGTGGGGACAGGGGTGTGATGTGGTGATGATGGGTTGCATAACTTGGGCCTCCATGCTTTTCTCTGCAACTCTTTCCTTTCTCCAGCAGCCAGGTAGATCTGGAACGATTTGGACTCTGGGTTACTGAATTCATTCCAGAGTGGAGACAATAGTTAAGCAGGTCGAGCAGGCAGGTTCAGGACATTGTTCATCTTGTTTAGACCATTAATAGTATAGAGCATTACAATAGAGCTGTATATTTTGATTAGATGACCGAACATCCAAATACTCCACTGTGCATATTAATAAAGACAATCACAATTACTTCTTAAACATCCTTACTGTTTGCTGATACAGAAACATTTGAATATGTTCACAATTAGCTGTATGTGCTTATATCTACAGGAGCTGTTCCTCTTCACAGAGTCTGCAGTGTGTCACCGCCATGTTTCGGGGGCCCAGAACTGACAAACCGAACACTGGTTTGGAGAAACTTTCATCTTTTTTTTTTTATGTTGCCTGAAGGCTACGCTAGTTTTATAACACTTCAGGAAAGAGAGGGGTGAGCGGAGGGGTGTTGTATGAGTATTGTGTGAGGGGAGGATTTTATTTTCTTCCGTGTAGCCCCCCTCCATCCTATACTGAACATGTTTTCTTGAATGAATCTTGCTGAACTGGAACTTAAATGGGCTGCACTACTATAGCTCTTCTCCCCCTCAATCAAGGTGTGTAATTTCATTTTGTTATGTTAGTATTGTAGTAATTTTCTGGAAATGCATCCCATTTTGTACAACCAATGCAGGGGCTATTTATTTGTTTGTCTCGTTCATTGTTTGCTTTTTAAAAATTGGGCAATTGGCAACCAATATTGTTTTTAAAGGCAGGTACAGGACCAGCATGTGTTTTTTTTCTTCTGTTTATTGATCCGATCAAGAGAGGCAGAGGGAGTGATGATTTCTTTGTTCTTTTGTTTGGTTCCTTGCAGTGGACAAAGAAACCGTACAGGCACACACTGACAATGTTTGGACAATGGACTTCTCTTGTCTGTGTGCACACCTGTGGTGCATCAGAGGTCTTTTGATTTCAAGTTTGATTTTGAACGTGGAAAAATAGACTCTAAAGATACATTTTTAGTCAATCTAATAATGATATAGCAACTCACAAATAATAGACATCACATAGATGCAACAGTCAAAAAAGACAAGTATTGCACTCTTCATCGCACTACATTTTTGAAAGCTTTAGTTTTTTTTTAAAAATTTTTAAACATGCCTCACTGCTTTAAATTTAGAAAACGTCCAGAAGTGTAATATGTAACACTGAGTATATTATGCTGGGAATCTTTTTGTGCAGTTGATTTTAAATGCATGACTTTAACTTGTGTTTCTCTTTACTTTGTGTCATTGTTGCTTTTATTTAAGTAAAGATCTTTTTGTGTTTAACAGAGTCTTCAGGCAGCATGAAACACTGCAACTATTTGAAACGTGAGGACATGGAATCCATCTAAGAAATCAAGTTATATTCAGCTTTAAATCCAAAACAAAAAAATCTGTAACGTTCTTAATAAAAAGCTGTATCAAGTACACATCAAGCAAGATGGTTGTTTAAAATTTAATCTTGTAACATGTTGTGAAAGAGGGAAGATCCACAATACACTTTTCAATGCATCAGAGTCAGAGTTGGGAAACAGCTCTTTTTTATCTATGAAGTGGAGTGGAACTGGAGGAGGTAGAAGAGTGAATGTAAAACGTGTTCCATATTCTTCTCTGCAGCGGAACAGGATGATGGTCCCAGGTTGTCATTGGAGACAGGAGACTTGGGTGTAGTCAAGACTGTTAAAATGTCCACTTTACTCTTTCTTCTTGTAGTCTTCCAAGTGGGCCAGGATCCATCCAGATGGTCCCAGAATGGCCAGGGCGAAAAAGCCCAGTCCAATGATAGTTTCCTGGACAGACAGACAGACAGGGTTCAGTCAGCTGACAGCCAATCAGCATCTCCGCTGCCACATAACACAAACTCCATCGATCACACCTTGTTTACCTACTGACCCAATTTTAAATCCATCTTCATATAAAGAATTTTCGGGAGCAACGTTCTCTATTTTCTTCATGCATCTTATCTGGGCAGCCCATCGGAAAAAATGTTGCATTGTATTTTTGTGTAAGGATTTTTAGTATTTTAAATGTGTCACTCATGGGATGCTGTCATTCAGTCATGTATGCAGTCCCATCCGTCTTTTAACTTGTGCTTATTATCTCATGCACACGTTATTGAATCTGTAGCTTTCCAGTAAATGTAGTGGAAACAGAGGGTTTTACCTACTATTGAGCCTTGGAATGTTGACCTTTTTTTTTTTTTTTTTTTTTTTTTCAAACAGAGGAAAATAAAGTCCCTGTCCAATTAGCAACGCCAGACAAAGAGACTGGATTCAGTATTTACAGTAGGCCTATGTCACTGGATTTTATTACTGATGCATCAATGTGTTTGTCATTTAATGTTGCAGCTAGTAATGGTTGAGCTCATTTTACCTACTTTATATACTTAATAATTAGTCTAGAAAAGTGATTTCCGTTTCCTTCTGAAAAATCAGCTTTTTAAAAAAACATTTTATTTAAAAACAAAACTCATCTCTGATGTTTGCTAACACTACACTTCATAGTGATGGTTTCCCCCCCCCAAACAGAGAGATTGAAGTCACACATGTCACTAGATTTATACTACTTATTATTATATATATATATATATATATATATATATATATCTCATAGTGTATTAGTTGATACAACAATCTGCAAAGTAGCCCAACTAGTATCTTATATTGTTAAAAAAAAAAAAATGTTATACACAAATAATAAAGTAGTGTATTTAGTAAATGTATTTAGTTACATTCCACCACTGCTAAAACAAGAGCACAACATTGTTTAAATCTTCATTTTGCTGTTTCAGTGGCTCAGATCCCCGCAGTCTCCCCACTGCGTCACTGTTACCTTGGTTGTTAAAAAAACGAGCTCCATAATGACCCCTGAACGCCTCACGTCAATTAAACATGCTGCGGACACAAAGACACGTCCAGGTGTGTCTTATAACGAGACACGCACACACACACACAGGACACGTACACCGGACAGGGACAGCTGACATACAGATACCACTGTTGACCTCGCCAGCCAAGGACGGCTAAGCTAATGGCTGCTAGTCAGCTCCCTGTCAGGCTCACCAGAGGGCCGATCTTCTCCTTGGCCGGGCCGGCGAACAGGCTGGCCCGCTGGGTGACGGCGTGGCCCCGCAGCACGGGGGCAGCACGCCGAGCGACAGTCCTCAGGAGCCCCGACATGTTGATCCGCTAGAAGGCTGAAGAGATGTGTCCTCGCTGAAGAAGAGACGGTGGAGTGAGGAGGAAGTGGATCCACGCAAAGGTCGCGTCTCTCCTCCTCCTCCTCCTCCTCACGGGAGGTCACCAGCGAGGCCCACAGCGCCACCTGCTGGCCTGGAGGCGGACGGACATGGAGGTGTGGTGGGTCAGGCTACTTCAGTGGTGGGAAGTAGATCCACTCAAGAACGGTTCTTATAGAAACATGTTGAGGTTTTTTTTCTTTTACTTATTTGTGTCTGTGTTCTTAACAACTATTATTTTAGAGGTAAAATAACAATAAAATACATAGTTTAGTTTATTTGCACAATTGAAAAATATAAAATACACAACATTGATAAATTATATTACAGTGCAGGAAGAGGCAGAAAGCCCACTGGGCTTATTTGAAGCCTCCACCTATATAAATAAAAAAAAATCACAATGCTATAACGAATACAAAAAGAAAATACATATGGTATGAAATATTGTTGAAAAAAGCATTTTTACAATGCATACAATACGAGTCAGGCTAAATTATTTTAAGAAGGTCTTTAACCACTGTTCAGATAAAGCAACTGTTAAACTGCCAGGCAAAAGTGATAAACAATGAACAGAATGGTTATGATTGAAGTTGAAGGAAGGTCAAGTCTCGTGCTCTGGTTCTGTTCTTTGTGAAATTTGAAAAAACTTCAAATTAACTAAAAAGTTAATACTGTGTGTTTGAAGTTTTAAGTTTTTAGTGTGTAGCTTTTAATGCTGATTTTAAATGTCTGTAAAGCGTCTTTGAGTACTCTGAAAGGCGCTCTATAAATAAAATGTATTATTATTATTATTAAAAAACTTTTGCTCCACTGTTGACTAAATCATTTTTGTATGTGTGACAAGTAATTCCTGATTTATGCTTGACACGTGTGCGGGGGTCATGAGTGTCCCCGTTGCTAAAAAAGACTTCACCCCCATCAAACACTCCCCTTAGCGGGGGTCAGGTGGTCCACCTGTCCGTTTCCTTGTCACGATTCCTCGTAAGCTCATGTCCTTGTGCAAAGCAAAACCCAGGGTCAGTAAGTAGTAGCTTAGTAGTACAGTAGTATCGGTAGCTGTAAACCAGGGGCCTCAGGATTAGGTAAAAATGCAGAGTCATTTTAAAGCCCTTTACATGGCAGTTTATATTAATTAATCAAATGAATTGCCCCATAGTGAACTTGGGGCCTTGCGGGTCCCTGGAGCAGGTGCCCCTCTTTACCAGTTGGTAATGCAGCCTTGGTTGTATCTACAGTCTTCAGTCTGAGGCTCAGGCCTGAACACAACTTCAGTTTTGTAATGTCAAAGCTTATTGGTCAGAGCCAAGCAACTCCACGTGAGTGTTAATCCTCTCTTGGTCAGCCCTGTTGCCTCCTGCTGGGGACAGGGGACCAGTGGTATGTAATAATCCCCCTCACCCCCCACCACTCCACAACAATACCTAACAGATTTTAGTTTGACGAAGCATTTTGCAATAACGAGTCTCTACATCTCTTCTCTCTTATTTATTTTTGTATTGCCTCTCCGTGTAATTTTCCTTCCAAGACTGTAAGTGGGAAGAGTGTTTACTGAAGGGCCATTTTTGTTTAGGTCTTTTTTTAACACCTCATAAAATGGGGATAGACTCTGGAGTCAATGCTTCAGATGATGTTTCACTTTACGGGGGAAAAAGTGCCTTTACCCAACTGGAGCACAACATAGTGGCTGGATATCTTATCACTGCAGGTAACAAAGATGAGGCCACCAATGGCAGTAGAAATAGATGATGAATAATGCAAATGTTGTGAATTGTCTGATTGATGTTCTTTTGTTTGACTTGTACAGTCAAAGTGCTTAACTCTCAGGAGTCAGTGGCATTTCAGGAGCCTGCATTCAGTCATTGTTCAAACATACTTTCAACAAAGTTGATTTTCAAACAATAGAAAGCTGGGCGGAAATGGGAATTTGGAGTATTATTGGCTGTGTAACAAATTCATTCATCCTTAAAAATGAAAACAGCAATGATTTTAAGAGATTTTTAATCAAAACTCAGTTTTAAAAACATGAGGGGTAAATAAAACATGATTGTTTCAAGGCCATTGATGGTAGAAGAAAAGTAGTCCATTGTAATCCTTTGAAAAAGTGTTCTGATGGCATTATGTAACTGATCCAGGTCTTGGCACTGTATTCCATGTCCAGAGTTTTTTTTGTTTGTTCATGAATGCCTACTTTTCATTTCTCTCATGTCAACTTCATTAAGACTGAATGTGACTGACATGTTTTTCTTAATGAGCATCCCCAGTTGTTTTTGTTCTCTTCTCTTTCAAAATGTTGTCCATCTTGTACTGATGGTGGTGTTTTGCTGTGTGAATGAATCTTTCTTATCAGATTTTCATAGCATTGCTCGCCTCACAGAGGTCATGTTTGTTTACATGTCAAAAGTGAAACAGAAGTTTATCACAGCAGATATTTGACTTTTCCAAGCCTGTCGCTAGGAAACCATGTAGACAATGTGCATTTCTGCAAGACATTTTTGCATTCGATCAGAGTACAATGAACGTTGAGCAGAGAAAGTGACGTAGTATATAGAGCAACCGTTATTGACCGTTTATATGAAAGTTGCATGGTGTGAAAGTTACGTGGTATAATAACAAGAATAGCAAGTGAGAAAGTCCACTAAAGGCGCATAGGTCAAATAAACACAGCACTTTAACCCAAAAGTAAACATTGGCTTTACACTTCTTAAGT
This sequence comes from Anoplopoma fimbria, assembly GCF_027596085.1. Classification (NCBI taxonomy): domain Eukaryota; kingdom Metazoa; phylum Chordata; class Actinopteri; order Perciformes; family Anoplopomatidae; genus Anoplopoma; species Anoplopoma fimbria. The sequence goes on along the minus strand of NC_072463.1, from coordinate 12,221,298 downwards.
TATATTGTTACGCTTGTTACGTAACGTTGTGAGTGAAAGTGTGCTAAGAGTAGTTGTAATTTATTCATTTTGTTATGTTATTTTATTATTCAAACACAAATCATGATCTTTTTTCTAACCTTAACCAAGTGTTTTATTGCCAACACCTACTCAATCGTTTCACAACGTTAACCATGTGTCGTTGTGCGTTTCTGCAAGCGTGATACAAGGCTGATATGAAACTTCCTCATTCAACGTTTTCCGTGGTTTGCAAAAAAATACAATGGCAACATTTTTCCTGGTGACTGTGTTGACTTGTCATAGGAGGAAAAGGACAGGTGGAACTATGGACACTGATGATAGCTCTATCCCAGCAATCATAACTTAGTAATGCAACCGCTGTGTGCCATATGTGATCAACTACTGGCAGCAGATCATATAATAACTTTTTAAAATATACAACATGTGATAACCAACCTCATGATTCTAAAATTGATTGATTATTGGAACTCTTACTTCTTGTGGATGAGTTATTGACCTGACTTGAGTACAGTCTTGGAGTAATCAGAAGAAATGATACTCACCAGCCACTGTGAATAAATAAATATAGGAATAGAAGTCATGAAGTTGAAGAAGTTTGACTTTTACCTCTCACATTGTGACACTTTACTCCATGTCTTCACTTCCCTTCTCAGGTGTCATAAGTTTAGCAAGCAACATTGTGGTGCTGCTCATGTTCGTGAAGTTTAAGGAGCTGCGCACTGCCACCAACTTTATCATAATCAACCTGGCTTTAACTGACATCGGAGTGGCTGGTATCGGCTACCCAATGTCAGCTGCCTCAGACATCCACGGCAGCTGGAAATTTGGCTACACTGGTTGTCAGGTGGGTGGAATGTGTCTTTACATTTTCATTATTTTACTTATAGAACAACCTACATCTACAATGAAAAGTAACCCAAATGAAACTAAATGTAATGTTGAGATTAGGGCTGGTGAATGTTCTGCCAATTTCTTTTACCGATAGTCTACACTGAAGGATAGCTAGCTAACCTTTACCGACTGGTTAACAATGTAAACATGTTAGCAGGTTGTATGGACTCCTCTTATGTCAAATAATTCAGCGGCGTCACAAATAACTATTCCATAATACAAAACACTCTTTATTCTTTTGTTCCATTTCTACAGCAGTGTATTGCTGCCATGCCAAAAAAAGAGAAACAGATCAGTATCCCGTTATAATGTGAAAATGTTATAACAAGATGTTTTTCACATTTATTACATGAACACTTACATTGTTTAAGGGTTCACATTTTAATGTTATAACAAACAGGCATCATTTACACAATTTTATTAAGTTCCACTTTATGCTTGGCTTGAGACATAGCGAGATTCTTCTGTAATTGAGCGCGATGGATGAGAGTGTGATAAGCAGTAAGATGAGTTTATAGCAACATAGAAAGTTGTCACATACAATTTGAGAACATTTCCGCGTTATAACAATAAGTTATCCAGTTATAACAATAAGTTATCCAGTTATAACAATAAGTTATCCAGTTATAACAATAAGTTATCCAGTTATAACAATACGTTATCCAGTTATAACAATACGTTATCCAGTTATAACAATACGTTATCCAGTTATAACAATACGTTAAACAGTTATAATAATAAGTTATCCAGTTATAACAATACGTTATCCACTTATAACATGAAACTTTTTGACGTTATAAAAGTTTTTTCGGTTCCTGGTGTGAAAAAGAACAGAATGGTGGCTGGCCCATTTTTATATTTATATATTTTTCTCCAAAATGTATGTAAACATATTAGAACTATTCATAAGTCCCAGTCAGAAGGTTCTCTCCAACCATGAAGTTCTCCACATCTTCATGCTTTCTAAAACCTTTAAAATGTCACTATAACTAACGTGACTTTTTCTGAGCTGACCATAAGAATGAACCTGTGAGGATGAAGCACGTTCACATCAGCTGCTGCAATGTAGCAGGCCGCGTGTTCAGATTCTTTTGGCAGATTATATTTCCCCTCAGCCTTCGTTAATACACAGCTTTATTAAGACATATGAGGCTAGTCTACAGTGAGAAGCAGAGCAGGGAAACCCAGAGTGTTTTAACTTGGCAGTGGGGAATTCCTATAAAGTACCTACTGTGTACATTTGACTGATTTATCAAAAATGTTCATATCCATTCAGACAGTCAATACACTGCCTTCCAGTGGGTCAGATAGTACTAAAACACAAAGGACAATTCACGACTGAAAATCAGGTATAATTAACAATACTGCTAACTATATGGACACAGAAAACCAGTGGTTGGTGGTTGTGTTTATCCAATCTTACAGGCAGTTTATTTTAGTGCACTATGAAATCAACTTATTCGAGTTATCCATTACGGTGAACAAACTAATCAGAATTCATAACTGCCAAGTTATGTATCAATGTGTTTTTTATTTAGATTGCATTGTGCGGTGCTGTGCCATCCTTTAAAACAATTGCATTTGGATTTCTATGCAACAATACTGTAACTTTGTAAAGAAAATAGAATCAAACACTGTAACGTTGATGGATTCTCATCAGCAAGTTTGGAATGAGTTTTTATTCGCTACAAGTTCATTTGATATTCCATAGTTAAAATAAGAGCTGACAAATAAAATGATGGCAAATATTTAGATAATTGATTACTAGTTTTCTTGTAATAAATTATCAGGAAAAGGTATATACTATATATTATATATATAGACTTTTTAAAATTTGAATGGGCAATTTTTCACTATTCCACCAGTTTTTTGAGCAAACCTGTATTCGATTAACATGAAGTAATCAGCAGATCAATTAATAAAGAAAATAAGTGTTGGTTGCTGCCCTATGTCAAATTTTTAAAAACAATTACTTATTTTAAGGTCGTTGAAACTTGCATCAATATGAAAACTCTACAGCATTTCCTTCACCTAAAGGATCAGTTAACATTCTGGCTAGGTAAGCCTGCGTAAATCTGTCAGTCCCCGGCTGCTATGGAAATGTATGGATCAACCTAAAAGAAGGAAAAATATGCAACTAGTTTTAACCAATAAACCTGAAGGAAACATCACGGCTTCTCATAAGTATAGCAACAGGGCCATTATCAATAAGTAACTAATATTTGTCATTTCTGTGTTTTTGCCTCCAGATCTATGCAGCTCTCAACATCTTCTTCGGCATGGCCAGCATCGGCCTGCTGACGGTGGTGGCCATCGACCGATACCTCACCATCTGCAGACCAGACCTAGGTATCCATTTACTGCTCTTAGTCTCTCCATGGACTGTGAAATCCTGGGATTTCCACTGAGAACGGGTGGATATGTCCACCTGACCTCCCATTTCTATAGACTCAATTGGCAGTTTATTAGGTCCAAAGCAGATCTAAGTAATCCGACAGTCCTGCAATAAATCCTCCCTGCGTGAAGGTTATAATCTTATAGAGTCGTTGAGACAACTTTATGATCATTTTGAAGGATGTAGTTTGTGATGTTAAGATCAAATTATTCCTGATTCCTAGGGTTATTGGTGACCCCTGACCTTTCTTCTAGAGCCACCATCAAGACAAAAAAATATATTACTTGTGCACATCAAAATCAACTTTATTGGGGGTTTATAACGGAAAACCTCCTTGTTCCTCATGAGAAAAAACCTTTTATTTGAAATGTCAATTACAACTGACGATATTGTAATCAAACCAGTATGTCCACACTGGTCCACACTGGCTTCCCTGACCTTCGTTGTGAATAGACATGTCATTTGTCTCTTCAGGGCAGAAAATGACGATGCGATCATACAACCTTCTTATCCTGGCAGCATGGCTGAATGCTGTGTTCTGGTCCGCCATGCCTGTGGTGGGCTGGGCTGGTTACGCCCCTGACCCCACCGGAGCTACATGCACCATCAACTGGAGACAGAATGACGCGTGAGTTATCAGTAGACGTTATACCTGAGAGTAACAAAGACTTCTGCCACTACTAACAGTGCTGCTACTGTGAGGACCTGTTATTGAGTCTCAAGTCTCTCAACCGAATCACCCATAAAAACAGACCAACGCTGATAACTAAATCTCAGAAAATGAATACCCAGACAATGAGATCATATTTAAAAAAAGTATAATATATACCATAATAAGCCTGTTAAAAAGATCCATCCAAACAACAATATAAAAGCAACTGCATGGTACAGCATTGCTCGACTACCCGGTCTTTTTCCATATTTCATTTCCTACTGCAGATAGACTCATTGACTTCAAAGGAACCAGAAGTGTAAAACTGTCGACTCATTTCAGTAACCAAACAGAATAACGTCTGCACTTCGTCAATTGTACATTGAAGGTTTGCAGGCTGTCATTTAAAAAAAACAAAAAAAAACTCTGTCGAAAGAATAAAAATCTGTGGTCTCTACTGATGGTAAAGCAGGTTTATGCAGGATGACCCCATGTTGTGCTAGATAACAGAACCAAAGAAAACGAGGGGATTCAGGTAGAACTGTGCCATACCATGCAGTGGAATATGGCATGAGATTAAAATGAATCAAAGTTTTCTTCAACCTTACAGAGTTTTGGTTGTGTTGTCATATCCCTGAGAGAGAAAGAGAGGAAATACCCCCCCCCCCGTTAATGTGACAGTTGGACCCAACCTGCCACTGTGTTAAAAAGACAAGCCCGGTTGTCCTTCAAACATGGTTTTTTTTGTTTGTTTCTGTACTAAATTTACTACAGTATATCAGATTACGCTAGTGAAATGTAAGGACTGTTTTAACTTAAGCCCTTCATCGGTTCATCTGATTACTAGGGGCCTTCAGTCATGGAGCCCTCACAGCAGCATCATGAGCTACAGCTAAACGCACAGACACAACAGTTTCAACTGAACAAACAGCTATCTCTTTTCATGGGTAGGTAGGTTTGAGACCAATTTATGTTTCACAAGCATTTAACAAATAATGATGCAGTTGACGGTTAATTGATACAGTAATCCTGGATAGTGCTGGAACACAATACACTGGCAATATCTAGTACATTTTAAATTGGTTGGCTCAAGTGATTGAAGCAGGAAGAGAAGGTACTACAGCGGCAGTCAGTGCTTCATGCTACTATTATACTACTACTACTATGTACCTATATTTATATACATATACATATACATATACATGCTAAGGATTATAATAAGTGTCTATAATATGAAGGATAATGTAGTTTATTATTTTGTCTTTTACCGGCTTTGAATGTAAGGATTAGGATTTTAAACTCTGTTTAAACTCTGCCAGGCCAAAGATTAAACATAAGACACTATAAGTAACTTTTCCTCCACAGCTCCTTCATCTCTTACACTATGGCTGTGATTGCTGTGAACTTTGTGTTGCCTCTGTCCGCCATGTTTTACTGCTACTACAACGTGTCGGCCACTGTGAGGCGATACAAAGCCAGCAACTGCCTGTCCGGCGTCAACATCGACTGGTCGGATCAGATGGACGTAACCAAGGTGAGACCTGAACCACACTGAGCCATCCAGCTCACTCTTTTTTCTTCTGCTCTGCTGAGAAGTGTAAGTGTTCCGCTTATGATGGCACACAGCTGTGGTGAGGCCCATCATTTTAGATTAGGTTAAATAAAGTTGTCCAACATCTCGATTCGCTATCAGTCAATTGATCAATCAGTGTTTTCATCGCATGTAATGCCTTTCTAACATGCTTCCTATGAACACTGTAATAACAACATAATGTGACGTGACAAAGTCAAAATGTTGACAGATCAATGTCCATTGGATGTGTAAGAGACACATGTTTTGGTTGTCTGTCTCACATGCATCTGTATTGAATTTGAATCGATATAGTATTTATTGGCCACATATTAACTCAGACTTTATAAGGTGATGTTTTTTTTTTTTTTAAATCCATCACGTACGAAAATTGTCACGTACGGAAACCTTTGGACAAAAAATACGGACTTGGTGTTATTTAAAGGACAATTCATTTTTGTATTGAATTATTGACTTTGAGCGCTGCAAAAATGTGGCATCTGTTTTGTGTCATTATTATACATATATACAATATTTTGCCTGTATTATATGCCTGTGTTTGTGGCCGGCAGATGTCCATAGTAATGATTGTCATGTTCCTGGTGGCCTGGTCTCCGTACTCCATCGTGTGTCTCTGGGCATCATTTGGTGACCCCAAGACCATCCCTGCCCCCATGGCTATCATCGCTCCACTCTTTGCCAAGTCCTCCACCTTTTACAACCCCTGCATTTATGTCATTGCCAACAAAAAGTGAGTGTTTTTCTCTTCATTATGCTTTGATAATAGGTAATATGTGTGCGGATGTACTTGTTGCTTGTGAGGGGAAGTCGTGAGGATATAGATGGGGTCATGGGCCCATAATGAGACTACGGGCCTTTGGGCACAGCCATGCAAAAGGCCCCACTTACATAGGAGCAAGCGACACATACTTTATAATTGTTTAGCCTCTTTTAGTTGTTGTTTTGTGTCTCTTTGTAGTCATGTTGTGTCTCTCTGTAGTTGTTTTGTGTCATTTTGTAATTGTTTTGGTCATTAATGATGATTTTGTACCTCTTTGTGGTTCTTTTCTTTCTTTTTTTCTGTCTTTGTGAGTGTCTCTTTTCAGCTGTATTAAAACTATTTGTGGCTGTTTTAGTTTATTTGTATTCATTTTATGTCTCTTTGTTGTTGCTTTTTGTGGTTTTCTCTTCCTGGGTGGTATGTGTCTCTCTGAGTGACATTTTGTAGGTGAAGGTCAGGGGGCCCCAGTGGGCCCGTTCAGTAGTCGTTCAGTAACGTTTTGATGATGAACTGTATTTTAAATTGATAATGTGTGGATGATCTTTCCCTGTAGGTTCAGAAGAGCCATCATAGGGATGGTTCGATGTCAAACCAGGCAGCGAATCACCATCAATACCCAGGTTCCCATGACAACCTCCCAACAACCCCTGACCCAGTGAGGGGAAATCACGTCGTATTCAAGTACCCTGGCATTAAACCATTTATAGAAGATTGCTATGATGAATTAACATGAATCTGTGTCAGTTTTTTTGCTCCTTAATAATCTAATGCACTGTGGTGTTTACTGTGTACATTCCACTTGCCGTGACAATGTATTCATTATTATTATTATATTCCTTTATTGATCCCCATGGGGGAAATTCGGGTGTTGCAGCAGCTCAACTACATAGATGTGTGTGTTCTAGTTTCTTCAATAACAAACTGACGATGAAACTCTTTCTGTGTACGGACTGCATTCGTCAACTGCTTGACAGAATCATCCTCTTTGCTTGGAAAAACCCAAAGCAAGATATTACTCTTCGTTTACACATGTTCTATCTATGCAGATACAGCGGTGTCATCTCTCTCACTAGATACAATAGGATTTAATTTTGTGACATTGACATCGTGGCTTGCATCAGAATCTCACGAAAGTTCATCGGACAGTTAGAAATTCATTTTGATTCTGTGTCACTTCATGTCTTCTTAGGCTCTGTTCACACCTGCCTTTAACATGCACTCACACTTGGTATTAGAATGCTTCTCCACATGCGTCTCCAGGGACTGGACCTCAATTCCCTGCACTATATTCAAATAAACACAGACTTCATTTCTGTTTGCATAGAGCCAATGCCTTGTTGTTCTTAACCGGTTGAATGATTATTTTATTTGTAAAGAGCAAGTGAAGCAGTTAGCTAACAGTAAAAAATATTTCATTAACCGTGAAGCTGAAGGCCACCGGTGTTGTATCAAATACTGTTTCCCGGTCCATATGTGCCTTTCCCCTTACCTAAACCTGAGCAAACCCATATCTATAACCCTAACCTCTGAGCAGGGCGCTATTATTTTATCAGGAGAGAAACACTTTTCAACGAGGGGACAGGCTACTGGCAACTTAAATATCATTATGATGTTTTTGTACTGGCTATATTGCATAACACATGCTTTAGTGATGATTGGATCTTAAAGTGCTTGCATGTTTTTCGATACATTTTAACGGGATATTTACTCACTTGCGGGAACTAGAATTATCACCCTGCAGTTGTATCCCTTCACCAACCGGTCACGTTGCAGTTTACATCCATGACATAATTTGATCTTGTAAGACATGTGAAATTGTAATAAGCATGTGAATTCTTGAGTTAAGGCCAAAATGTGTTTTTTGACATAGTCTAGTAGATGTTGGTGCACAAATGTGAAGAAACACCTTCCATGTGTTCCTGAAATATCTTGTTAACAAGAATGGACAGACAGATGAATAACCTGAAGACATAATGCCTCTGGCCACATCTGTCACCGGCGCGCATAAAAAAGTGACCTTCACACACAAATACACCAGTTGAGTAGGCGGTCCTTCAATATGGCCAAGGACACCACTTCAGGAAGGCCTCTGTTAGTGTTTCATTATTTTGTAATATTTATTTGTTATTGTTAATTAATTAATTAGTAGGCAGCATTTCAATTATTTAGATGATTGAGATAGAGTTTTAACTTTTATATAGAAGTTCTATATACTGTTGGGTAGTTTAATAACGATAACAATTCTATAACAACGAACACACTTACTAACTAATCAAAAGTTTTGTATATTTATCTGCAAAGTAGCTGTCAGATAATTAAGGTACAACATTTCCCAATGAAATCTAGTGTAGTACAGTAGCAAAGAACTAAACGTATTCATATAAAGTACAATTACCCCAGAGTATTTTAAAGTAAATGTAATTAGTTTATTTCCACCACTGAGTAAACGTTTTAAATCATCAAGAAGTATTTACATTTCATTTTTGGTCATGTTTTGAATGCAAAATTTGAATTTTCTTCATCGAGTATATTAGTGAAGTAAGTACTTAGGTAAATGTTACACTGCTATTTTTTCATTCAACTCATCACCTCCATGTAGTTAACACTCCTTGATTCCATTATTGCTAACAAATACAAATGAACACACAGAGGCAGCATATATCAATATATCACATATGAGGGTCTGATGATCATGGCTGCACTCTCTGTACTGAGGATAGAAAACTCTCTGTGCCCCAAGTTAAAAATGTACAAAGAAATATCAAAGACATTTTAATTAAAATGTTAACAGAAAGGAGAAGAAGGAGGCTGCATAAATATATTTCACGTGATGACCACAAGATCAGAAATGAAGCGAAAATGATTGTCAGTAGAACTAGCCACATGATGGGAGAACAGTGGTGATGTTGAACTGTAACACAGAGTCAGTTTACTGTAGATAACTCCTGACTTACTGTGTGCGTGGCAGTGGATGTTTTGGATACTTAAGAAAAGTCCCTTTAAAGCCCAGGACCACACTCTGCTCAATGGGCCAAAACTGAAATACAGACTTTTGAGGACTACAGCAATCTGCAAAATTGGACTTATACTAAGGAGATCAGTGTGACGTGTGAATTTGATTACAAGAAAGGATTCGATTATTTGATTAATTGCAATGTTGCAACTCAACCGAGCCTCATCCCGTATGAGCTGACTGGGAAAAGGCCTTACGTATGTACAGAGGACTGTGGAGGCTCTGGTCTTGTACAGGTATGGTACTCCTGCAGTGTTTCACAAGCTGCTGCTGTTTCAGGGGACGTTGTTCAACAGCCAGCCTTTGATCTCGTTCTCATTACTCCGGATCCATTCAATGTTGTTCCTCACCGTCTCCAGCGCCTGCTTCCGAGAAGTCACCCCGGCACCAGCGTTCGGCGTTAGCTTGAAGAAGTGCTCCATCTGCGAAGGAAGCAAGGAGAAATATGTTTCAAGAGGCCTGAAAACTTACCGTCAGCAGACTTTGACTCAAACAACATCACAAAATCAAACACTTGATCCCCTTTTTAAGCCATCAGTAGATAATAACCCAATCCCTATGGGGCTTTAATTCATAACTACAATGGTGACAAGCTTTCACAATAAGGGAAATATCATATCAAAATGTCCAAACGCATCAATCCACCCAGTGGGTTGTAAACTATAATTTTCTCGAAAAAATAACTAAAAACACACCTATTGGAAGAATTTTGAAACGTTGAGGCAGAGTATTCAAAATGTTTTTGGCAAAACCCTCCATGATAGGAACAGACTAAGCATGTAGCCGACAGCAAAGAAACGGGTCAGATTCTGTGAGGGACTTCGGGAAGTTTCTATGGATCTTTTCATAAATTTTGACTGCATAAACTTTCACCATTGTTATCCACCGTGAAGACTTTGATACAAGCTGACCACAGTCAGTGGACGCATTCACCTTTACGGCCTACTGGGAGTATTTAAAACTTTCGTGCAAGAGGATAGTGGAGTACTTCCTTTAGAAAGAATCACCAGAACTGTGCATGAAGAAAAACTACTGGCTCTTCAGTAAAAAATAACAAAATGGTTCAAATCAATAAGCTACAAAGACAGCGGAATTTGAGGAATGATAAACAAAGTAGGAGAAAGTTGCACAAAAGGACAGTGCCGAACCTTCCAGAGCTGGAGCTCTGTGTTGTAGGTGGTGCTGATCTGGGTCAGCAGGCGACCAAGGCTCCTGTCATTGATGGTGTACCTGTTGAGAAAGAAAATTCATTACCATGATCAGCAAAATACAAAGAGTCACAGTCTATGTCCATGTCTCCAACACATGGAGAGCATTCGTAGCAGACTAAAATTTACACTCGCATCCCTCTTCCTCAAGTATCCCCCTTGTATTCAACAGTTATCGCCAGCAGCACCCCCTTCTCCCATCACCCCTTAGCCCATCAACACACGCCCTTCAATTTATGTTCCTATCCTAAAAGGAGTTCTTTACCAGGGAGACTGGTGCCCACACCAGGAATAGCTGCCCCCCACACCCCAACCACACCTGCGGACCGACTAACAAAGCACCCCTGTACACACATTAAGGTACATGTTCTAGCCACTGATCCACAAAACCATCCTAATAAAGAGTTTGTTTCACTCTCGCATCCATGGTTTCATGCAGTGTTTTAATCCAGTCATGACACTTCCTGTACCTGAAACAACCTTCAGTCTACGCTCACTGAGCCAGACACAGTCTACACCCTATTGGTTAAACAGGTCAAAGAGGGATTTGCTTTAGGCCTGTTTGAAAACGCTCCTTTCCCAGTTTTTTCCGCATCAGCAAAATAGGCATTGCCACTAGGAATTACACAAGCAAAAAGTACAACAGAAGTATCTTCCCCACACGGCTCGCACATTCAAAGCATCAACAGCATCATTTCTGGTTCTTGTTCACTGACCTGTTGACCAGGTAGTCCCAGTTGAGTGTGGTCCATTCCCAGGCCATGTTCTGCCCCAGTGGGTTGTAGGAAACGTATCGCACCAGAGTGAACAGATCCTGACTCCTCACTACACTCTCATCTTTGGAAGCCTCCAGGAGCCTGATGGACAGAACAAAGGTTATTCTCTCCTCATAAATACTTTTCATAATGATGATCTTTTGTGTAAATCCAGTCATATTATCAGATTAAAAGTGTCCCATTATAACGTTAGAAAAAGTTTACCGAATACATCAAATGCAGTTGAAATATCACAGTTCCCAAAGTCAGGAAGGAACATCCATGCTCAAAATTCTATACCTTAATATATGAGATATCAGTTTCATGTCACTCTATTACAGTGAATTGATTTTCTCATCTAAATGAGGGTGATTTGGTAAAATATAAGACTCTCCCTATGAGCGTGAAGTCTAAAAGTTTCTGCTGAGCAGTTTCAAACGGTCCATGCAGAGGAATCTAGAGTCCCTGAGGCCGAATCCTCTCACCACAACACCACCAGTCCAAAGTATGGTTTAAAGGAAAGCCATGGTTTATTACAACATAGGTTTTACTTTCATAGGTCAGGCCACCTACAATGTCCTCACCAACGTAACTGCTGTTTTGTAATGTGGCAACATCATTAAGATTAGGCCAAACAGGCTGGAATCAAACATCAAGGTTAGAGAACTGTTTTTGAGGACAAACAAAGTAAACTATAATCACAATTTACAGAACTCTTTTTGCTATGACCTATTGTACTTACTTAGGGATTATTGGCAACATTTCAGGTTTGCTTACTGTCAGAAGTCCACCCCCATTGGTTTGAGGACTGCTGTTTTGAAGCCTGGAGTTTGGCATTTTGGCCGTCTTTTTTATTGCAACTAGTGAACGGAATTGACCATATTTGGACTGAGGAGGAGTGACCCCGTGGTAGAGACATTGTATATGGCTCAGGTAGCACCTGTCAATCACAAGGTAGCCCCGCCCTAAAGCATACCCTGTTTTAAGATCTATTTGACTCTAAATGGAGAATAATTTACGAAATGAACATCATGCTGTATTGAAGAAGACTTGAAACTAGAGATTGAGACCATAAACTCATGTTTACAATGTTTACTGAGGGAATAAATCAAGAGAGAAGTAGAGTCATTTTCTCATAGACTTCTATACAACCAGAGGAGTCGCCCCCTGATGGACAGTAGAGAGAATGCAAGTTTAAGGCACTTCAGCATTGACTTCACTTTTCAGATTTGGGTGTTGCCACCTGATCTCATCACAGCCAAAGTAAAGAAATAAAACTGTTCTCGTGTTATTCAGTATGATGAGCTGTTTTAATCACCTGTAGAGGAGGACCACGTTCTCCACGGAAGCCAATCCAGACAGCAGCTTGTCCTTCTCTTGAGCCAAAGAAGAGTCTTTGTACCTCTGAAACATTGTGTTCCACTTTTCTTCGGTGCCCGAGTTCTTCATGCCATATCGATAGACCAGCAGCCTCAGGTTCACTGCCACGTCGCTGCAGGTCGAAAGGCCAAGAAAAGTTAATGTCAGGTTCTGAAACAAATAGCTGTGTTAAAAAGATGTCGTTTGTCTTGTTGCTTTTCTTGTTCTAATAGAAAACTGGTGAAAATGTTACAGGCTGACACCATGGCATCATACTGCAACATAATGGAGGTAAAAGCTTAAATGTTCTTGCTATTTGAAACATTATTAGTAAATGTCAGGTGTGGGTGAAAATGACAAAATGACATTATACTATGACACACATGATATTTTGAAAAGACACTGTAGTGGTGATACCTGATACTTCCATTGATCCACTGGTTGAAAATGCGAGAGGCTTCATCCAGAGCTTCCTGATCTCCCATCTGACAGGCCATGCTGAGCACCGTCTCCCTCAGTAACCTGCCACACACAGCCAGCAGTCACATGACACCCATTTCACATTGATGGGTAAACTAGCACATGGGTTAGCAGAGGGTTAGCATGAAAGATTGAGGACATGTATTGATAACAGAAACGGAATTGTGACTGCTCCTGCTGTACCTCTGCGTCTGTGTTCCGCTATCAGTCCATCCAAGTTGTGTTGTGATTGGTTTAACGTAGTTACGAAATAGTTTCTAGAGAAAACAAACAAAAACACTCTTGTCAATTTTGAGATTTTGGTCTGTTTTGATTCCCAACATGTCTTCTCCCAGACTAGTGCAAAACATCCAAAACATACATTTAAGTGTTTATTTTTTCCACTTAAGTGTTTATTTTTTCCAGATTTCGGCTAAAATCACAGAAAGTTATCATTAGATAATGCCTCCATTGCATATTTAAACATAACATTTCAGAAAACTTATAATACAGAAATAATTGTCTTAATGTAAGTAATTAACTGGGGAAGTTTCGTGGTGATATTTTTTAGTTCAATTTTTACTCTATTCACCTGTAGTGTCTTCAGAATGTATGTCATTTTACAAAATATATCTTTAACATCAGTTTTCTCTAAATTAGATTTTCTTTTTTGAGCCAGAAATCTCCACCTCAGTAGCACTTACATACACCAATTAGGGCCGTTGTTTGTAAAATAATAATAATAATAATGATAATAATAATAATAATAATTACAAAGCCTGGGAAAGGAAATAATATTCTGAAAAAAATATCATCTGAGATTCAAGTGTTACATTTTCAAGAATGAAAGTCACATATTTAGAAGAAAAAAATGTTTCTCTGTCAAGGAACCACATCGCTTCCCTTTGCAAGGCTGGATCGACCTCATCACACCACAGACCCAGCTGTTAAACCCTTTACGGTTACGTGTGCCGCTGAGAGCAAAATATATTCATTATATTAGTATCTATTTATATTCATAAAAGAACACAGAAAGACGAATGAAATGCGTGTATGTATCTATCAGGACCTTAGCCTTGCCCAGAGGTCATCCTTACTCACACACTTACATCTTTGAATAAAATTTAACAGCACATGTACCACGGTTTTGCACAATTTCTGTTTGTTTTTTAACGCAATTTACCGACTTTAACTCTGAATTTTTCTCTGAATATTAAACCCCCTCCTGTGACTTCAAGGTTAATGAGGTTTTAAGTTTGAAGGATTAGCAGCTCCCTTACCTGAAACAATGGGTAGAGTTCAGCATTGCCTGCCAGCATGTCCCGGACATATGCAATGGAGGAGGACACACGGCTCCAGACTATGTAGTCGGCCTCCTTAGTCAGGTACATGGTAAGATTGAAGGCATTACCGTAATCTATAACATCTGCCCTGAATAGAGAAATGAGACAGTCATTGCAATCTCTGTGTATGATGTCACGATTGTTCACACAGTGTGTTTTGGGCTGAAATCTTACCTTGCAAGTGCAAAAACATCATCAATGTAGCTTGTGCGATCAGCTGCATCCAACTCCTGTTGAAGAAAGAATCAAATACAAAGTGACCATAACATTAACAGTGAGCATTGGTGTGTCATTAGAGGCTCTGGTTCTCGGTTCTCCTACTCTTCCATTTCATGCTAAAAAGTCGGCATCATTCGTAAAAAGCAAAACATCAAAATTTTCATATAACTGATGTTATATAACAGATGGCAGTTTAAATATAATACTGGCTGAATGTAGAATAAAAGCATGATAGAGATTTCAAGAATAAAGTTGTAATATCTTGGGGACAAAAATCATGTTTTTCAAGAATAAAACAGTAACATTTCTGTAAAAAGAACCTCCTAATAAGAAGTCATAGTATTATGAGAAAAAAAGTATTATATTTTGTTGTTTTGAGAACAAGCTTGTTATAATAAGTTTGGGTGAAGTAGATTACGTGTGTGTTTATGTAAAATTATGACTTCATTCTCATAATATTATCACTTTTATCTTAAAAAAAGAGAAAAAGTAGTAGGAGTAGCAGGCCTCCTATGGCTTCTACTCCGTTCTATAATAGTATTCAATTCAGTAAAAAAGCCCCCACCTGGTATAATGCCGCTGGTCTACTATCATTCAACACAGCACATGCTAAAGTGAATGTATGATTTTGGTGTCAATGCTCCCAATCACACAACACCTAAGCTAGCTGCACAACTGCCGGGTTTTTACGTCATTCTGTAAAATTCCAGATGTGTTCCAGGTGTATTCAAATTCAAACAATTACATTTTGGTCAAAGTATGTATGTTCCCATGATGTTACACGTAACACGGTTAGGACAGCTTACCAAATGGTTTATCTGAAGCTGTTGACTGATAATGTTCCACATCTGGTTGTCATGGTTGACTCTGTAGAATCCAATGTGATCGTTGTTGACCTTCAGCAGCCCGTCCACTGGGGCCGAGTAGTTAGTGATGACATGCTCTGAAAGTCATTATGAGCGCAAGTGTGTGAAGGAAAAATGGCTGCATTGGTCATTTCTGCTTTAAAATACAAACTCTCTGAGTTCATTATTATGAAAAGCAGTCCATATTTTTGGTTTATAATTGTGATTTTATTATTTCTTTCCTATACATCTATTCGGTTTAATATGCCCAATGTAATCCATTTTCTCATCCTCATAGAAAGAAAATAGATTACATTTGACTTGACATTTAAGTCATTGGCTGGCTTAAAGTAAGGATACTAATTTAATGTTTTGTTTTTATCATTTTGAATATTTTAAAGATGATTACACCATATTTAAGCTGAGCATACTACCTGTGCTGCTCTTGTCAAACATCGTCGACATGTTTTTGTTGCTTGTCACAGAGTGCCATTTGACTGGAATTGTCCACTTGTACCTGTGAAAAACCCACAGTCATTATTATTAATGCACTGGTGTAGAAAACCTATGCATATAAATAAACAACGCTTTCGTGTTACACTTCATGTCGACATCCACGACTTGCCACAAGTTGGTTTGTACAGAAGTTTACAAGGAAGTTAGCCTCGCTACGTTCTTTGCAATGGCAAGGGTTAACATAAAAATGGCCGCCGCTCTGACCTTCCTGCTATGTTGATTTGAATGGGTGCTGAGCAGGTCGTGTACGGTGGCTTTATTGTGCTTTTTCACTGAAAACCGATGACTGACAGAACAGTAAAGTTGAGGGCCGTGAAAACCAAACTGCTAAGTTAAAGATGCTTAAAAGCTCCATAGAGCTGAGGGGAACAACACAGTTGGTCACAATAATTGTTGCTCATCCCTAACAGCAACACCTTTCACATTCCACACGGTCATATGACCCATTATTGCTTTAAAAATATTAGTTTTAAGCCTGTTACCCTGAAAAATCTAATTTCAATACAACAAAGTAATGTCATATTAAACTTAAAGGTCTGAATAACTTATTTTGTATTTCATGGTGCATCCAAGTGGCTGTCAACATGAAATATTGCAAAACTGAAAAAAAGGAATTGGTTCTAAAACAAATATGACAGTTGTGAGCACCAAACCCTGAAATACAATATCAGGTGAAAAGTTGTTAATTGGAAACAACCTGACGATATGTCGATATAGAAACACAGTCGAAGCTGACTGAGTATCTGGCAGCCTTTGGACTTTTTGTACTATTTGATGGGTGGTGATACCAAAGTTGCCATCCTGATTAAAATAAGACAGGTCAGAGGATTTAAGAAGTGAAAGGGGGCTTTTGTTATCTTTTTCGTATCACTGACCCAAGAGGCGAAGGAGGCTGGCTGGGATCAGCTTTAGGATCCAGGAGGAATCGCCTTTGCCTCAGATTGGCAACCGTCTCTGAGACAGACAGGTGCAACACAGGAAAACCCATCTGTTTGGTCCATGTATCCATGACGTCTGCAACCGGCAACCCACTCACCTGGTCACAGATAGGAGAAGCTACTGCTCAGAAAGATTCACAGACAAAACCTATAGCAATTTTGGGGGAACATGCTTATGTTTCTTTTCTGAGAGTGAGATGCTGAGATCATTATCAATCTCACGCCTGTGAGTTAATAGGGGACATTTAGGAGGATGTGGTTAGCCTAGCTTAGCATAAAGACTGGATGAAGGGGGAAAAGCTAGCCTAACACTGTCCATTTTTAAATTTGTATTATATATTAAAAATGTATGCATTTTATCACATTTGGATTGCTTTAAATCTACAATTGCTATCTTTAATAAAAATAACCTTTTTGTCATATTTGCTCAAACTGGCACTGTAGCCTGACAGTAGTACATGAGTTTGATAATCTGTGAAAAAAAGAAGGTTCCTCTGCCTCCTTTTAGTGCTTCTCATGGCATTTGCACCATTCCACCGCACCATTCAACCATATGTCTCGGTGTCCGTCAGAAAATCCCCCCCACAAAAAAGACAACGCAGCTGTCATCAGATCCTGATCCTACAAGATAATGTTACTGCTTTCTCGACTGAAATGTTTTCAGATACATATTTTGGTGTTTAGCTGTAATATCAGAAAGCTTGCCTCCTTTTAGTGCTTCTCATGGCATTTGCACCATTCCACCGCACCATTCAACCGCGTCAGAAAACCCCCCCACAAAAAAGACAACGCAGCTGTCATCAGATCCTGATCCTACAAGATAATGTTACTGCTTTCTCGACTGAAATGTTTTCAGATACATATTTTGGTGTTTAGCTGTAATATCAGAAAGCTTGCGACCCGTCCACAGTGTTGGACAGTCATCTGACCCATGACAGTTTATTGACACCATACAAGCAACATTACTACAGTTTCAAATTCTATATCTGTAAGAATCCCAGGACAGAGCGCAGGACTCCGGAGGGATGAGAGGAGGTGGACTCTGTGTTTACATCAATGATGCTTGGTGATCAAACACAGTCTTGATGTTTTTTTTAGTGTTACAAATTGGCTACAACAGAATTTTGGTGTCATCCATGTGTTGCATAATGACAATAAATGATCCTTGTATCCTTTGAATCCCTTGAAAAAATGTCACAGACATAAAATAGACTCCTCGGTTCTGATTGTTTTGTTTTTTTCTTCGGGCGCGTTTAACTCACTAAAAGGAGGCAGAGGAACCCCCTTACCATTTTTTTTACACGTTATCTGTACTAATGTCAGGATAAAGCAGATTGAGAAAATGTTATATTTGAGAACAGTTTGTTTCTGTGTTGGTGAAATAATGAGCCAGCGGGATACAACTTGTTGATCGAGGGCTTTAGGGGTGTTGCTAGGTGTAGTTTTGAGCTCTGGACAGAGCCAGGCTGGCTGTTTTCAGTCTTAATGCTAAGCTAGGCTAACTACATCCTTACACAGGCTCTGTAATTAACACATTAAGACATGACATCATATCCATCTGCTCACTTAACTTTCATTAAAAAAAGTAGATAAACATTGCTTCGAAACATATTGAACGCTTCCTTTGATAACTGGGATATTAATCTGGGCTTGGAATATTTAAAACCGATAAAGTTCAAACATACGCTGGCGAGAGACGCCCAGAAGTTGGCCGTTTTGGCGTTCTTGAAGTGGTAGTCTTTCAAATATTTCTGTTGAAACAAGATAAAAATGGCTTTCATCAGTCAGCAGCTGGAAACTTTAATGAACATTCATCAAAAGAGCAACATTTGTTAAATATCTGCCGTGAAGCTGTAATCTCCTCTGACTTACTCGACAGCCCTCTCTGAACAAGTCTCTGCCCATCCAGTCCTCCAGCATCCTGAGAATAGACGCTCCCTAGATAAAGTACGATCGTTTTCATTACAAATAGTATTTCGTTGCATGATGGAATCCTTATGTATCTTGTTGGTAATATATCTGATATGCCATCGTTATAACGTTTACTGTGTGACGTTTTCCAGTAGTCTTACCTTGCTGTACGAGATTCCATCAAACACCGAGGTGATCTCTGCTGGGGTGGACACGTCCACGATGATCGGGTGAGAGGAAAGGAGGGCGTCGTCCAGCATGACGGGAAGCACGTCGCTGATGATCATGATGTCTCGCTGTATGCAACAGGAGGGACACAAGGGAAGGTCTTCAGAATGACCGGCCAACTGACAGCATGATGAATTGTGGTGCCTTGTGGTAGAAGAAGAACTCACCATGCCCCAGCTGGGCTCAGCTTTCTCCACACCGATGTACTCAAAGAAACTGGCAAAGCCCTCATTAAGCCAGAGGTCATCCCACCAATCCATGGTCACGATGTTCCCAAACCACTGGGAAAAGATAACTGACATGAGTTTCCAGGCCACAGCAGGATGAAGCTGCCTTGGGCTGCATGAAGGTGCCTGATTTTCATTCAAAATCAGGCACCTTCCCGCAGGTTTGTGAGGAGGTGTGGCTGTGTTTATTTGTTCATTAGAACGTAACTTTTTTTTCACTGGTACCGCTCTCTCTCCCTCTCTCTTTGAGCAGGAGAGGAGGGCTTATTTTTAATGCTGTGTTCACCAACAGAAACCGACAATGTGACTACATATCATACCTTTAACTCTATAATGTGGTTTAAGGTTAATTGTTTAGCACATGTGAGAGGGCCTTATAACAGCTTGCCACCGAGAGGACAACATCCTCATATTTATACAAATGGAACACATGCTGATCCTTTGTTCCTGTTACACACTTTGACTTTGAAGATCATAAAACTTTATAAGGCCTCTTATCTCCCATCACAGCAAAACAGCTGACATCTCGGAAAGACGTGTGAGTCATAAGAAAGCTTGAACAATAGCAACATAAAGGATTATTAACATTAACAATTCTGAACTCTGAACTCTGAACCCTTTTTTTCTTTTTCAATGAACAGATTTTAACATCCGTATGTGAAATAAAGATTAAAATAACGTCATACCATTGCCAAAGGAATAGTGACGTGTATCTGACGTGATATAAGTGTTTTTTAATTCACATGTGGTTGAATTGTGACACAGAAATAAAACTATACTATACCCACCACATGAATGAAGTACACAGTAATAATAGCAGACAGTTGTACCTGGTGAACCAGCTCGTGGGCGATGACACTGGCCACTCGCTGCTTGTTGAAGGACGATGACTGGTTGGTATCGTAGAGCAGGTTGGTTTCCCGGTAGGTGATGAGGCCCCAGTTTTCCATGGCACCAGTACCAAAGTCAGGGATGGCTATCTTATCTGGATCAAAACAGCACACAGAGTCCACTGAATGCACCGCTTATCACTGTTTTTTATTGCATTACTGCCTCACTAATGCTTGTAAGTGAGATTGTATCTTTACAACTGCCGGCAACATTGCCATCAATTGTTGTTGTAAAGGATGTCCTTTATCCTACTTTGCTGAATTTCCCACCATCAGTTGTTACCATGACGCCCACCCCGTTGGATTGGATTGGGTAATGGCTCTATTAACTCCTAAACTACTTTCAGTTCAGTCAAGATTCTGTGCTTTTTCTCGAAACCTGCAATTCTTCTGCCCCCTGTGTAATCAATCTACAGGCCACTAGAGAGCCACTGCAAGGACTTTTAGATTGTGACACCAAAAATAAAGTGTGTCTCACTGTGATCACTGTGGTGGAACACAGAGAAAAGCATTTCAATGTATGTACTGTGAATCTGACATCCTTAACCTACTGTATAGTCTGAACATACCCAGTTTTTCGATGGAGTATGTCATGTTGAAATATTCCTCAAAGTAGTCAAAGATGACTTTGGTTGTGTCGGCTGCATACGTTGCAGTTCCTAACTGACTTGGCTGGGCGTAGATTCTCAACTTTAGAGGCGGAGAAGGAGAAGAATTAGTACATGTGTGCATGTATTAGCCTGACAGTATAAATCTAATAGTATATGTTGCCTTCAACACTACTTGTCGTTACGAGATGGATGGTGACTAATGATGGTAGACTCACAGGAATTCCTCTGGCTGATTTTCTTTCCAGATGGCTGAACTGGTGCACAGCAAAACATACCAAATAGGTACTCATTGGAATGGATTTCTGGAAGGAGGTCTTCAGTTTATCACCAGGCAGTTTCTGAGGGCTGCCCTGGAGAGGCAGAAAAATAAAGGCTGACGGGTTAATGTGGGTGTCACAAGAAGTGTGGAGCTGGGTGGATCTCCTGGCCTCCCAAAAGCAGAGGCCCAAGATGGATTCCTCTGTTTTTAGTATTCACAGTGTTTACTCCAAGCCTGGCCTCCTCATCCTTTGTTTTTGTTTAATTTCCCTCCACCATGGGAAGGTTTGAGTAATTATGCTGCTTCAACCTACAGCAACCCTTGGCCAGTCCAACAGGTTCGTGAATAGTTTTAGTGGCAAAGTAACTCATTTCATACAAGAAATCCATAGCTGTAAGTGGTAGAAGTTATTAGAGACGCTGTGAATTTATAAAAATGAATGCACACAGAAGAATACACAAAATATTTATAAATTACTCCACAAAAATATTCCTCAATGCACACAAAAATAGTTATCATTTTATAAAATGTCAACAAAATCCACATAAAACCAATATATTTCTCATGCAAACACGGACATTTCTATTTGAATTAAATGTAATAGAAATCCACAAATGTATGTATCTAAAAAGGGTTTCACATTTTCATCAAAAACATATGTGGATGTTGTTACATTTAGTTTTGTTTTTTAGACCCTTGCCCCCACAAAGGTATACTCTCATGTGACACTAAGGTGGGAAGCAAATTGTGAAAACTAGTCATACAGCTAACATTAGCTCTGGGGGTCTAAACATTTGACTTGTGCAACCCAGGTACGTGTTGAAAAGATATTTTCAGATGCAAAACATAGGTAGTGAGTTTGTATTTAGAATGTTTTGGGGCATGCCCCAAATGTCAAACCTTTAATGTAATTCCAACGAATTTATCAGAACGTTTTACCACACTTTTTCTTTATATGTGTAGCATCTTGAAATTAAACAGCATCTACGTTTTTCTAATGTTTGCGTAGCTGACTTGAGTCCTACCTCAAGCGGCATGTTAGACAGAGCTCCATGGGTGGCGTCATGAGTGATGGAGATTTTGTAGGTGGCCTTCTTGTTGGGTTCATCGAAGCAGGGAAACGACTTGCGAGCATCCGTTGGCTCGTGATCAGTTGCAGCAATCTTCCTGGTGATCGAATGAAGGATGGATTATTGTAAATGGGTTTGTCTCTGGTGGGCTTCAATGTATTTTTTATGTACTTAACCCCCAAAGTGAAATACTTTAAGATGTGAGTTATGTATTTTCTGATTGAGAACTCTTCTGATAGTTTGCATCAGTTACTTCACATGACCACAGGCTTATCCCTGAGGAACTTGTGATTGACTTATGAAAATGTAATGTGTCTTACATTATTAGGTAATAAACAGAGAGGACCCAAAAGACTTAACAAGGGAAGTTTTATTTATAAAAGTAATGACCTTTACTTAAAAAAACTAAAATTTAAGGTGATCCTCCAAAATATGTCTTTTGAGTTTATTTTTACACTTATCCCCTGAATGATTGAATGTATTTCTGTTTAGTTTTCATGGTGGCAAAAGGGTATCAAAAGGTCATTCTATAGCAAGAACCACATCCACCATGCCAGGATGAGGTTATGTATTTATCCAATGAAGCAATGACTGGAACATGTTGAGCGTGCAAGACTTTAGTGGATTTTGTTTCTGGAGGGGTTTGAAAGGTTTCAACGGACAGATCATTTTTTGCTCTGCAGTGTAAACATGCGTCACCATTGGAATCCACTGTAACTGACCTGAATCCAAGCTCAACCCAGCTGCAGAATGCAAACTTTTTACAGTCGAAGATTGTTCAAAAGAAGGCTCCAAGTATCGAAGATGCAACCATCATGTAAGCTAGTTCTAACTCCCAAAAAAATGAGCCAAGATTTAACTCAACAGGAGCAGCAATGTGTTGTTATTTGGTTAAGTTCCATAGTTTGACAAAACACTCCCAACTCAGCACTTACTTGCTTTTCTTGGATCTTTCCACCATGTCGCCCAGCCTTCATCAGTTGATGGAGTTTACTCATGGCGATGGATCATTTAAATAGCTTAGCAGCTCCATGACAACTGAGCAAATTCCATTTGCTGATGAACACCATGGAATACAGTTAAAGCTCCAGAAAAAGTCTCTAAGTGGCGGTTCAGCTGAGGTTGATTTGACAAACTATTATTTCAAAGGTCCAAAATGAACTTTCAAGCTTGGACTTGGTTATGGTTATGTTTTGCGTTATGGTTATGTTTTGCGTTGTTATGTGTTTTTTTGATGGGACAGTGACAGTGTTTCACAGTCAGGCATAGATTGATCACACTAAACTTTATTTCACATGCCATACATGGAAAATATGTATATAATTGTGCAACCAGATCCAGTATATTCCATTTAATGACCAACCAGAACATTACACATGTTGTTGTTATTGCTTGAATGCTACTCAAGGGGAATAAGGGTTTAAGGAGAAAAAACCCTGGGTTAAATTATTTTTCTATCCGAAAATGACAGTTCATTCTTGACCATGGAAAGGGTAAATATCTTTTCCACCAACTATTCTACTCCAGAACTTTCAACCACATCTCTGCACCTCACACAAAGATAGCAAGTGGATTTAATTTTAATATATTTTTGGTTAGTTAATATTTTGAGTTATTTCAGTAAATTTGTTGTAGTTTACTTATTTTAAAATTACCTCACACACTTCAATTTAGTCCTTAGCATATATAAGTACATTTTAATAGTTTATTAATGTCGTTATCAACTATTATAACTCCTCCATTTAAGCATCAATGACTTTGTTTGTAAACAGATAATGAATACTTTGTATGACAAAGTTGTAATTATGTATAGAGGTATTGGAATACACACAGGAACAAATCATTAACAGTATAAAACTCATATTAACTGCTTTAACATATGTACAACTCATTCACATGTGGGTTTAAAACTGTTATTGTGTGTTCCAAACACATTATTACCATGCTGCTTAATAAATAATTGAAATGTATAATATTTGCTTGCTGCTTCATTATATTGTGTTATGAACTGTTATCTATTTATTTGTTTCATATACTGCATATAAACACTGGATACAGTCAAAATCACAGTTACAGCATTTCCTTAAAGACCTGAAAGTGTGTTTACTTTCTTTTATTTTGCATGTGTTGGTTATGGACTTACTTAGTGACCCCGCCCTCGGTGTAGATGACCCTGTAGAACCCCACCACGGAGCCATTGAGCCAGCCCTGGAAGTCCAGGCTCAGAACATACACCTCTCCCGGGCCGGTGACAGGCAGCTCCTCTGTGGCCTCCACCACCACGTACTGCTGGGGAACATATTCAAAGCAGCCCCTCACTGCCACCTCCCTTTGTCCCGCCCGGCTGCTCAGCATTCTCAGCCTGGGCTGGGTGCTGACATACGTCTCCCTGATGTGGAGCCACAGATGGCGCGTCGGCTTGCTGACCTCCACGTGGATGTCCACGGTGCCCGAGTAGGTGTCATCCACCAGGTCCGGCTCCAGGTGCAGGTCGTAGTGGACCGGGTTCACGTAGGTGGGCAGACGGAAATTCTTCCAGTCGCCGCTGGAGTCATCGGAAGGCGCACAGGGCCCTCTGGAAGGCAGGGGGGGCTGGGTAGGCACTGCTGTGGGGGCTGGTGTTGAGGGACTGGAGGTGGTGGAGCCTGACCCAGAGAGGCCCACCCCGAGGCCCACCGCCAAAGAGCACACCACCACTGTCACGCAGATGATGACCACATGCTTACTGCGGATGCAGTAACGCTTCTGTTGATTCTCCATGTCCAGGCTGTCGACCATGGTGACTTCCAAACTTCACTGCACTAAAAACACCACTTTCTTCAGGTTCCTAAGCTGACCTGAAATCAGAGCTGCATGCTTTGGGCTCTCACAGTATTTAGATTAGCCGCGTGAGCTGATCCAAAGCTTGCCTCTGTGGTGCTGAGGGGTGGAGAGAAGAAAGAGGAAGAGAGGTGAGGAGAGGAAATCTGTCAGAGAATCTAACGCGCTGACCTCGAGATTTATTCTCTCCTTAGTGCTGCCAAAACGCCTCCTCCTGTTAAACATCTACAATCTGCCTGTAAATCAAGAGCTAAAGTTCAACTTTGTGTGTGTTATGTTTTTGTGTACACATGCAAATAGAACATGAAGTCAGTGCCTTCAACCAACATTTTATTGTGTGTGTTTTCTGTGAATCCCTTGTAGCGTGGTTTAAATTTCTGAGTAAGTGGAATGAAAAGAGATCTGTCCTGCTGACAGTGGGGAGGATGGGGGGGGGTCTATTGTTTGGAAATGACATTTGCTCTTTGGTCAACATAACAGTGATTGCAAAAGAGAGAAACAAAACAATGTTGGTTGCACCAAACACTGTAGTAGGGTTAGGGTTAGGGTTAGGGCAGTCAGTTGCCTGTTCTAATGCTTCAACACCTATTTGCAAAAAGAGAATTCATGATCCCCAGGGGATGATTCCAAATTACTTTGTTGACCCCGCTGACCTTTCAACAATTAGACTCAGGTTCACTGCCAAGTAGGTTTTAACATACAAGGGATTCGCTTTGGCGTTTTGTAACATTATAGTAAACATAGTGAGAGAAAATAAAAAGTCAGTCATGCAAAAGTAAAAAAGAAAGATATAGAATAGAAAATGTACAATAAAATGTGAAAAATACTTCAGAAATACTATAGAAAACTGTACTTTTTTTTGTGTGTAAAAGTTCACAGTATAACGTAAAGAGAATGAGTATGCAATGTACAGAGAGGACAATAATCAAAAAGTTATGTGTGAATGTAATGCATTGTCACTTTAAATTAATGTACCTTTAGTATCTACCGGGCGGGATGGGTTGTAAGGCAAACTTTAAGCTAACTCTAAAAAGTCCACCTTTGTCCGGATGCTGATGTATGAGGTGTGCCATCATTGTCTTTGGCAGGTTGAACTTCTTCAGCTGCAGCAGGAAGTCCATCCACCCTCAGAACACACTTTTCATGTTTAGCCCCATTTATACTTAAATCAGATTAAGGCTTTAAAAATAAAAATAAATGTCAATTTATTGTTGGTTCTGTCCAACGTTTGAACCTGCAGCTTAATATGCAACCATTCTGACCCTGAGCTTTTTCCTCATGTTGTGTCTTTATGGTTTCACAGAGATAAGATAATCATAAATGTTACGGCTCCTTCATTCTTGACCTTCACCAGACATATGCATGACAGAAAATCAACTCTCACATGTAGACACAAAAGAAACCCAAGAAAAGGTTCTTCATATTCAACATGTCTGGACCTTGTATCTGGACCCTGTCTGGGCAGTTAAAGGCTGGGGTGTGCTTACACGGGTCATTAATTTGGCTTTATGATTCATGCATGACAATAAACATTGAAATAGTAAAAGACATCATTTAAATAGAAATGTACAATAGAATACAACAGAATATGATAAACAAACAAATTTAGAGTATGTTTAAAACAAGTATGTAAATAAAGTGTCAAGTGTAGCAGAGTTGTAGAGTTGTGCAAAGGTCGTATAACTGTGAAGAATTGTCCTGGGGATGTAAGTGTGGGTCCCGGGCTTTATTTTTGAACCCAACTGCAGAAGAGTAAAAACTGTTTTTGTGATGTGAGGTCTTGGTCCTGATGGACCACAGCCTTGTGCCAGAGGGAAGGGACTCAAACTGTTTGTGTCCAGGGTGAGAGGGGTCTGCTCCAAATTTCCTTGCCCGCCTCAGGGTCCTGGAGGCGAACAAGTCGTGGAGGGACGGCAGATGCAGCCATTCTCCCTTCCAGCAGTTTGAATGATACGCTACAGTCTGCCCTTGTTCTTGGCAGTGGCAGCAGAGTACCAGACGGTGATGGAGGAGGTGAGGATGGAACATCATTGTCTTTGGCAGGTCGAATTTCCTCAGCTGCCTCAGGAAGTACATCCTCTGCTTAGCCTTCTTGGTGATGGAGCTGATGTTAAGCTCCCACTTGAGGTCTTGGGTTATGATGGCGCCCAGGAAGCGTGAGGAATCCACAGCGGCGACCAGGGAGTCACACATGGTGACAGGGTGAGGTGGGGCTGCGTTCTTGCGGAAATCCACTACCATCTCCACTGTCTCCACTGAGTGTTGAGCTTTAAGTTGTTTAATCCGTACCAGATCACCAGATGGTCAATCCCCCACTTTTAAGTGGACTCAACCCAACCAGAGACGAGTCCAATGAGGGTGGTGTCATCACAGTCTTGGTTGTTGGACCCATCCACTTCCCCTCCCTACTGCCCCTTAGCAGTGTTTTTTGGAAATGATTAAGTACGTCACTGTTGTTTAGTCACGTGGATGCATTTAATTTGTGTCTCGACCACAAATAACGCTTCTGATTTACTCCTTTGGCAGTACTTCGTGCTGAGCGACATTAGAAAAAACAGACAATTCGTGTCCCTGGACACAAACCAATAGATTGAATTTTGTCCCTATTTCAGGAACTTCCATGATACTGGGCTGCTTCATTACAACGGTCCAGTACGCCAGCTTTACTTAGGCACCACAACCACCCGCCTGCTGATCTCACACTCGGTTTTACCCTCACTCAGGAACGAGACCCCGAGACACTTGAACCCCTTCGCTAGGGGCAATTCTAAGTTATCGACACCAGTTAATAATGTGTTGTCACACCAAAGAGGATTGGTTAGAATGTTTTAACATGTTGAGCAAACTTGCATATTGATCTCCATCCATTCACCAGATGGATCACACAAAACAGTAATGTGTATCAATAATGAATTCTGTTATTTTATAACGCCACGTGTTGGTCACTCAGGATATGTTTACAGGCAGGTGAGATGAACATTTTAATAATACACAGTAGCTTATCTGTAGCTAACACTGTATTCTCCAAGGTCTTTTAATGATCACATAATGAGTAACTCTTCTACTGTAAAATCTGCATTGTCATAGTGCTGGATGATCGTATATTATTGCTACTTTATCAGGTGTAGATAATGAATCACTTAATACTGAACCATTGTTAACCATACATGAAATGCAAAATAGAGCACCGTTCGGTGAGCTTTATTAGAGCACTATTTGTAAAAGAGACATAAAACCTGGTGAATGTGCTCTAATGTTTCACCCGACAGTGATGATCTAGCCAGCACATCTGCTGATGGAGGCTGAAGAGAAACCTTTTCATGGTGGAAGTTTGTCCTGCACACATCGGTTTTGTCGGTTTTTTGTCTCACTACTTTTATTTATTAATTATTTTATGCATTCATGATCCATTAAGAGTCAGGTGGTGAGCTCAGTGCTGACACGGCGCTGTGGAGGTCTAGCAGGAGAGCATGAAAGCGGTAATAGCGACTTCTTTTTGCAAACTGGTGTCTCCCTCTGCTGGCCATTAGAAATAATGCAGTTTTAAGGCACTTCTGCATTGGCTTCACCACTCATACCCGGAGGTTAGGTTCATAGTTGGTTTTGGTAGTCTTAGTCAACAGAAATGTGACCTATCAAATACAGCCACACAGTGTTATTTTCCCTTAATTTTATCAACCATGTGGTGCTTTGTCTAAACCCAGCTGAACATAAATGGTATCTGCCGACTCAGACATACCAGTGGCCCCCTGTTTGAGCTCTAAGGTTTGGATGGTGGTGAATCCTTACAAACAGGATGAAAGCCTGTGGTATTGAGGGGTAAAGACATGTAAATACATATGGCCTCTACCAGCACAGTGAAGGGCACATGAACACTCCTCCAGTAAATGAAAGTAATGTATTTGCAACTTAACACTACAAATATCCCCATATAAAAAAATAGAAATTAATGTTTTCCTAATACAGATTAAATAAAATACACAATAAACTGAAGAATTACCAAACAAAAGCCAATTTAACAAGGAACCCTTAACCCACTCCCCTCTCTATTCCTTGACTACTTGGTTCAGTCTAACAAGGTCGTTGACATCAGCTGGAGTCTTGCAGCTGCATTCTCAGTTGTGCTCTCCGTGAAAACACGACCAGAAGTAGACCTCATGGAGAGAGTGTTTATAAGAAGTCCCTTAAAATAACTTTCCTACATGTGCATATATTTGTCTTTTTTGAGGCTTGATATTTTTGTTGTTCATTTATCGTTGAATGTAGAGCAAGTTCTGAACAGCTGATGCTCTTTCTCTTCATACATTATGTATTGTTGGTCGAAAGCATTTCATGAGAATCACTCTTTTGTATGTACAGTCAGGTCCATAAATATTTGGACATTGACACAATTTTCATCATTTTGGCTCTGTACACAACCACAATGGATTTGAAATGAAACAATCAAGATGTGCTTTGAGTGCAGACTTTCAGCTTCAATTTGAGGGTATTTACATCCAAATCAGGTGAACGGTGTAGGAATTACAAGACATTTTATACGTGGTCCCTCCGTTTTGAAGGGACCAAAAGTAATTGGACAATTGGCTGATCAGCTGTTCCATGGCCAGGTGTGTGTTATTCCCTCATTATTTCATTAACAAGGAGCAGATAAAAGGTCTAGAGCTAATTTCAAATGTGGGATTGGCATTTGGAATCTGTTTGCTGTCAATTCTCAATATGAAGTCCAAAGAGCTGTCGCTACCAGTGAAGCAAGCCATAATTAGGCTGAAGAATCAAAACAAACCCATCAGAGAGATAGCAAAAACATAAGGTGTGGCCTAATCCGCTGTTTGGTACATTCTTAAAAAGAAAGAAAGCACTGGTGAGCTCAGCAACACCAAAAGACCCGGAAGACCAAGGAAAACAACTGTGGTTGATGACCGAAGAATTCTTTACCAGGTGAAGAAAAACCCCTTCACAACAGTTGGCCAGATCAAGAACACTCTCCAGGAGGTATGCGTATCTGTGTCAAAGTCAACAATCAAGAGAAGACTTCACCAGAGTAAATACAGAGGGTTCACCACAAGATGTAAACCATTGGTGAGCCTCAAAAACAGGAAGACCAGATTAGAGTTTGCCAAAAAACATCTAAAAAAGCCTGTACAGTTCTGGAACAACATCCTATGGACAGATGAGGCAAAGATCAACATGTACCAGAATGATGGAAAGAGAAGAGTATGGAGAAGGGAAGGAACTGCTCATGATCCAAAGCATACCACCTCATCAGTGAAGCATGGTGGTGGTAGTGTTATGGGGTGGGCATGTATGGCTGCCAATGGAACTGGTTCCCTCGTATTTATTGATGATGTGACTGCTGACAAAAGCAGCAGGATGAATTCTGAAGTGTTTCGGGCAATATTATCTTCTCATATTCAGCCAAATTCTCAAAACTCATTGGGCGGCGCATCACAGTGCAGATGGACAATGACCCGAAGCATACTGCAAACCCAACCAAAGAGTTTATCAAGGCAAAGAAGTGGAATGTTCTGCAATGGCCAAGTCAATCACCTGACCTAAATCCAATTGAGCATGCATTTCACTTGCTGAAGACAAAGCTGAAGGGAAACTGCCCAAGGAACCAGCAGGAACTGAAGACAGTTGCAGTAGAGGCCTGGCAGAGCATCACCAGGGATGAAACCCAGCGTCTGGTGATGTCTATGGGTTCCAGACTTCAGGCTGTCATTGACTGCAAAGGATTTGCAACCAAATATTAAAAGTGACAATTTGATTTATGATTATGTTACTTTGTCCAATTACTTTTGGTCCCTTCAAATGGGGGGACCAGGTATATCATTTGTTGTAATTGCTACAGTGTTCACCTGATTTGGATGTAAATACCCTCAAATTAAAGCTGAAAGTCACTCAAAGCACATCTTGATTGTGTCATTTCAAATCCATTGTGGTTGTGTACAGAGCCAAAATGATGAAAATTGTGTCAATGTCCAAATATTTATGGACCTGACTGTATATTTCTTTATTGGTTACGTTTATTTATAATTGCCCTTATGTATGTATTTATGTATGTATAGTATAAAGAGTATACCTGCCATAAAGCACAGTGACATATTGTATCTGCTGGTGCCACCTACTGGTCATGTTCCATTCAGATGTAATCTCATAAACTTTAGAAGGAAATGGCAAAATGTTTTGGCTCGAATAGTGGGTGTATTGATGGGAAGCAGTAACAGGGGTCAATGTCAAATTACACAGGGGCCATGTTGCTCTCTTCTCACAACGTTCACCACATGGCACTGTGCGCTTCTGCAAGCATAATACGAGGCTGACATGATTCAATAAATGTAACGTGTTTTTTGTTCATTAACATCAGCACTCAACATATCTGAGGTTTGCAGAAAACATACAATGCCAACATCTTTTCTGGTGACTGGGTTGATGATAAACGACTTAAATAAAAAACGAAATTGTGTATCAAATTTAACAATAAGTTGTTGGGGGCTTATCCTGAGGGTTGGATCTGACTGCAGGCCGGTAATGTGAGACCGCTGCTCTATAACTAAACTCCAGGTTTCAAAACATCCTTTTAGAAAACTAAAGACATGACAACCACCTGTGTCACACATTTTATTTCTTACAAACAATGAATTAACAGGATACCTCATCAACAAACTGTGCGTTATTGTGCAGTGCAGAATGACCCAAAAAAGGAGCACTAAAAGTAGAGGTTCACAAATGATTACGTTTTATTTGCTATACGTTGAGGAAGTCAACCAAGGACCCAGACCAACTTCAGTGTATCTCATACAAGTGTCTTTGACAATAGTGCAGTTGTAGAGTTGTCTGGGGGCTCAGGTGAAGACTTGACGGATGTCGACGTCTTTGCATCTGTTAGGTTCAGTTTAAGCCTCTTAATGTACTTGTTTATGGGGACAATTCTTGGTGAAAGATTAGGAGCCGCCTGGGTCTTTTTAATGGAAGGTGGGGTAACGTTTTGAAGTATCTGATTGTCCCTCACTGAGGGGACATTGGTAGGAGTCTGGTTGGGCTTCCTGTATTTTGATGTTGATTTGGGTGGAGTCTTTTGGGACTTCTTTTTTGGAAGACGGGATAGTCTCGAGACTCCCACCACCCTCAGTTTGATGGGGGCTTCAGATATCCCTGCCATGTTCCGTGCCAGGCAGCGATATTCGCCAGCATCCTTGTATGATAACCCGTTCAGGCTGATTATCGACCAGCGAACGCCCACTCGAGGAGATTGCTGCATAACTGGAACATGAGAAAAGTTGCACAATCTTAGCTCTCAGCACACTTTACCAGTCTTTTCCCCCCAAGTACAGCTTAGAGTTCTACACAGACCTAGCTAAATCCAAGTGGTAGTCCCAATTGGAGACCTGAACCAAACCCGAAGAAACATTTTGCTTTAGCGGGCATAGTGCTTCTACTCAATGGCCGTTCTAAGGATAGGGCAAGGCTGATATTGGACCCCCTACTGGCCCACTGTGGCCAATATTTTTGTATTTTTTTCACCCGACATTCATCTCCAAAGAGGGGGAATTGAAAATATCAACAAACCCATTTTTTTCCCCGCCCAAAATGTTTTGCTCTGGCTGGGGGTTTCTCGGCTGAAGAATTTTTGAAATGGGGTTACAAATAATTTCAGCAGTGTTGCATGTGCCTTGAAAGGAGTTTTTTGATCTGCTTTCTCCCCAAACAACTTCACTTAAGCTTTAAATTGTGTTTAGTTGCATCCAGTTTTCACCATAGCGCTTGTGTACTGAAATTACATCTAAGAAGTATGCAACAATTGTGTGCTTTAAAAGTAATGGTTTGGATTTATAGTCTAACCCATAGAGCCCATTGGCCCACACTGGATTGAAGATAATATAAACGTGAACCCTGGATCCTAAAAGAGACAAGATAGCACCACTTACAACTGTCCAAATTCCTGGGTAGCTGATCAGAGTTCGTGAGGTTGTCTTGTTTGCAACAATCTGCACAAAGAACCAAATCAAAACATGACATGACATGATGCTAAGATCTGAGTCACTCCACCATCAGCTCATAGTGAGCCCGGATTGCTCACCAGTGTAGGCCGAGGTTTTGATCCAGGTCAGGGTCGGTGTTGGGTAGCCGGTGGCATCACAGCGAAGGATGACGTTGCTGCCCAGTGGAGAGATGACCCTGGTGACCGCAGGCTGCACTGAAGGCCTCGTACAGCGGGACAGCTCTGTCTGGGTCAGAAGCATCCCTAACTGACCCGGAGACATGCGACACACCAGCAGCTGGTCCATGAGGACCACAGGACTCCCATAGGAAATGGACAAGGATATCACCATGGAGATCTGGCAGTCACACAACCAGGGGTTGTCATGGAGACCTGGATATTCAGAACAAATTGGCTTATTTATTGTCATGTTTGTGTCATAAATTGGGTAGAAAACATTGTTTTAATGGCAGGTTTATAATTTTTCCCGTAATGTTTAGTCTTGGTGTGCTTTGAAACATCCTGACAGATATATTTTCACAATAAAAACTGGTAACAGTGATGTCTGTTTTCTATCCATGTCTGGCAGTTTGCTTTACAGACACTTTTTTAGCATGTTGTCAGAAATAGGGGTGTTTAGGGGCCTGCATCCGCTAAAATAAATGTAATACACTGATATTTGCGGTGGGAAAGAGGTTTACCTTTGTTTTTCATCAATAGATTATCAATATGTAGAGTTTATTTCTAATACTTTGAGGGATTTGGCTCGAAGAAGGTTCAAGCTATGAGTCAATGTGATCTCATCCCTTATAATATATAATGGTGTTTGCCATATGGTTTTGCGTAGTATCTTGACGCAGAAGGTTTGCGCGTGGATAACGTTGTGAAGCAGTTCAATTAGGTTAAGGCAACAAAACCACTTAGCTAAGGTTAGAAAAACGCTTCTTAAAAAACTTAAGCTATGTACATACAGTGGGGCAAAAAAGTATTTAGTCAGCCACCAATTGTGCAAGTTCTCCCACTTAAAAAGATGAGAGAGGCCTGTAATGTTCATCATAGGTATACCTAAACTATGAGAGACAAAATGAGAAAAGAAATTCCTGAAAATCACATTGTCTGATTTTTAAAGAATATATTTGCAAATTATGGTGGAAAATAAGTATTTGGTCAATAACAAAAGTTCATCTCAATACTTTGTTATATACCCTTTGTTGGCAATGACAGAGGTCAAACGTTTTCTGTAAGTCTTCACAAGCTTTTCACACACTGTTGCTGGTATTTTGGCCCATTCCTCCGTGCAGATCTCCTCTAGAGCAGTGATGTTTTGGGGCTGTCGCTGGGCAACACGGACTTTCAACTCCCTCCACAGATTTTCTATGGGGTTGAGATCTGGAGACTGGCTAGGCCACTCCAGGACCTTGAAATGCTTCTTACGAAGCCACTCCTTCGGTGTGTTTGGGATCATTGTCATGCTGAAAGACCCAGCCACGTTTCATCTTCAATGCCCTTGCTGATGGAAGGAGGTTTTCACTCAAAATCTCACGATACATGGCCCCATTCATTCTTTCCTTTACACGGATCAGTCGTCCTGGTCCCCTTGCAGAAAAACAACCCCAAAGCATGATGTTTCCACCCCCATGCTTCACAGTAGGTATGGTGTTCTTTGGATGCAACTCGGCATTCTTTCTCCTCCAAACACGACGAGTTGAGTTTTTACTATTTTGGTTTCATCTGACCATATGACATTCTCCCAATCCTCTTCTGGATCATCCAAATGCTCTCTAGCAAACTTCAGACGGGCCTGGACATGTACTGGCTTAAGCAGGGGGACACGTCTGGCACTGCAGGATTTGAGTCCCTGGCGGCGTAGTGTGTTACTGATGGTAGCCTTTGTTACTTTGGTCCCAGCTCTCTGCAGGTCATTCACTAGGTCCCCCCGTGTGGTTCTGGGATTTTTGTTCACCGTTCTTGTGATCATTTTGGCCCCACGGGGTGAGATCTTGCGTGGAGCCCCAGATCGAGGGAGATTATCAGTGGTCTTGTATGTCTTCCATTTTCTAATAATTGCTCCCACAGTTGATTTCTTCACACCAAGCTGCTTACCTATTGCAGATTCAGTCTTCCCAGCCTGGTGCAGGTCTACAATTTTGTTTCTGGTGTCCTTTGACAGCTCTTTGGTCTTGGCCATAGTGGAGTTTGGAGTGTGACTGTTTGAGGTTGTGGACAGGTGTCTTTTATACTGATAACAAGTTCAAACAGGTGCCATTAATACAGGTAACGAGTGGAGGACAGAGGAGCCTCTTAAAGAAGAAGTTACAGGTCTGTGAGAGCCAGAAATCTTGCTTGTTTGTAGGTGACCAAATACTTATTTTACAGAGGAATTTACCAATTAATTCATTAAAAATCCTACAATGTGATTTCCTGGATTCTTTCCCCCCATTCTGTCTCTCATAGTTGAAGTGTACCTATGATGAAAATTACAGGCGTCTCTCATCTTTTTAAGTGGGAGAACTTGCACAATTGGTGGCTGACTAAATACTTTTTTGCCCCACTGTAGGTGAACTCTCCTCTCCTACGATGCCCTAAATGGTCTGGCACTATCATATCTTGAGGAGCTCATGGTACCCTATTACCCCACTCTGCCATCCCAGAATGCAGGTAAGCTAACCTTAACTAACCATAACTAACTTGCATAGGTTAACTTATTAACTCTATTAGCAACATAATTCACTGAGAGATATTTACACATTGCCTACTTCATGTCTTTGCTGCTGTAAATCCAGTGTAGCTGCTTTAGACAGCAGTAGAATATAACGTGTCTTTATTGTTCCCAAACATACTTTACCCAAAATTCTTCTTTGTACTGGTGCTCCCTGTTGTCCTTGGAGAGGAAACCAAAGGTCCAGCAGCTCAACGGGCAGTATAGTCAGCCTGAGGAGAGGAGGGCAGACGGGGATAGAAAAGTTGAACATACCTGTTGAATACTACGGACAGCTCTGTAGCTCTTTATATCATAGGCTACGTGGCTTCTGGACACACCTGTTGCTGGACAGGTCGAGGTAGGTGATGTTGGGTAGAAAGAGAGCGGCGTGGGCAGGAAGGCTGGACAGACGGTTGTTGTGGAGACCCAGTGTCTGGAGGCGTGGCATGTCCCTGAGGCCCTCCCAGGGGAAGGATGTCAGGAGGTTTCCTTCCAGGCGCAACTCACGCAGGGCCTTCAGGTTGACAAAGCTGCTGGGGTGGACTGTTGTGATGGAGTTGTAGGTCAGCCACAGGAAACGCAGCTCCGACAGGTTGTAGAAGGCTGCCCGGTGCACCCTGGTGATCGGGGTCTTCTCCAGACGCAGTTTTACCGTATCAGCTGGGACGTTAATGGGAACGGCTGAGATTCCCGGGTCACTGCACTGCACCGACCTGTGAGGTTAAACACAAACTAAACTTACAGATAAAGACATCGACGTGTGTTTTCTGAGGTCATTTACACTATTTTATGAGGTTTGTATTTTCTGTAAAGATGACACATACAGTGCAAATACCATCAGAGTGAATGCTCAGACACCATTAGGGTTGTCTGATGCTTTTGATTGGCTACTTATGATAGATTTATTATAGTTACTATGAGGATGTTTTATTGTATACAAACATATATCTGTTATATTTGTTTGTCACTTTTCTGACCAAAGTGTGTGCGTCTATGGGAGGCCTTACAAACATGATGAATGCATTTCCTGCCTGGAAATTAATTTCCACCTTTTCTTTTTTTAGTTGGTATCATATTCATATTTTATATTGAGCCGTATCAAAAAGTTAACGTTTACCTTGTTCAATTAATCTTGTGATTTCATGTAAAACTAAATTATTCATTTGAATTTAAAACCAAATGAAGAAAAACAATTATTATTATTGTATAATTAAATGAAATGACCTTTTTTATGTATTTTTCTTAACGTGGAGTTTTATAATGTTTATTTTTTAATTTTTTTTATTGACCAATGTATTAATTGGTTATAATGTTGTAAAGTATAACAGTTCCACTGGCTCTCTCTGGGCTCTATACTTTTACTCCACATCACTATATCATATTTTCAGAATCAGAGGACTTCCTTGCCAAACCTGCTCAGATAAACTCATGCATGTGTTTGTTGTGAGCAGGCTTCCACACACTCTAGATCTCAGCTGCACCAGTTCTGACCAGGACAAAAAAGATCAGCCCATATATCTCCAGTCCTCTGAAACCTTCATTGGTTTCCTGTTGTTTCCCAGATTACACTTCAAAATCCTCCTTGGGGTTTACAAAGCAGTGGCTGGTCTGGCTCCACTGCAGGCCTCTCAGACATGCTGTGAGTTTTTTAACCCCAGCAGATCTCTCCGGTCACACGGTGGAAATCTCCTCCATGTGTCTAGAGCACTTTCTAAGTCTGTAGTGATGGCTTTCAGTATTTATGCACCTTAAGAATGGAACAGTCTGCCTGCTGAATGTAGACTTGCTCAAACATTGTGCTCTGTCTAAACAAACTTCTTTTGGGTATTTTCTTAGATGGACACACCATATTTGTACAGTATTCTTGTTTGTATTACATTACATTACATTACAGTCATTTAGCAGACGCTTTTATCCAAAGCGACTTACAGGCGTACGTATATGTTTGTTTATGTGTATATATGGATGGATGTCTCTTTTTGGTATTTTATTTGGTTTTTATGTAAAACACTCTGAACTGCTTTTGTATGATACGATGCTATAAAATAGATAATTAATCCGAAATGAATTACAGTCAGTTGTTCTCTCTGGTAAAAAAAACTTTGTGTGTGTTGTATGTGTTCTGTATACAACATTAAGAGGATAAATATAGCATATTACTATTATCTATGTAAAGTTATAGAGGAGTAAAGTCTACCTTAGCAGAGAATAAAGTCACCCTCCCTCTGTGTGTGTTGTAATCCGAGCTTCTCTTTGCTTCGTTTTAGTAGTGGGTACTGCTGTGCACTGCTCTCATAGCCATGTTGAGTGCCGTGTGGAGGCAATCCCTCAATCATGGATTTGCTCTGAATTCCCTACTCATCTCCTTTACTTAAAACAACTAGAAAACAAACTAAAATAAGTACTTTTTGGTATTTGCATGTATTTGTCCAATATTTAAAAGTATCCAAAAATTGATAAATGAATAATGTATTCATTAAATTATTTATATAAATGTATTTATTTATTATTAAATTATTACAATAAAACTGAGAATTATTTTTTTATTCTTATGTAAATAGATCAATAAATATATTACTTTAAATTGTTCTATTTCTAAGACATTTTATTTAATAACATTTTTAATTGAAAGAATGATACAATGTGTTGTTACCAGATTCTGTGCATGTTATCTGTATTATCCTATTGCTATTATAATGTTAACTAATATTACACCTTTCTTTTGCAATATGGGATACCATTCAGTGACTAATATTTACCTATAACCAAATGTGTCAGTGATGACATCACTAAATATAACATGTGCCGCATTAGCACTACTATGTTGGTCCCTTAGAGCTTCAATACTTAGATTATTAGAATATAATGCACTATAATGAGTTGTGTTGGTCAGAAGCAAATAACTCGCGCACACATAAATACACAAAGATGAGAATGAAATCAGCCTCACTCGACCTGAGCGCTGCTGCTCCACTCTCCCCATACGTGCAGGCACACAGAGCTGGACAGGATTGGGCCGCCGACAGATGGGACTGCAAGATGTGAACCAGGACCAGCAGATACATCCTTCATCAGTCAAACCAAATACCCAGACAGGCACTTTGTAACTCCATATTCCCAGTCCTCTCCAGTCTGAGGTCTGCTACCACAGTGCAGAGTGAAACTGAATCCCAGATTAGCTGGGATTACACTATTTACAAGCGGCGTGTAATCCCACGCCTCGCTGTCAGAAGAACAAATCACAACATCAGAACAAGCCCAAGCCTTTTTTGGGGGCCTTGAGGAAAATGTGATCCCACCAACCCAACCCTGTAGAGTGTTTCATATTGAGCATTATACATCACACAGCGGTCCTGCATTCATCATTTTATTTATAAGAAAAAGTACTGAAGTGTTGTGAGCAAAATGTGCTAAAAGTACATATCATGCATAAAAATGACCCCTTTGAGTGTTACAGTATTTTATGTATCAATCATTTGTTATTGCTGCATTAATCTTTAAAGATAATATTTTACGGGGTTGTTTAATGCAAAAAAATAACCTTCCTATGTATCCTAGTGTTGACCACATTCTAAATAGTGACATTCTCATTCATGCAACGTGATCATATTGGTATTTTGAGGGAGCTGACCCTCGGTTCCTTTAACCCTTTCTGATAAACCCCCTCCCAAGCATCAAGGCTTCTTCTTAGGACATCCCTGCCACCAACACCAACGCTTATTTAATTATCTATTTTTAATACTGCATAATATGCTCCGTTGTGACATTTTTATTGACTACGTGCCAGTGGAAGAACAATCCACTCTGCACTTTTAGTATTAATGACATTTAAAGCGAATTTAAGAAACTTTAATTTTGTGTTGTTTGGCGGTCCCTGTGGACTAAAGTGGTAGTGTTTCTGAGCAGCAGAGTCCCTTTAGAAAACCTCTTAATTTACTGCAGCAGGGTCTGACAGTCTGACCCGCTCAGTCCTGGTTCTGGTTCTCCCGTGCCTCCCTTCCCTCCAGCAGGCCTCAGCAATACAGCCTGGGTCTCCAGCAGCGTGGTGTCGGTGCTGGCTCCTTGTGGGGACCGGAGGAGCAGAGAGGAGAAGCTCTGCTCCTGGAGGAGGAGGAGGCACTACTCTACTTCATGTCCTACTCCCTCTCCCTCTCCTCTCCCCCTTACTTCCTCCACCTACCCACATGGTTTCTACCCGTAGTCACCTCCGCTCCCTCTCCCCCGCTGATCTTTCCTCTTCCGTTACCTCTGCCCTCCCTTCTCTCTTCTATCCCCCGATACTGCTACTGATCTTCTCCTCTCCACCCTTTCCTCCTCTTTGGACAGCCTCTGTCCCTTCACCTCCAGGCCTGCACGGCCAACTCCTCCTGCCCCATGGCTGTCGGACTCAGTGCGTACTGATAGACGGAGCCTAAGAGCGGCTGAGCGTAAATGGAGAACAGGCAAACTCCCGGAGGACCTTCTTAACTTCCAATCTCTCCTTTCCACTTTTTCCTCCTCTCTAGCTACTGCTAAAGCGGCTTTTTTCCGCTCAAAAATCCTAACCTCTGCTTCCAATCCTAAAAACTCTTTGAAACTTTCTCTTCACTCCTCCAACCCCCACCCCCTCCTCCTACTTCCTCCCTTCTCCCGGATGATTTCGCCAACTTCTTTGACAAGAAGGTAAACGATATCAGATCCTCCTTCTCTCAGCCCCCCTCTCCCTGTCCACCCTCTCCCTCTCTACCCTCTCCAGCTCTTCCCCCTCAGCTCCCCCTTCCCTCTCCACACCCCATCTTACCCTACTTTGCTCCCCTCTCCCCTAACGAGGTCCTTGACCTTGTTACATCTAACCGCCCCACCACGTGCTCCCTTGACCCGATCCCCTCCCCTCTTCTTCAGTCTATTGCCACTGAACTCCTTCCTTTCCTCACCCACCTCATCAACACATCTCTCGTCTCGGGATGCTTTCCCTCGGCTTTCAAGACTGCCAGAGTCACCCCCCTTCTGAAAAAACCATCACTTGACCCCTCTGATGTCAAGAACTTCAGACCGGTTTCTCTTCTACCCTTTCTATCCAAAACACTTGAACGCGCTGTCTCTAAACAACTGTCTTCCTACCTCCACCAGAACAACCTCTTGGACCCCCACCAGTCCGGGTTCAAGGTGGGTCACTCGTCAGAGACGGCCCTCCTTGCGGTGACAGAGTCACTTCACGCTGCGAGAGCGAACTCTCTCTCCTCTGTCCTGATTCTCCTGGACCTGTAGCGGCGTTTGACACAGTGAACCACCAGATCCTCCTCTCCACCCTCGAGGGGATGGGCATCTCAGGCTCTGCACTCTCCCTGCTTGCATCCTATCTGACAGGCCGATCCTACCAGGTGACATGGAGGGGGGCCGTGTCAGAACCACGCACGCTGACTACGGGGGTTCCACAAGGTTCAGTTCTGGGCCCCCTTCTCTTCTCGCTCTACACAACATCTCTGGGTTCTGTTATTCGCTCCCATGACTTCTCCTACCATTGTTATGCCGATGACACCCAGCTGGTCTTGTCATTTCCTCCCGGTGACACCCAAGTGGAGGCACGCATTGCTGCGTGCTTGGCTGACATCTCGAGGTGGATGGCGACACACCACCTGAAGCTGAACCTGGACAAAACCGAGCTACCTGGACGACCAACTGTCGTTCTCAGCAAACATTGCATCGGTCACACGCTCCTGCAGATTCCTCCTCTACAACATCAGGAGGATTCGCCCCTTCCTCACTGAGGAGACGGCGCAGGTGCTCATCCAGGCTCTGGTCATCTCCCGCCTGGACTACTGCAACTCACTACTTGCCGGAGCCCCGGCGTCGGCCATCAGACCTCTGGAGCTCGTCCAGAAAGCTGCAGCACGTCTGGTGTTCAATCGCCCCAAGTTCTCTCACACAACTTCCCTTCTCCGTTCCCTACACTGGCTCCCTGTAAGAGCTCGCATCCAGTTTAAGACTCTGGTGCTAGCCTACAGGGCAGTGAAAGGAACAGCTCCTTCCTATCTCCAGGCCTTGGTCAAGCCCTACACCCCCGCCCGACCACTTCGCTCTGCTGCCTCGGGGCGATTGGTTGCCCCGTCGCTCAGAGGTCCCTGCGGCCGATCCACCCGGTCACAGCTTTTTTCTGTCCTGGCCCCTCAGTGGTGGAATGAACTCCCCACTGACGTCAGGACAGCAGAGTCGCTGCCCATCTTTAGGCGCAGGCTGAAAACACTCTCTTCAAGAAGTACTACCCGGAGCCTTCCTCGTAGCACTTATTGCACTCGTATTAGTTGCTGCACTTACTGTATTCGTATCAGTTCGCTGCACTTATTGAATTTGTATTTGTTTACTGCACTTATCCTATTCGTAGTAGTTTGTAGCACTTACTATATTCGGATTAGTCTGTTGCAATTATTGTTTTCATAGTAATCTGCCTCTGCACTATACTTTTGCTCTGGCTTATGCTTTGAGATGCTTGTTTAAGAAAGGAGATGCACTTATGACTTCTGGTGACTAGTAGTTCTCTTGAATACCTATGTTGAATACACTTCCTGTAAGTGCTTTGGATAAAAGCGTCTGCTAAATGACTGTAATGTAATGTAATGTAATGAGGAGGAGGAGGAGGAGGAGCTGCTGCTGCTGCTGCTGCCGGGAGCTGAGCTCTCCTCCTTCCTCCGGAGCTCCAACTGCAGGTCGAAGGCTGCGGTGAAGCCGGATCTGGGTCAGCCCAGGGTGGACTGGTCTCTGCTGGAGTCTGAGCTGAAATAGTTTCTGGTGAACTTGCATGATTTCATTTGATTTCAGCAGAATCCGACCCGGTGGCACCGATGACGAGCATTAAGAATAACTATATAGAAATAGACAATCTTCTCTCTGGTTTTCTTGTTTACTGATGGAGGTCAGATAGAGGATCAGTATTGAATTGATCCTGTTTCAGAAGCAGTTCAAAGTTCCTCACAGTATTTTTAAGATGCATAAATGCTGTGTATTGGTGTGATGTGCTTTGTCTTTTATGTTATTGCCAAAGACACATTTCCATATTATGCAAACCTTATGCACAATTCATTCTTCTGGATCTGATGTAAAAATGACAGTATTTTGCATCGCAATAGTCTCCAATCATTTGACCTGTGTTTCATATGTGAACGTCAGAGATGGGGACTTGAACTCTGAACTTGGAAACAAGTCGCACACAATTGAGACTTGGCTTGCAAAGAATGACTTTGTGTGCATCTCTGTGTTTGAAAGGCTATAGATACGTGCACAGTAGATTATGAGCTGTCATTAGATGGAGACCTGGTGTTAAGATATGATACGGTTGTAGGTAAATATGTAACAGTTATTATCGGATGACTAATAATGTTAACAACATTGGTTTATGCTCTTAGAGCAGGGGTGGGCAATTATTTTTCCCAGGGGGCCAAATGAGCAACTGAAAATATTTTGGATGGCTTCGGGCCAAAATGCCGAACTCAATTATGCATAATATACATTTTATTTCTATATAAAAAGCAGTAAATGGCATTGTTTTGACCGCTGGTAAGAGTGTATGTTATTATTTGGCAATTAAAAGGTGAGGTTAGCTTTCAAAAATATCATTTATTCAAATAGAATTTCCAAAATGATAAACAAAATGTGAAACATTTGACTCATTTTCAGTCACATTAATAACAAAGGGCATTTTGAGTTTCATATACTATTGAAACAAGGATTTTCTTAGCTTTCTAAAGACATCACATCATCTTTGTAGCCAAAATAAACAAGACATGTCTCTGAACTGTGTAACTGTGTAAAGAAAAGTGTCCCAGTTTTGTAGCCTTTTTGACTTTACATGCCTATATTAAACATTTAATGTTTTCAGAACTGTAAACAGGCGACATGCTCCCCACAAACCAAACACACAGGTTCACCCTTGACTTCAGTAAAGAAAACATTAGTAGTCCATATTTGTTTGAAAGTTCTGCTTTCGTTATCCACTTTCCTCTTTCTGGCATGAGCCGACATGTTCGCATGTTTCAGGGTGACACGGAAGGAAGACAGGTTGTCAATCACACGCATTTCACGTGCACAGTTGACGTGCACGATTGCGTGCACTGTGAGAATAAATGGGCTTCAAAATAAAAGCAATGCGGTTTTAGTCCACCCATAAGATAATTAGAAAATATGTTTTATTTTCTAATTATCATGTAATCTTTCGCGGGCCGGTCAGAATCATCCCGCGGGCCGTACAATGCCCAGGTCTGTCTTAGAGGCTTGTTTATGCCTTCTGGTGACTAGTAGTTCTCTTGAATACCTATGTTGAATACACTTATTGTAAGTCGCTTTGGATAAAAGCGTCTGCTAAATGACTGTAATGTAATGTAATGTAATGTATATTTTCCTGTTTCTCTGAGTAGTGTTTGATATCCATTTCAGAGACAAAATACAGTTATTTACTTTAAAGTGTCCATTGTTTGTATTTTATCCATAAAGCCTGTTAGGAGCAGTGCATAACTTGTGAGCACATTTCTTGTATGTGTTCTAATTCAGTGCTTGTGCACGTGGACAGCCTGTAATCCACGCAGCTCTTCTTTAGGTGGCGCGCGCAGACACGCACAGAACCGCCGGCGTTGCGGCTCCGCGATTGGACGGAGTTGAGCTGCGTCGGGAGCGCGCCTCGGGTCGCTCGAGGTGGACATTGGACGGCGCGCGCCGTCAATCACTCCGCCCGCATGTTGTGATTCCCGTCAGCGGAGCAGCGGAGACGATGTCCGCCGCAGACCAGCAGGGCGCGTTACCGGAGACCCAGAGGCCGGCCACGACCCAGCAGCGGCACCGGGTAAAGCAGGAGCCCCGACGGGCACGGGGCGTTCAGGGACAGACTGGAGGGTCGGGTTTCCGCGTTGCCGGGTCTCTTTGAGTCAGTCAGACAGACACACGGGATGTGACGCTGTATGAGCGAGGTCACGTGATGTCAGGGCTTATTAAACAGTGCTGGTGTTTCCTCTCCAGCCTCTCTCTCTGTGTGTGTGTGTGTGTGTGTGTGTGTGTGTGTGTGTGTGTGTGTGTGTGTGTGTGTGTGTGTGTGTGTGTGTGTGTGTGTGTGTGTGTGTGTGTGTGAGAGAGAGAGAGAGAGAG
The DNA here is from genome assembly GCF_027596085.1 of Anoplopoma fimbria. Classification (NCBI taxonomy): domain Eukaryota; kingdom Metazoa; phylum Chordata; class Actinopteri; order Perciformes; family Anoplopomatidae; genus Anoplopoma; species Anoplopoma fimbria. Next base: position 12,176,527 of record NC_072463.1, on the reverse strand, counting down.
AGTGTGTGTTTGTGTGTGTGTGTGAGAGAGAGAGAGAGTGTGTGTGTGTGTGTGTGTGTGTGTCTGTGTGTGTGTGAGAGAGAGAGAGAGAGTGTGTGTGTGTGTCTGTGTGTGTGTGTGTGTGTGTGTGTGTTCACATGTCACGTGTCCACTTTAAATCAGTTGCTCTTTCTATGTAGTTTGGTGTCATTATCTCTTTTACTCATTTGTCAGTCTGATAACTATAATTGTAAGCCTATATTGTCACAACTTATTACTCATGTAAGGTTATCTGGTGCTACTATTATTATACATGAACACAATGGGAGGTCAGACCGCTCATAACAAACTACATTGAAGTCTTGGTGCATTTCAGCCTTTACTTTATAACAAATCATTTTATTGTGTTCCTACAGGTTTGTCATTGTGCAACAATTATGCCAATTGTTAGGGTTCATTACGACTTTTAGTTGAAACTGGCATTAGTACTAGGTTGCTTCTGAAACCATATTTTTAACACACAAACTTGATCTATGTACCAATGTAACCCTCTGTGATGTTTGCCCACTTAAGGGGGATTCAGGAGGAAGGTTCTAAGTTTCTTTTCCCCTTTTGTCTGTTAGATGACTGTTTAAATGTTGGTACAGCCCATGTTGTGCTGCTCTCCAGAAGACAATTTGTTTTCCCCGTCTGTGGCTCATTCTGTTCATAACGACGCTGTGTGAGCAGTTCAGAAAGTCAGCAGGTGGAGTTGTATTCAAGCGACTGCGGTGTGTGTCATTGCAGACGTGATGGGGTGCGTCTCACAACACTAATCATTCCTCAGTGAACGGGATTACGTCACTGATTCAGTTAGGTTGTGCATAGAAGGGGCAGTGATGGCACAGCTCAGAGGATTACATCGTCATCAACGAGTCAAGAAAGAAGGGATGTAGTGGCGGGAAAAGAAAAAGGATTCAGTTTACAAGCTGTTTATTGCTACATCCATACAATGCCATTCACATTTCCCAGATGCTTAATGCAGTTAATAAAAAAAAAACCAGTTAGATAAGGTGATAATAAAAGCATTAACACTGGTTAGTATGCGGTCTGGGCTCGCTAACTGGCCCACCTCAATCTGAAATGTAGTGATGTCACTTCAAGTCAGTGCACATCATGAGGAAACAGCCATGCTGCTTCTTTCTTTTTTTGGAATGCATTCTGGGAATTATCTAGGGAGGTGGGGCTCTAATGCGGAAGTCAGTGTAATTACTGGTGTGTTACGTGTACTGTTACAGCTGGGAACAGTGTAACCTTTTATTTTTATGAACATGTTCTGTAAATAGAAATGGGAGGTCATGATAATAATAATAATAATAACTTTATTTATATAGCACCTTTTAAAAACAAGGTTTACAAAGTGCTTTGACAGACCAGCCAGCAAGACAGTGCATAAGAAACAAAATGAAATAACAAGTGACAATCAAATAAACAAATAAATAAACATAGTTGTATGAAGAGACGATGAATGGTTATAGTACGTTTGAACAAGGCTCGACAGCACAAGTTATTAATGTATGAGATAGTGGTGGTGGTGGTGGTAAATAATGACCTTACCAGAATCGTGTGAGTGTCCATGTGTATTATTAACCTGTCCTGATCCTCGTCTCCACAGGCCGATGGCAGCCGGACCCATGATCCCAGCGCCGGATGGCCCCACCTGGACGACCCCACCACCAGAGAGCCTCGGCTGGACGACTGTGAGCGGATGGGCACCCTGTTCGGGATGCTCAACAAGTGCATGCGGAGGATGGGTTTCAGCCAGATGTACTTTGGGGACAAGATCGTGGAACCGGTAGTGATTGTGTTCTTCTGGCTGCTGCTCTGGTTCCTGGGCATCCAGGCGCTGGGACTGGTGGGAACTCTGTGCATCATCATCATCTACATCCAGAAGTAAAGGGAGCGGACGGTGCGAGTGGAGCCTGCTGTTTTTCTTTGTTTGACGCTTAGCATACGCAGGATTTCATGCCAACGGGTGTTTGGATTGGAATCTGCAGTGGGTCTGTGCTTTTTTTGTGGTGGTAGGGGGGGGTCAGCTGTTGAGAGCTCTGCTCTGTAGTGATGCTGGCTTCAGCAGGGTTCTAGAAATGGTTTGAAGCGTGTTCAGTCTGAGTAAATCCAAAGCTGGATCCTTTCTTCAGGATTGTCTTAGTGATCTGAGCGTAACTGTCCTGCTGCTATCTTTACGGGATGCTGTTGGTCAGCTGATTCAAAGGAACAGGAAGACGCTACGGGAACAGCTTCTGCTTGAATCAACGTGAAGGCCGGGAGTCCCAGCTCTCAGAAAACAGAACCGCTCACATATCTGTGCGTGTGAGTGTTTCACTGCAAAAGTTTAGAGATCTTTGCCAACACACAGTTTGTTAACGTGGTGTGCATACAAACAGTAATATGACTCCAATAATCAATCATAAGAAACAGTGTCTGAATGTAAAGCCGAATGTTCTCTTGAAACCTTTTTGCTGTAAAATGTTTACTTTGTAATAGATACTTGGGATGCACAATATATTGATGGCTGATGAATGATATTATGTAAATATTAGTTTTGTTCCAATGCTGGATTTCCAGCAGGTGACTTCCAGTTATGCAGATATTATGCAAAAGATGTGGAGTGTAGTTCTAGATAGGTAAGCCATCGCTGTCTACACTTGTCTTTTCAATTCGGCTCGGATGGTGACCAACGTTTGATAAATTGTCCCGATTGTGTCCACGTGCAGTCCACACCTCCCTGAGATCCCAACTCAATGCAAGCCAGGCCACCTCGGCTCTCTGTCCGTATCTGATCGGTCCTGAAATGACACGTGAATAGGTACGGGGGGGGGGGGCTCTTCATGTCAAGGGAGCCGACAGACATGTGAGTGATATCTCACACTGACGGAGAGATAAATTGATAAACTGAGATGAAAACGTGCGTTTCGCATTGGAAACTAAATGTGTAAAAAGGATTAACTTGAACAGCAGCGTTATTGTTGAGCGACAAAACTAAAGCTTTATACTGGATGCAAAAAAAACCTAAAAGCGTGTATAGTCTTCCAGTTTATCTCTGCTACTGTAGCAGAGCTGCACCCAAACACTGAACCTTACACTGGAGTGTTAAACTGACATTCAAATGTTTTAATGTGTAGAACCACTCAGTATACTGACAGCATATCAACATTATCATATCAGTCTAGATATTGTTTTGGGGTTTTGGTTATTTAGCGAATTCCCTTCAGTTTGCAGTCTACGTAGCATTAGTTATGGTCCCGTCAGGTCATTTCAGCTGAGTGCCGTTGACACATAATGCCTCTGCTTTATTAATCATATCTGATTGTCATCTTACCCACAATCCTTTGTGGTTGATATGATATCTAGAGGAAGCCTCTTCAGGCCCAGCTGTTGTTAGTCTGTGTCAACGTGTCATCAACACGTCACAAACTGAGGTAGACGAGAACAACTCTGCCTCCTATGAATCAGCAGCATATGCAACTTTTTCTGTGTTAGCTATTTGAATTCACTGGTCACATTTCCCATTTACACTTAATACCCCCACAATGACAAAGCCAAAACAGGATTTTAGAAATATGTGTGAACTTATTAAAAGTAAGTATTAAGAATATTAACTCAGTACTCAGTCGAAGCATCTTTGGCAGCGATCCCAGCCTCGAGTCATGAAGTGACGAGCGTCGCTCACATGGATTTGGATTTCTGCTTTTCCTCTCCACGGATCCTCTCTGGCTCGGTCACGTATGAATCTGGACCATTTTCAGGTCTGTCCAGAGATGTTCGATCGGGTTCTGGTCCTGGTCGGTCCTCTCAGACATTCACAGAGTTGTCTTGGCTGTGTGCTTAGGGTCAACGTCCCCTCATTTTGTTTCACCCCAAACTGTTTGATCCAATGCAAAACAGTTGCATTAGAAGGCAAGAAGAGTAATTCTCAGGAGAAATGGTCGATCAGGCAGGTTGAAGGAAAATGAATCAAATGATTTTGGTTTGATTGCACCTTTTCATTTTTCTGGTGGTCTCAGGTAGTTTTACATCTTTCACTCTTGTATTTCTTGTTTATTGTTTGAATGTGCAGATGTCCTGGTTAACCGACCACACACTGTTGTAGAAGAACTGCACTGTAGTGATCACACTGATTCTAAGGTTTACTACTGAGTTTGTTTCCGAGGGGACAGACATCTCCACTGACTTTACTGAACTCTACTTCATTCTTTTGATCATAAATGATTGTTTATAGTTTGTTTACACTGAGAGCTCCAAGCCGACCTACAGCAGAGATATTGAATCAGAATGTGTTGACAGGTCTGTGATTAAAGGTGAAGATGTCACAGTCTGTATGAAGTGTGCTTTGCAGATTTAAAGGAGCACTTCACCCACAAAATGACTGTTTGTATATCCGTTACTCAGCATGTCACCTTGATTTCTTGAAGAAAAATATAAAGACAGACTTTGATTACACTGAATGAGTTGTGTGAGACTTTGTAAACAGACGTTCTGATGTAGTTATGCTGTAAAACACGTCCTGCATTCAAAAATCGGACTCAAGTACTAGAACACAATTATTAGCAGCAAAATGTCATACTGAAATAATCTAAAGGTCAATTATGTATTGAAAATTCCCCAGTGAGTGTTACATCATCGTACAGTATAAACAGTAATCTATATGCATACAGTAAACATGTATGTATCATAAAATGGTGGTTTGCCACAGGGCTTATTTTTTTAAGACAATGGAGAATTCCCATTGGCTTTTTGTGGAAGGAACCAGTTTGAGGCCAACTTCCTGTTTGCCTACATTAATACATATCATCCATGCAACACTATTGTCTCCGCTTCCTGTAGGACACACACAGACACACACACACACACACACACGTGTGTTCAAAAACAGTTTTGTATAATCAAGAGAGAAAGTTCTTTATTTCTTGGAAGTTTTATTTGGAACGGTCTCATAACACACTGCAAACAAAGCAAGAAATCAAACAAAAACACATTTCTGTCCAACGTTTATTTTTGAAATGATGTCTTTGGTACAAAAAAAAATTACAACTTTATCAGAGAGGGGCAAATAAGCAGATGTTAACGAGGTGGCTCCACTACACTGAGTGTGTTCACATCTGGCACACTATCTACTCTGTGAAACGTTTGTTTGACTGCCAGCAGGTACACGTGTAAGACTCATAAAGATGACATAAATGAATAGTTGAGGGTAGAGCTCATCCTGTCAGGGTTCACTCAACACATACATGACATCACACACACAGGTACACCAACAGAATCATTGATCACTGAGCGTGTGTGTGTGTGTGTGTGTGTGTGTGTGTGTGCACGTAAAGAATCCTATAGAGCATATTTACAATAATATACATGACAGAGTGCACTAGCTGCTTCAAGTCAACAACCTACAAAAGGATATTTGAAGGATTACAACTAACAGCATCACATACACATGAAAATATCAGTTATTTTATCTTTAGTACGCAATTAAGTGGAGTAAAACACAGCAGTGACACAGGTGTGCCCTCACTTGAGTTTGTGCCTCTCATACATCTCGTCTTGTTTTTTACAACACAAGAAAAATATGAGCATGTCATTGTGTATTAAAATAGAGAGAGATTAATAAAGACAAACCCAAAACTTGACAAATCAATCAAGGTCATGGGTCATTTCCAGCTGGGATATTGAATAAAGTTGAAAAACATTTGCACTGTTAGTTGGTTAAAAATCTTTTTCATCATCCAGCGAGCTGAATCTATATTCATCCAGATGGTTCAAGGCATCTTTGTCTAAATACCTTCAGGAGTTAATTATTCTAAGATTTCGGGGGATTTCTCTCTCAATGTAGATGAGAGGCACAAACCCTGGACACACATGAAGCCCAGTGAACCTCCTCCCCTCCGCCCTGAGGCACCGTCAACACTTTTACTGTATTTACAAGAAATGTACATGATGGGCAACTAAACTAAACTTTAGGATAATTTAAAATAAATACAAGACAGGCAGGTAAGATGAGAATTAAGGATATGAAATTCCAGAACACAGAGCAGAACTAGGTATGACAGGACCAAAACAACCCAGAACGAAGTGGTATCAAACTTATTCAGTCAAACGATACCTGCATTTGGGCTTTTTTTGTATCCAGATCTAGAAAGACTGATTAATTGTGCGTTCTTTGCCCGCAGCAAATCACTGCAAGCGTTCTTTGATTAGATACGATTGGCCCTCGGCTGCAGCAGCCTATTTAGCAGGGGTTGCCTGCACACGGCTCTTCACACACATGGAGGTGTCAGGATACAACAGGAAGTAACGAGAGAAGCTGTCTTGTGCCAACAAGAGAGTGCAGAGACAGTTTTCAGGACGATTTGTATAATAAACTACCGACATAAAAACGACATTCAGATCCGGGAACAGATCAGAGGCCATCTGTTCCGTTTAGAACTCATGAAAGGAATAACATCCACTTTAACGGTTCATATACTTGCACAGCATGCTGCGTTGGACGATGATCATGAAGTTGTTTCCCCCCCCCAACGTTCAGTAACACCATTCTGTGAGTGTACCGATGGCGCCCTGCTAGAAGTTGACCGTTTGGACTGTAACCATCTGTAAAAAAAACGGAACGCCGTTGGGGTTCCTCAGTGTCCGCTGCCTCCCTCGGACAGGATGCGGCTGGGCTCGGTGAACTTGGCCGTGGCTATGTAGAAGAGGGCGGGGCCCGGCACGAGGGCCAGCAGCGGCAGGTCCTGCTCCAGCTTGTCCAGTCGGGAGATGGAGACGATGCCGTACGCGTGGAGCAGCCAGTGGCTGAACAGGACCACCAGACGCTTCTTCTTGGCAATCAGGTTCTTAAAAGACTGCACGCACACGCACACACACACAGAGCATGTTAGAGGTCATCATACTGGTAGATTAGTTCCCAATAAACATATGCTACATATGCAGTGATGAAATGGTTGTCAAACATTGGACTGTTTATAATACAAAGACCATCTTCTCTTCAATAATATTAAGACAAATACCACCAAAGTAAGCAATCTCTTTAGCGTCCTTGGTTAAGTCCTGAGAAACACACTCCCACAGTTTGTATCCTGTGTCTCTGTCTTAACTGTTCATTTAGCTCTTGATAAATGCCAAATATACGTCACAACACTTATTACATCAAATCCCTGTTTTTTTTTCTCTCAGTTTACAAAAAAAACATCCAATCAACTGAGACTTTGAGCAACTAGCTAGCCAGACTGCTCATATAAAAACCACATTTGCAGATTGTAGTAGCCAAAAAGATCAATATGAGGAGGGACTGATTCCACGTCTTCAGATTAAAGTGATCATGAGATGGAAAATTAGAAGGTTTTGTGAGCAAGAACATAATGAAATGTGTGTTTATGAAAGTAGTAAACAAGAAGGGGAGTTTAGGAATCAAGCCAGAAACCAGAAAGGGAAGTCTCAAACTGGTGATGTCATCGAGTATAAAGTGAAGCTGCTCCGTAGATCAATAATACCCACATGAGCTTTATTTACCCTATTGTCAGTCGTGACCTGTATAACACTCCCCTGGGTGCTCTCATTGTCATCTAGAACATCTTTCCCAGCTCATCGTCTATGGAGAAGTTCCACACTATATACACCTGATAACATCACAACATTTAGTTTTACAACTCTTTGAAAGTTGTTCATGTTTACTAATATTTTGGACTGTCTTAAATCAAAGGAATAGAATGGATGAATTTTGAAAATGAACTTAGTTCCCCTTTAAAAGCATTTTTGAAATCAATTTTAGATTGGAGCATACAACTATTATAAGGAACAGTGTGTAAAACTATGTTGTCAGTAGTGTATAATGACCTGAAACTAAGAATCGTTATGTTTTCTTTAGCTCAGAAAAAGCCATTTATATCTACGTAGGAGCGGGTCCTCTTCCACGGAGTTTGTCATGTTGCATCGCCATGTTGCTACAGCAGCCCAGAACATTTTTGCATTACCTAAAAGTAGGGAGAGCTACCAAAACTCGGTATTAAACGTGCCCGGATTATCAAAGATTGTAGTATTGATACACTCCAGCGTTAGTGCTGCTTTGCACTAGTACTTTTGAATGTTTTGCTGTGATTTAATATCACGCTGAAGCGAGCATGTCCACTGCTCTGTCTGCCAAAGTCTGTCTGCCTGCCTGAAGTTTACTGTTATGCTTACTTTGTTCTATGACTTTATTTCGTGACTTTGCTGTTGTTAACATTACAGTTGCTGCTCTAGAAACAATATTTAGTTATATCTAAATTATAAATCTAATCCTGTCCTGAATTTATTTTTTTTTTTAAATCAATCATTTAGTCATGAAAGAGAACAGCGTATTGATAAGAGTAGCTCCTTGTAATAAACTCCTAATACCTATTTCTACCTCAGGGCCACCGTAGTTCTCCGACACACCTGGAGAGGGAGGGGTGAGCCGAGGGTCATGTTGTCTGCAGCCTCACCACTAGATGCCACTAAATATCACACTGTTCCTTTAAATTAATGAAACTAATTTGTAAAAAAATAAATAAATATAAAAAATAATATATATATATATATATATATATTCATGTTATTGATATTAATGTGCCGTGATTAAACACTGAAGAGGTCTATAATTACTGTGATGTGGTTTTTTGAACCGTGCAGTGAGTGTTGTTACCTGTATCTCAGAGGCAGACATGTAAACAGCCAGTGTGACCAGAGACAGGACCAGTATGATGTAGGGGAACGCGTAGTCTGAAACAAACAAACCGTCACTCACACAGCTGCACAGGCCACCCTACGCAAATGAGCAAACTCTCTATGGAAGAAGGAAACATTGATAGCAGTTGGACGTGAACTCGGCAGCACTCACAGAGCAGCCCTCCTCCCACGGCCTGCAGCACGGTGAGGATGGGGAAGAAGTACAGAGCGGCGTAAATGCTCTTAAAGCGGTCAGACTTGCCCAGACCACATGCTATCTTCTTCACCAACAGAGGACGCAGCATCATCATCAGCACCAGGCAGAATGCGTAGTAGATCAACACTATGGTGTAGCTGAGGAGGAGAGAGACGAGAGTCAGCCGAAAGTTTACAATTGGCCTGTCTCTCACACACACACACACACACACACACGCGCGCACACACGCGCACGTAATTATTGGTTCAGAGTTGCTTAAGGACACGGCCAACCCTGTGATTAGAGGGCAACCTGCTCTGCCTCATGAGGCGTTTGGTTTTCATTATCTATTGTTTTTCTGAGGCTGTTGAATGTTCGCTTGTCGAGCAATGGAAAGAAGTAGAACTGGTCGAAGGGCTACAAACCGGTTGTAGTTAAGATCTGTAATTAAAAAAAATAAAACTCCAAGCACACTATGCACCCCCACCCTCCTGATACTAACATTTCTCCAGTTTTGTTTTTGTTTATTTCTTCACCTGTTTCATTTGTATTTCCCTTATTGCAAGATCTTTTTTTTTTTTTCAAGGAGTACATTTGTTGTTTTTGTTTTGTTGTTTGTCTTTAAGCGTTGAATAAACTCTGCCCAGGTTTGAATAATTGGCCCCTGTTGTCAGTACTCACAGCGGGTAGACGGCCTCCTGGGTGCAGTGCAGTGTGTTGATGTAGTCTGGACTCGGGTTGTACAGCATGGTGTACCAGTCCGACAGCATCTGGACTCGACACGACTGGATGCTGAGCTTTCCCACTGGCTCGGTGACCAGCAAGGTGACCAGGGACGACACGCCGCACTCCAACATGGCTGTGATGTGCTGCAGCAGAGCACTGGAGCTGCAACACACAACAGACAGAGCAACACAAGATCAAACAACAGGGACACTGGAAAGCAAAAAAGAGAGAACGAGTGAGTGTGAGTGTGTGTGTGTGTGTGTGTGTGTGTGTGTGTGTGTGTGTGTGTGTGTGTGTGTGTCAGCGGTGGGAGTAATCCTGTGTGGCCTCACCTCTTCTTCCCGGAGTACCACTCGATGAAGAACCAGTGCAGCACCAGGGGTAGCATGGCCATGAAGCCCAGATAGAGCCAGTCGTAAAGCTCAGGGGACTCAGTGCAGCGTTCACACACATTCTGGAGGTTGGCCCGCTCTCCGCGAGGACAGACCTGGCATGACAGACAAGAGATGCTGGGATTAGAAACAACCCACAAAAAAAAAAAATCATTGAAAGCCCAAAAGCTCCACGTGGGATTATTTTCTGATTTATTTTTATTTAGAACCTACATGTAATATGGAACTTAAATGCACTAAATGGGTTTAGTTTTGACAAATAATATTAGTTTTTCAATTTAAGAAACAAAAATGTTGATTTTCTTATTCTGAGGAACCCAATCAGTTGTTCATTTAAAGAGACCTGTCTTATTTTCTTCTTTGTATATTTACTATTGCTCCGTAATAATAAAGCAAGTGATTTCTTTATTCAATTACTTGATTAATCGGTGGAATAATCCATAGATCGTACAATTACAAAATGAAATGAGAGCTACAGCCCAAATCTACATGGTTACGTTGCATTTCACTGTTAAGAACAACGATTAACATGTTCACATTAACAGCTAAGAAAGACTGCCTTGCTTGCAGACGTAGTCCCTTACAGTTCTCCTTCCAGACTAACACATTGATTAGGATCAGGAGTAGGATCAGGCCAGGGTATCGTTCAGGTCGGTCAGGACACCAAAACTATACCTTTTTCTGTAGCTACACCACCCGTTTTACATTTAGCAAAATATCTCAGTGCATCCGTGTTTACTGCTGTCTAAAAATAAGCAGAAGTACAAGAAATATGTCTAAATATAAGTTTTCAAAGTTACTATTCTGGTCAGAATATATCTGATCAAACATAAAGTAATACTACTGAGAATCTGAGCAGACATTCGGTGCCATGTTTCGGGTAAATGATAGCTAAGCTCCAACGCTTCTTCCACACCTGTGACGTCACTGTTTCAACACATAGTGTCCGAGCTTGACAAATAACAAAGACGTAGACATAATCACAGTCTACGTCACATTCACGTCTGATACCAAGTAATGATGTACTAAAGTAATAGGCTCATTTTAAGAATATCATCATCATATCACATGAAATGTTACATTAATATCAACTATGAAAGTCAAAACACGAGAGGCCACAGTGGACAAGGAAGGAACATTCATATCTAATGTTTATTTGCTGAATATCGTATAACTGGGCGTTTTTGACCATGCCTTTAATAGTCATTTTTTTACTGTAACATCTTGCATAATAACATCTACAAAATGACAACAATCCCTGGTCTCTTTAATAGCATAGAGGTGATGCAATAATAGTTATTCTGTCTGTATATATAATATTTCAGTTATTGTGGATTCTTTACCGTTTTTATTGCTTATTTATAATACTTGTTTTGATCTTGTTTTTTTTACTATGTCTCTTGTTTGCACTATACCCTATGCCAGTGGTTCTCAACCTTTTTTCAGTGATGTACCCCCTGTGAAATATTTCTTCAGCCAAGTACCCCCTAACCAGCGCTGTGCCATCAGTGTCTGATTTATTAAACTGTCAACACTGAAGATTGCATCGTTGCATTGAATTCAGTTTATGAACTTACACTTATATTTTATTGAATATTTATTAAATAACTATTTTTAAAGGATTTTTGAATGGATGCTAATTTTAAATATATTTTTAAAAAATCTCACATACCCCCTGGAGTGCCTTCACGTACCCCCAGGGGTACATGTACCCCCATTTGAGAACCACTGCCCTATGCTGCTGTAATCCTGTAAATGTCCCCGCTGCAGGACTAATAAGGATTATCTTATTTTATCTTATCCTATCCTGTCCTATCTTATCTTGTCCTGTCCTATCTTATCCAACTTATCTTGTCTTGTCCTGTCCTATCTTGTCTTGTCCTATCTTATCCTATCCTATCTTATCTTATCCTATCCTGTCTTATCCTATCTTATCTTAACTTATCCTATCTTATCTTATCTTGTCCTGTCCTGTCCTGTCTTATCTTATTATCTTGTCCTGTCCTGTCTTATCCGATCTTATCCTGTCCTGTCCTATCTTATCCTATCCTATCTTATCCTGTCCTGTCCTATCTTATCTTATCCTGTCCTGTCTTGTCCTGTCTTATCCTGTCCTGTCTTGTCCTATCTTATCTTATCTTATCCTATCTTATCTTGTCCTGTCTTATCCTATCTTATCCTGTCTTGTCCTGTCCTATCTTATCTTATCCTATCTTATCCTGTCCTATCCTATCCTGTCCTGTCCTATCTTATCTTATCTTATCTTGTCTTGTCCTATCCTATCCTGTCTTATCTTATCCTGTCTTATCCTATCTTATCTTATCTTATCTTGTCCTTATCCTATCCTATCTTATCCTATCTTATCTTATCCTATCTTATCTTATCTTAGAGGCATTGCCAGGCAGTCCCTCATGTGACGTAGATGTCCAGTACTCACACCACACTCTCCCTCCACGGATCCGTTGACCATCATCCTGCCACAGTAGGTGCCTGGACATGTTGAGCTCATAGACACAGCTGCAGGGACACACAGACAGCAGACAGGGTTATTAAACAGCGGGGGGGGGGGGCTGGCTGCGCTGTGTCCCACGCCCCTTGAACGACGCACAGCTCTCATAATGTAATGTAACGACACGCGGGTGTGTGCACGCGACGAGAACTCACCCATCGTGATCCCGACGACGAGGTCCTCTACAGTGCGCTCATCTGGGACGAGACCCGGACACGAACCGCGTTCAGGCGGAAGTGACGTCACACAAACAGGAAACCACGTCTTTGAACAACTTTATTGAGACGAAAAGTTACAACACGGACAACAAGCGCATTGAGTCACTGCTGTTAGACTCAAAACACACTCAGAGTAGATAATTAAACTCTAGATTGAGGCTATTTGAGACACTCTTTCCACTTTTAAGTCTCGTCTCAAAACACATCTTTTTAAACTGACATATTCCATCTAACCCATCTCACCCCACTTATGTAAATTGTTCAATGTATTTTGTTCTTGTGTTTTTTATGATTGATGATTATGTTTTCTGTTTTTAAACTGCCCTGTAAGGTGACCTTGGGTGCTTTGAAAGGCGCCCTCAAATAAAATGAATTATTATTATTATTATTATTATTAAAAAAAATAACCAAAAATAAAATAAATGTGAGAAAGACTCAATTTACTTTTTTGCAGAATTAACTTGCAAGTGAAATGTCAGGTATACAATTATGTAAGAACTAATTAAAGGGATAATAATGTCAAATAAACAAAAAAACTCTATTGCTTTTTTGCATACAACAAAACTGTTAAAATAGAAAAGAACAGGTAACTATCATGGCTGCCTCCAGTAACCTGCATCCTTCTTATTGTACAGCAGCCCGCTACTGGAAATATTAAGCATTGTCTGCGTTCTTACATTTAAATAGATAAACAACTGCCTTTCTACTTCCTAAATATTCCAGTTTCTCAATTGACCTTTCTCACAAACAGTCGGACAAATTCTTCTAATTATTGTGATGTGTTGTTAGGAAGGCCCTGCACACAAGGCCTATCGCAGGTGTTTTCACTAATGCCTGATTAGACCCTTTGGGAGTGCACCTATCACCAGGAACAGCCCCAGGATTTGACGCAAATTTATTCTCCAAATTAATTCTTCCACAGGCAAGCAAGTCCCACCTTGAACTTTTACAATATGGCTGCAAGAAAGGCCGCGACGGGCATTGCAAATACAACTAGAATCACCGCCTCATGTTTGTGATGCAGTTTACATCCATGTCTGGAGTAAATCTTTGTGTTTGACACATTCTTTTAAAGCAAAGTTATTAAAGTCCTATTCAATAATGTTCTTCTTTTTTACAGTCAATGTATCATCAGGGTTGATGAACAAAAGGATCAAGCTTTTAAAACTGTAACAGTAATGATATGAATGATATAAAGAAAATCAGAACACAATAAATTATAAACTGCACAATATTTATTTGTATTCAAAATGTCATATATATATATATTTATAAAGTTAGTCTTACATGTATGACATGGTTCTATTCAGCAGATAAACAGTAAACATGCTGTACATACAGTTCACACTAACATACTGCATTCAGTGTGACAAACTCAACACGTTGAACCTTCTAGAATTCATTGTTGTTCCTTTCTGAGCAGAAATGTTGCGTCTCTGCTCAGAGACGGAGACAGCAGAGGTGGGGACAGCTTCCTGTGTGTGGGAGGAGCTTCCCAGACCCACCAGCACAGGAGACACTTTGTATATTTATGTTGATACTTAAAGTGCGTCTCTGTATCATTTGCAGCTTTTAGTATCACTCTATGATATATTATGGGATGTCTACAACCTGGTCTGATCCCCAGACAGACAGACTGAGAGCTGATGGTCCCAGTCAGGATGTTCCTATTATTATACAGCAGGAAGAAGAGACACATTCTAAACTCCTACAGTGAATAAAATATACATCGAGATGTTAACCGTTTTTTTTAACTTGAAACTATGAAATTTACATCGTTTGGACCATTATTATTGTTCTATTGTTTATCGGTACAATGATAAACCGTATTGGAGGCATATAAACACACGACCGACTATAGATAACGCCAGAAAGCTTTAAGACAAAACTTGCCATAGTTAAATAAATATTTTCTTTATTTACACATATTACAGCCGTCGTCTGAACATTGAATTATTCTGTACATGTTTGTTCTGTAAAATCCTCTTCTGTAAATCAAAAGAGCAGATTCACATAACGTTTAAATAAAGTTAATAATACTAATAATAATAACTTCTCATCCTCGGCTCCTCCGAATGCTCTCTCTCCACATTGTTTTCTTATGTTATGGTCATAATGAGGTACTCTGCGCCGTTATGAGTCACCATAAATCACCCAGATAACCTTAGATGAAGAGGATAGAAAGAGAGTACCAGCATCCTCTGAGCAGTGCAGAGTACGCAAGAAAGAAATGGCGGTACGCCAAAGAATAAAATGCAGAAGTTCCGGTGGTTCGTTACGTGGATTATCGGCCCACTTGGACATTGCTTATATACCTGTTTGGGTAATACTCGTACTAATTACTGGTGGCTGGTGACTCCCACAATTGTGAGGACAGGAGGGAGAACAAGGGGTGACATGGGGCTTATAAGGGTTTCAGATTTTTTTATTTTATTCTGTAAATCTTTTCAAATGGAAAGCACACTGTGCTTGAGCTTGAAACGTGGTATAAAAACATTAACTATTATCATTACTACACTTTGGGGACTGATCTCTACTTTCTTGTGTCCAACAAAAAATGAAGCTCTTAAACATGTGGCCTACAAGTTTTCTTCATAGACAATCACTGCAGGCTTTGGATGGGAATGAACCGTGTTCACACACAAGGTTAGAAGATTCATTCAAACAACTACGAGACTTCATAGAGAGAGGAAATCAACAACTTTTCAGAGTGGTTCTCAGAGAACAACCTGCTGCTCAACATCAGTAACAACAACAAGGAGCTGATGGTGTTTTTAGAAAAAAAGAGGCGAAGACGCACACCCCTGTCTACAACAATGGAGCTGAGGTGGAGCAAGTTAGCAGCATTAAGTTTCTTGGAATCAGCATCATAAACAGTCTAATATGGTCCTGACACATCTGTATCCTGGTGAAGAAAGCTCATAAACGGCTGTATTTCTTAAGGAAGCTTAAGAAGGCAAAATTCCTGTGGCAAGTTCTTGTTAACTTTTACAGAGGAGCAATAGAAATCATCCTGACTGGAAACATTACAAACTGTCATGGGATGTGCACGGCTAGGACAGAAGGGCTCTACAGCTGGTGATAAAAACGCCCAGAACATCATGGGTACCCATCTACATAGCATCAGTGATATTGGTGACAAGAGGTGCCTGAGAAGATATATATATATATATATATTAAAAAGGTAGCTCACAATTTGCTCATTATAATGCTATGATGTATGCTCAGTTTACTGCCAGTTCGCAAAGTATATAGACGGGTTTCTTGTCTACAAACATTACTGGGTGCACGCCACAGAATGTATATAGGAAGTTCACTTAGTCATCGTGATGTCACCCATTGGTTTGTGGCTGACCGACAAATTTATGACAAAATGCAGCTTTCTTGAGTTGAACATTTTCTGTAAATTGATAAACATCATGTGTGTTATTGGCACAATTCAAATAGGATAAAAAAGAAATCCTTTGTACTTGGACTTCTGTACATATTTTTTCTGAAATAAGGTCCGGCGGGACACTGGGAGGGGAGGGATTCACCTCTATATACAATGGTGGAGAATTGAAGATGATATTTGAAAATCACACAATGTCACTGTTGGCATGAATAAAAATCTGTGATTGCTGACACCATCAAAAATATGTGCGCACATGGTGGCAAGGGATGTGGTGTTTTGCCCCAACCATCCAGATGAGTTAGCAAGCTTTAATCATAGCATTAAAACTGTTACCAGAGGCAAAATGTCTGGTTGTTGCATGTTCCGTGTCTGATTCAATATTATTCGAAATTCTACAGAATTCCGACAGGATTAAGGCTGTTTCAGAGCAAGTGTTTGAGTTTGTCTGGTTGTATAGAAGTCCATGAGAAAATCACTGTACTTCTCACTTGATTTATTCCCTCAGTAAACATTGTAAACATGATTTTATGGTCTCAATCTCTAGTTTCAGTCTGTGGTGGTTGCTCATACTAGTTTATTTAAATGAATGGTAGATAATAAACACAGATTACTCTGTATTATAAATTGCTTGAAGGCTTTTACGAGGACACCCACGTGTTCTTTTCTGCGGTCACAACGAGCAACCATGACTGTATTCTGCTGAGTCACCAGTTAACACGGTCTCTAGTTAAACCGAAACCCTGTGGAGTCTGTGGCTGTAAGCTGTTTAATGTGTTAACTTCCACTGGACTGTTTGTGGAGCCCATTTTAAAACTCAAAATGAGTCTCTGTCATGGTGTTTGACGTTCTGTACATGACCGCAGATAAATTGGAAAATTCTAGTGACTTGCACGCTCAAATTTCTGGTGTAACGTTACAGATTTCTCCACCAAGTACATGTATAAATCTGTAGCCACTTTGCTTATTTATTCTACCCACTCACTTATAGCACAAAAACCTGGAAAGTCACTTGGTTTAGGATGTATTCACCATCTTTGGCGGTCAATGCCCTTACACATAGCTTGACAAACTATTGCACTCTGCTGTACTTCTGGTGCTTAACTGTGCGCACACTTACATTACATTACATTACATTACATTACAGTCATTTAGCAGACGCTTTTATCCAAAGCGACTTACAATAAGTGTATTCAACATAGGTATTCAAGAGAACTACTAGTCACCAGAAGTCATAAGTGCATCTCCTTTCTTAAACAAGCATCTAAAAGCATAAACCAGAGCAAAAGTATAGTGCAGAAGCAAATTACTACGAAAACAATAATTGCAACAAACTAATACGAATACAATAAGTGCAACAAACTAATACGAATACAATAAGTGCAACAGACTAATACGAATGCAATAAGTGCTACGAGGAAGGCTCAGGGTAGTACTTCTTGAAGAGGTGAGTTTAAAGATGGGCAGCGACTCTGCTGTCCTGACGTCAGTGGGGAGTTCATTCCACCACTGTGGGGTCAGGACAGAAAAAAGCTGTGACCGGGCCGCAGGGACCTCTGAGCGACGGGGCAACCAATCTTACATACGTCATCCTTGTTTACAAACTGTAAAAGCTTATATTAAATTGATATAAGAGGTCCCGTCCTTAGGCCCCTCTGGCCCCCAACCACCACTTTATTGCCTGTCTAAGTAGTCTACTAGCATCAGAAATCTCAGACTGTGCAGACGTCTGTTAGAATCACTAAACATGGTGATGAGACAGTTTTCAACAGTATCTTTTTTCCCCAAACACCTTGCAGTGTGCCATTTTAGAAGGGACAGGGATGCAAGAAATCTATCATCAGTTACCATGGCAACTGCATGGCACGTCACATGAAGCAGGGAGCGCGTCCATAAAGGGGGCGTGGTTTCAGAGAGGGAGCGAGAGCAGGGGACTGTAGGGAGGAGAGAGAGAGAGAGAGAGGTGCGAGCTGGTGAGCTCGTGCGGAATATCGCGTGCACACACCTGGGGTTTGTGACGCTGGTCTCGTGTGGGTTTCATGGCTGTGGTGATGGAGGTGTAGAGGAGAACAGAAACCAGCAGGGAGGGAGCTGCCGTCAACCACACCGAGCCCGGTTCTCCCCTGAACGCACCACGGAGGACCGGAGGACTGATGGAGCAGGTGTGTGTGTGTGAGTGTGTGAGAGTGTGTGTGAGTGTGTGTGTGAGTGTGTGAGTGTGTGTGTGTGTGTGTGTGTGTGTGTGTGTGTGTGTGTGTGTGTGAGTGTGTGTGAGAGTGTGAGTGTGTGTGAGTGTGAGTGTGTGTGTGTGTGTGTGTGTGTGTGTGTGTGTGTGTGAGTGTGTGTGTGTGTGTGTGTGTGTGAGTGTGTGTGTGTGTGTGTGTGTGTGTGTGTGTGTGTGTGTGTGTGTGTGTGTGTGTGTGTGTGTGTGTGTGTGTGTGTGTGTGTGTGTGTGTGTGTGTGTGTGTGTGTGAGTGAGTGAGTGAGTGAGTGTGTGTGTGAGTGTGTGAGTGTGAGAGAGTGAGTGAGTGAGTGGAGGTCCTCACACTAAATGTCAATACGACTCTGGCCTTTTTTGACAGAATGTAAACAAATGTCTTACTTCCGGGTTAGTTATTAAATGCTGCTAATAGGAAACAGTGAGTGTTTTGGGGGCCTTTGTTTTGGCAACATTATGCTGAACCGGAAACAGCTGCACGTGCGTATATTTTAGACTATATTAGTATAAATAGGCCTACTGTGGTTCAAATCACTGCAGCATTACAGTACCAGTAATACCTCTATCAATAATCATGCAGGTAAATGTAAATACTATGTCAACATTTTAAATTGAATGTAATCTGATATTGTTAAAATGATAAAGTGAAGCATATATATATATATATATATATATATATATATATATATATATATATATATATATATATACAGTACCAGTCAAAAGTTTGGACACACCTTCTCATTCAATGGTTTTTCTTTATTTTTTATTTTTTCTACATTGTAGATTAATATTGAAGACATCCAAACTATGAAGGAACACATATGGAATTATGTGGTAAACAAACAAATGCTCAACAAACCAGAATATGTTTTATATTTTAGATTCTTCAAAGTAGTTGAATGAGAAGGTGTGTCCAAACTTTAGACTGGTACTGTATATATAAATGGAATTACAAATATACGTCCACGAAGAGAATTAGTATGAAAATGTCAAAAACAAGAGACAGAAAAAAAAAAAAAAGCATCTTAAAACTTTAACGAACAAACGAAAAGTTACGAATTCTGGATATTAATCTCCTCTGAAGTTGGTCCATCTGAACTCTTTTTTTATGACGGGCTCCTGTGGATCAGCTGGGCATCGGTCCATGTCCTCCTGATCCTGAAAGCTGGTCCTTCATAGAAGAAGGGAGCTGGGGAGCTTTATGGCATTAGCTGTTACAACAATGAAGCATAATTGGCTTTACATCACGGAGCCACTGTCTATTTATAAACAGTGGTGTGAAACATTGCTATCCATCATATGTGTATAAAAAAACGAGCTTAGGTGTTACACTATATACATCAGTGTTATCAGCCCATGAACACAGATCTGACTTCCCCTTGTCTTTTCCCTTCTCCCCTTGATGAACTTGGAGATAATGAAAATAGAAAACCTACAAATGGCTGAGGAGGAGTCGTCAGCAGCTAAGTTTGAGTCAATGAAACCGACCCGGGACGGCTGTAATCTGAATGGATGACTCTCGTCGTGCTGTGTTTGTGCTTCGTTGATGGATTCGCCCATCGGCACGGCCCTGCAGGGCGGCGGCGGCACCAACTACACAGCTGACCCCTCGGGTCCGACCTTCACCAACCAGCTGGGCACTCCCTCGCCTGTCGTGCCAAGGTAGCTCCCTCTGTCCATCCATCTCCTCTCTGCTTTGAAATTCATATTGCACTGTGCACATTTGCATGTGAGTGGTAGAATGACTTGAGGTGTGCAAGTTATCATCAAATTCCTCTCAACCTTTCAGAAGTAATTTCTGTACCGTCCCCTTTCCTGGAGCTATAGCTGAAGAAAACATATATATTAACAGAGAAAGTAGCTCATTTCATCAGAGATACAAATAGCATGGGGATTCAATTTCATATCTCTTATGTATAGTTGAGTGATGGCCTTTTAAAAAATCAGATATCGGCCCCACAGCGACACCGGTGTGGTTACAAATTCCTGAAAACAACTCCCCTCAGGACTTGAAACAATAAACATCTATAATCTGTGGCATGTTCCAGAACAACGGCCCCTGAAGTCGTGTGGAAATCTAAAGTAATACCAAATTCGTTGCATTATTCACAGTAGTGAGAGTGGTGTGATATTGGATTTTTATTTGCGCTATGGGAAGAAATGATAACCTCAGTTCTCAATATTTTATTTTGAAGGAACCTGCCCTTTCCCAGTCACACTGTTTCTGCACATTTTATTTCACGACTGGACGCCAATGGCTATCACAGCACTGCCCCCTTTAACACAAACAATATAAATTAGTTTTTGTTTTCAGGGCTAGAAATACTTTGGTCCTGTAGTTAAGGAGCTGGTTATGACTTATGAAAAAGCATAACCTTTGTCCTAATTGCCCAAATTGTCACTACAGTATATCCTGACAGTAGTACATGAGACGGATAATCTGTGGAGATAATTAGGCATTTGCAACATTCCACAGCGCCTGAAGGAAAACAACTCCAACCTCAAATGTTTTCAGAAATATATTTTAGTGTACTGTTTAGCTGTTAAATGAGAAGGTTTGTGACCCCGCAGCCATATTGAAAACAGTTCAGCTAAAACCTCAATTTACAGCTAAACCCTAAAAGAAGCAATGCAGAAACCAAATCTAGATTCCTATTTGATCAGAGCTGCCTCGTTCACAAGCAGTGGTTGCTGTACTGCTTTTAGACAAACAGTAGATCTTCTTCATACTGTATCCCGACTATGTACAGTGATTTCTGCTTCTTTTTTCTTATTTTCTTTCTTTAGGGTTGTTTCCATAGTGACCAGCCTAGTGACCGCCACCACAGAGGCCACATTGGGGAACACAGGAAACCTGTCGACGTTCCGGGACCACAGAGGGAGTGAGCTCAGTCTGATCCACCAAGCGTCCACCCCGTCGGTGCTGAGCGCTGCCGAGAGTAACTCCGTCCTGCAGGGCATCGCGGTGGCCACCCAGGCCCTAGTGCTCCTCTCCATCTTCCTCCTCTCCAGCCTCGGCAACTCGGCGGTCGTCGTCGTCATCATCAAGCACCGGCAGCTCCGGACGGTGACCAACGCCTTCATCATGTCGCTGTCGCTGTCTGACTTCCTGACGGCCG
Source organism: Anoplopoma fimbria (assembly GCF_027596085.1). NCBI lineage: Eukaryota > Metazoa > Chordata > Actinopteri > Perciformes > Anoplopomatidae > Anoplopoma > Anoplopoma fimbria. Next base: position 12,155,058 of record NC_072463.1, on the reverse strand, counting down.
TCCTGTGTCTGCCATTCTCCTTTGTCATGCTCTTCAGCAAGGACGGGTCCTGGATGTTCGGAGACCGCTTCTGTGTGGCCAACGGCTTTTTCAACACCTGCTTTGGGATCATCTCCACCCTGACTATGACTCTGATCTCCTTTGACAGGTACTACGCCATAGTCAGGCAACCACAGGCCAAGATAGGGCGCCAGAAAGCGACTCAGTTGTTGATAGCCGTGTGGGTGACTGCAGTCGTCTTCTCTCTGCCATGGTATCTGTTGGTCCCAACGCCTACAGAGATCCATAAGCAAGGTTTCTACCACTGTATGTACGTGTTCCACTCTGGGACGTCCCGCATGGGGACGGCTTACAGCGTCTGCCTCATTGTCGTGTGTTACTTACTGCCCTTCTCCCTCATGTGCTTTTGTCACTACAACATCTGTAAGACGGTTCGTCTCACTGAAATCCGAGTCAGGCCAGTGACCACGTACGCGTACTTGCTGCGGTTCTACAGTGAAATGAGAACCGCCACAACGGTTCTGATTATGATCGTCTTCGTTATTTTTTGCTGGGGTCCATATTGTCTGATGGGACTGGTCACGGCAATGGGGGACTACACGTTCAACCCTGCAATGGACACGGTGGCCATCTGGCTAGCCTGGGCCAACGGAGCCATCAACCCTCTGATCTACGCCCTGAGGAACCCCAATATCTCCATGTTACTGGGGCGGAGCAGAGAGGAAGGATATCGGACCAGAAACATTGCCGCGTACCTCTCCGGCCAAACCCAGAACCGGGAGATTCGGCTCAACCAAGCGGAGAGGATAAGGGACCGCTACGTGAGTCGCGTCGGGGTGAATAATAACAGCCGGATGTCAAGCTCAAGTCCCAACAAAGGGGGAGGAGAGGTGGCAATGTGGGCCTGTAAGAACCCTGCTGTGTTCTTCTGCCGGGACGCCCATCCCGACAATGCAGCTCTAGCCAACTCCGTCAGTACCCCGAAGATGAAGACAGCGGATACCAGCCTGTGACATTCCCGGAGAATGCCTAACCATTTTACGATTGTTTTCGTCTTATCTGTATTTGCTGATCTAGAGACTGCTATTACCACTTAGTAACATGTTTTTGGAAACCTTATAGTATGTATGTCTTTTCCGAAATGTTTATTCTGATTTTGGTCCATGGAGCCAAAAGCTTACTGTTTAATTTCAGAACTGTTTACACTATGTGGGAAGACATAAGTTAGCTGTGACAGTAGACTGGTACATGGAATTCTTTCCTGATTTTTGAGGACATCAACAACAGGGGACCATCTGTAGGACCTCTAGTATCCCCTCAGTGATGAGGCATGGAAGGGGATGGGAAATATTTCTGTAGAAAACCTCAAGACCTTTGTGATTACAAAGGTCTTTATGTCATTTCATCTGCATGTGGATATGGAAAACTGATCAAGCTTTTCCTTAATCCTAAACATTTCATGATTAAAGCACATATGTAATGTCATTTTCAGACACCTCCAGAAAAATGACAGTGTTTTCATTCTTAAAACGACCTACAGTTGCTTACACTCCTCATTAAGAAACAAAGGCCTGGTCACGAACCAGGAAGTGGCACAGTGAATTTCATCCATACATCCTAGGAAAAAAATGCAGATTGATGACTATTTGCAGGGCTAATTGTTAAACTACTGTAGCTGGCTAGCTTACCACTTATGCCTCCGAGTTACAATAGATTCCCGAATCATAGTCATCATAGGACCTCTGTCTCAAAGTCCTCTTGTTTACAGTTTGTCCTCCGGCAGAGCAGTGTTATAATAAAGTGGATGGTGCAGCGCTGCTAGTAAGATATGGCAGTTTCCTCTGTTTTGGACTGTGGTCTCTGAGTTCCCTTAAAGGTCATCAGTGTCAAAACGGTTCTCTATCAGTCAGCGGTGCAAGGTTCACCAAGTTGATTTGTATGGATCAATAAACAATGGTTTTGCTGCCCAGTCACCAGGAATTTTTGTACAGGTGTCTTAGTCTGACGTGTGACAGGGTATGTTGAGCGACCATTATTGAAAGTTACGCTGAGTGGAAGTACAGCGTGTGGATGAGTCAAACAAACACAGGACGCCGTTGTCCGTGTTCCCCTGTGAAACCAAAAGTCAACACGTTGATTTATTTTTACATTACTAAGTATGTACGTAATGTTAACGCTGGTTACGGAATGTTTTGTGAGAAAGTCCGTTAACGTCGATTTGTTTATGGCGGTTACCATGTCACGGTTATTTTGTAACCTTACGTTGTGACGTTATTATTTTAACACAAACATGATCCTTTGTATAATCTTTACCAAGTAGTTTTGTTGCCTAAAACTAAGCAATCATTGCGCAATGTTAATCGTATGGCAATGTGCGTTTCTGCAGGAAGGACGTGTTGCAGAAACGTATGCTGCCCAAATAAATTCTGGATACCCTGTGGCCAGGTCCACTGATTGCACCAACTCCATTGAAATGAATAGATTTTGCTCTGCAAAAATGTCCATTTTAAATGTTAGTGTGACCAGGCCAGTAGGGAGGTGCTTTCAGTTGCCTGTATTGAGCCAGACCTGAACCTCAGAGGTTGTAGATCAGACACAGTGCCTATGAACAGTCATATGGGTCCTTTTGAAAGGCACCAGCGTGCTACATGTTTAATTGTTGAGGTGAGTGGACTTGTTGCATTTTCATCATGCCTGTTGTGGAATTATATCTTTTTTTACTTATCAGGCATGAAGTTACTATTTATTTTATTATGATTATTAATATGTTTAAAGGTGTCCGCTTGATTGTGTTTCAACAGGTTTTGGGTTACAATCTCCCAAATATAGTGGAAGATGGAACTGATCTGTCTTTGGACTGTCGACTTAGAAGTAAAGAGTTGATGTTTTAAAGGGGACATGTCATGCTTATTTCCAGGTTCATACTTGTACTGGGTTTCTACTAGAACATGTTTACATGCTTTAATGTTCAAATAACACTTTACTTTTCTCACACTATCTCTCTGAATATATCTGTATTTACCCTCTGATTGAAACGCTCCGATGTAGCGTCTGTCTCTTTAAGCCCAGTCTGCTCTGATTTACGTTTCCAGTGTTTCTCCTCTGCCCTGTTGCCGCCTTCACAGCATCACTGCAGCTGGAAACTCACTCTGTGTGTGTCAACTACACGCCGTTTAGAGGGACTTCTACTGTTGCCAGTATATTTGTGATGTCACAACCTTACGAAAATCCTGACTGCTCGTTTAGCCTATTTTCTAAATACAGGTTGTGTGTATTTCTGTTGTTTTTTTCTCTCCATATTTTGATGCCTTCAAGGTATAGAGCGCTGCCATGGATGGCTTTTGTAAACCAACCCCTGAAGTTAGCATAGCACTGGTTCCCTCGTCAAAAATCCAGTGGGATTTTTCCATTGGATTTTGGGATATTTGAGAAGAATATTTACTGATGTCTTTTGTTACTGAAAGCAAAACATTAAAATCTCTTCAGCTTGTGTTAACCACGGACCTTAATTTAGGCAGTTTACCAAATACACATTCTAAAAACCTGTCGACTAAGAGACGAGGGAACCTAAAGTGAAAAACTGCTGACTCACTTCTGGGTTTTAGGACCAATTTATTCTATTTATATAGCAAAAGAAAAGCAGTTACTCTGTTTCCACAATTTATATGAGCTTTAAATGATAGCATTTTCCATCCTTCAAACTGTCACAGCATGATAAGCACAGGTGTAAATAATACAACAGATGATTGCTCTGTTCAGTTTACTACAGGTGTACTACAGGGTAAGACATATCTGATCTGCAGCTCCGTTACATCTGAATGAAATGTTGGCATTTCAAGTCAAAAATGTCCCCATGAGAGTTGGGAATTACACAAAACCACCTCCATCTACTAAAACGAATGATGCCAAGACAGGAGAGATTTAGTGGGCTCCATAATTCTAAACAAAATAATGGCTGATCTGCAGGGTCAATTGGTAGCTAGGATAGGAACAGTAAAAGTGGGACGCCGCCTTGTTTTAAGGGCGGCTTGCTGTCCTGTGTCATGAAAGCTGTTTCATCAGTTCACATCCTGTACTGAACCTTAAAGGTCACTGTCTTTGAAGATTGTTACCCTACGGGGCTATTTAAAGACAAACGCAACCAGGACAGGAGATCTAAGAGAGGATGGGAAAGTCTGTCATTAGTTTTTAAAAGGTGAGGGAAATAGTTGGGGTAATGTTGGTGGAAAATCCTCTCGTATTTCTGAGTTGAGATGACTTTTGACATTTAATCCTTGAAAATTCATCATAAAGCCTGTTCTGATTCCTGTCTACTCCTGTTTACTCCACTACATCTTTACATAGCAGATAGTTGTTTGATGGTATACTAATGCTCTGAATTTGGAATTCAGCACCTTTAATACGCTTTACTAAGAGGCTTGGCAGTAGTGCCCTTCCAAAACGATAAAAAACAACCCAAAAAAACAGAAGCCTGAACGTTGGGCTCATAATGCAGCAGCTACAGGTTGGGTCAGAATTTCTCTCTATCTTCCGGTAGAATAGATACCCGCACACTTAAATCTATGCAGAGAACACTTTATTATTAGCTTTCGGTCCAAAGGACCTTCATCAGATCACAAAGGGTCCAGATGGAAGGACAGGTGTAGAAACAAACAAATCACATCCCACTCACTGTATGCAGATCACCTGTGCACACCCTGGTGGTAGAGGTTCCACCTCCTTTAAACTACAGCCTTAAAGTGCTGAATGTAGTACTACGTGGATGCCACACTTACACAGCACAGTAAAAGGGGGTGAAGCACAGTGTACAGAGAAAAAAACAGATACAATCACAGAGCACCCTATAGTAATATCTTTTTTTTTATCATCACATAGTAAATAAGGCTTTGAGAGGGATCTGGCTTGAGCCATCATTAATCAAAGATCCCCAGATCTATAAGAAAAAACCTAAAACCTTTAAAAAGAAGAATTGAACAAGTATAGAACAAGTGGCTATTAATGTATTCAGGCAGGGGCCGTCATAAATCATAGATCCTAAATTCTACATTATATAGATTACAGCATAACGCTCATCAAAAACCTTGTTGAGGCCCATCAGCTGAAGAGTATATAAAGTGTCAATCCAAAAAAGCTCCCTTTGGCATATCTTTCTTTCCATATCTCCCCCTTGTGGCAATTCAATATGTACAATGCCCTGGAATCAAAGAGAGGAGACAGGGTGTGAAAATTCATTGAAATGAACGGCAACTGGATAGTTAACATCATTTCTCCTGAACAAGCTCATGTGCTCACTAATTCTTTGTGTCAGCATGCGTGTTGTTTAACCGATATAAATCTTATCACATAGGTATTTTAATAAATAGATTACAATATCCCTACTGCATTGGATAAAACACTTAACAGGAAAACTCATGCACATTCTTGGACTTTTAGAAGCAGGAGGTTTGCATGTGTTGTGGTACTGGGCATTTGCTGCATGGATAACTAAATATTTCAAGGGAGATAAAAGGGTCTGTTTAGGACCTGCCTTAATGTTGGCATGCACCAGCTTATTGCATAAGTTATGACTCTTCTATACACAAAGAGTGCAGGGTCCCGGAACAGCAGGGTTAATGTTGGATCAGAGGTCAAAAATAGGTCATTGTTTTAAAATTGTGGTCTTGAGAGTATGTGCCTGAGGGGTAAAGGTGGTGAAGCAGAAAACAGAGTAGATTGTTTTCTTTTTTGACACTTTTCTGTAAAGATCAGAGCGGGATTTAGAAAAAATACACTGTGGAGTGTAGCAGAGTGTAGAGTCTGTCCAAAAGGCGTCTGAGCCTTTAGAACTGACCCATGGGTAAAGCATATTTCAGAGCTCTGGGATGAGCACTGCTGGGTGGGAGGAATGTGTTCCTATCAGTTTCTGTTTTTATACACGGTAGTGATGAGGCTGCCATTGCATAGTTCAATCCACATATCCAAAAAAGACACACATTTATAATCATATTCAACCGAGAACTCAAGGTCAGGATTCATACTATTGAGGGGATCGACTAAATCATTCTGCTCAAAGCAAGTCCCTTGAAAAATGCAACAGATGGCATCTCGGTATCTGAACCATTAGAGGGTTCTATGAAGGAAGGCGTTTCTGTTAGTATTCCAAAAACACAGCTGTGTTAAAAAAAAAAAAAAACACATATAAATGAGCAAATATCTCCAATAAAGGAGATTTCTCTTCTAAAATTGTTTAATTCTATCCCTTTGGTCCTGGACAGAGTTTAGGTTCAGAGTTGAAGAGTTTATCCAAACTAAGCTTGTATTACACACAAGTTGAGTGTTTAAGACTGGAGACAAAAGGACAACACCCTCCACTGCTCTGCATCAGCAAATCAGACAAGTGTGTTGGAATGTCGACTGGCTTCATAACACAAACACACAAACACACAAACAAAAACACATACACACAAACACACAAACACACACATACACACAAACACACACACACACACACACACACACACACACACACACACACACACACACACACACACACACACACACGGAGAGAGATAGAGAGAGAGAGAGAGAGAGAAGGAAGTATATGACAAAACTCATTGTTTGACAGCCCTTTAATACAATAAGAAGCAGCAGAAATTAATTTTTCCTTTTTTACATAAAATATCTGTGAACCCAGAGATAAAACATATTTACACTTTATTTTGAAAATGACTTAATGAGAAACACACAAATAAAAATTTGAATCGTTAAGCCAACTATATATATAAATATACATGTGATGACAAATTATTATAATGATCCTATATATAGGATCATTTATTGAGCCTGATGTTTATAAGTAGGATTTCACACACAAGGAATTCGGTTTGGTGTATTGGTGCATTGCATTAACATAGTAGGAGGTAATTAAGTTTTTTTTTAAAAAGTAACTAGAAATATCAGGAAACATAAATATAGAACAGTAGAAAATAACAATAGAAAAACTAAAAAAATATTAAAAACAATATATACAATAAATCTGAATTATAATAAAAGAGCTGTGCAGTTTTTAGAGGTGTCAGTTTTGTGCAGAAATGTAAAGACGTTAAAGTAAAGCTTAGTGTCACGTGTATAAATGTTAACCACATTGACATCATTGGATGGAGTTTGCTTATCATGGAGACGGTGTAATCGGCATTGTAAGTATTTTTGTGAAGAAATGCACAGTAATTATTAATGAAAATGAGATCAGAATAGAAAAATAGTACAGAACAAGTCCAGGGCTAAAAAAGGGGCGGAGCAATAGAGTGCTACAAGAATGAGTCCTAAAACCCAGAAACAAGTCAGTATTGCTGTTTCCGGTTCCTTCGTCTTGAAGTCAAGGGGGTTTTTCGGAATGGGTTTCGGAGTTTTGGGGTTTAGGGATTCAATGATTCAGTGATTGAAGGATCATTATCTATTACACAGTGTTAAGCAATTAAATTGAGTTGTAGCACATTTGCTACAAAAAAGCATGACAAACAATAAAACAAAAACAGCAGTGCGCTTCTGTGCATTTTCTTAATTTGCATCAGGAGGAATTTAAGCAGCAGCAACAAAAACAATTCTCTGGGCAGATATTATGGCCGACATCTTAACATTAAACATCCGGCATCAGGGCAATACTTTCCATCAGCAGCAAGCATCATTGATGTAAACACAGAGTCCACCTTTCGATTCCGCATTCAGTGGCGTTTGTCTCCACAAAAATATATTCAATCCCCACCCTCCCTTATGTTGATGAATGTTTTCTCTCTTATGCTATAAGTGCTCCAGTAATAAATAACAAAAAGACAACAAATGTAACAAAATTCACAGAAGCATATCGGTCACAGCATGTACTGTACATGCGCCGCCGTTGCATTAAATAAGGCCTGTGGTTTACCCAAGCTAAAGAACTTTAATATTTTAGTTCTACAATATGAAATAGGTCAGTAAATACCCCTCTGGTGAATTAAGACGCTTTTAGGTGTCTTAAAAAAGGTGGTTGCATCAGTAGAACACTAATCATCCTTTAGCTCAGTGGTGATGTGAAGTCATGTGACCGCGGTGTAGTCCGTTTATAGCCTAACGTTAGCTTTCTACTTCTGCCGATTGCTTTCACGCTTCTTAAGCGTTTAAAATGGTGTTCTTCGTAAAGATAACCTCGCTGAACAAAGCACGTGAGTATCATAAACATTTGTTTGACACAGAGATTATTTTCTGCAATCATCCAAATCAAATGGAATTTTTTGAGGAAATACTAACTTCCTGGTTGACCTACAAAAATAGATCATATCTTTTGGCACTCTATAGTCATGGAGACGGTGATGTTGTCACCGTGTGACCTCAGCTCTAAAAATAGAGCAGAACATGAGATTCATGGGCTTTAACTGGAGCCACACAATAGTGACACTTGGATGGGAGATGTTCAAAGCTGTCTGACGAGGTTCTGATTCAAACATACTTAAGAAAAGATTCTAATCATGTTGTCTTGTTATCAGACATGATGAAATGATTACCACAGACACTGTCCCACCTCTCTCTCACACACACACACACACACACACACACACACACACACAACACACACACACACACACACACACACACTGCAGTGGGTGAGGTCTGGGCGTGACTGCCTCCATCAGGAATGCAGTAGTGTGTGTTTTGAAACTCTTCCACATACTGTACACTCTCACCGAGGCAGATCTGTCAGTTTCTCTGTGCATTCTGTCTGACGGAAGGACAGATAAACACTGATCAACTGACAGAGACAAAGTAAGAGGAAGAACACAGAGACGAGAGCAGGTGCTGTCTGGATAGATGAAGCGAATGAAAGAGGATTTGTATTTATTTTTTTGAGACACCTGCTGGTTTCTGCTAAACTTTTGAGGAAATCCCTGTCTGAACCGGCTCTTAGTGACGTCTCTGTCTTGTGGATTTTGTGTTTACGCACTTTTTAATTTAACAAACTTTTTTTGATTACGATAGCAGGCTCTCTTTGTACATTCCACACAAGCTCTACTCCAGCTCTACTGAAAGTGCCACTGGCAGATTTAAGATTCAGATTTGTACCTTTGTTTATTTTTGGTTAAATCTGTGTCTTTGGAGTCAAAGCTTAACTTCAGCATCGCCCTCAGTCTTACATTCTATTTCTCTGGATTACGTAAAACACTTCTACAAAATCTAAGTGTTTCTTCAGTGCTAACCATCCTTCAACGTTGGAATGACATTGGGGTTAGAGCTGGGCTGATAGCAGAGTGAGGGATCTCGGCTACAGATGTTCATCTGACACCTGACCGTTGCTACGCACACTGCTGGAGCTCAACATGGAAGCTCACCGCATCGCATAGGAGAGGATCAGAGAGGTAAGAGACCCAGGACGATCCGCACACTTTGTGTACAGCAGGGGTCATCGATCCTTAAGATACGAAGCGCTAAAATGTTTACCATATCAGCATTAAGATTAACGCTTATTTGAATTATGAAGCTACATCAAAACGGATCTGTAAATGTATTCCGTTCATATGGGCAACGTTCAGAGCAACATTTTTTAAAAACATTTTACTCCTATAATCAGGACATTATAGTTACACATGATAGCACTATACAAGAAGGCTGGCCTCCTTACTACTAACCTTCCACCAAATGTGTTCATCAGCAAGAAGGCAATGAGTCTGCTAAATTACTGTAATGTAATGTAATGTAATGAGTACTAACCAATCAGAGGCGGAGGAGAGCGGGTCTTCGCGGAATGCGGCTAATAAAAAATTATAATAAATCAAACTAATGTAAATAACAGGCCGCACAACTGCCAATGGCTGTGAAAGAGGTACGCATATGAGAGGAAACGTCAACTCTTCCAAAAATATTTTTGAACAAACTCGCACTTGCGTGCTAGCGTGCCATTGATTAAGAACACCATATTGTGGACAGCAGAGGTACTGCCAAAAGGGTCGGTTTAAATTTAAAAATAAATTTTTTGGTCAATTACAAGGTTAGTTATTTTCATATCTAAATGTGCTCAAGAATACACATTGTTAAAAAATGTCAAATTGAAATGCATAATTTCAACGAGCCGTTGTTTGAACATCTCCACGGCAGCGCGACACATCATAAGGTAGACAAACGTGTTTTCACTGTTAGCTAGCTAACGTTCCTCCGGATGCAGTGACACAAAATAGATAATTATTTTATGTGGGAGAAATATGACCCTGAATACATTAAAACTAGATAAAAAATGTCAGGCAGTGATATGTGAGGGTATGCAGAATATATATTTTGATCATTACAGCCGACAGAAAATTTATGTTTAATGGAAAGGAGGACATTTTTTAACAATCAATAGTGGGCCTTAAGTTACAAAATGTTGAGAACCTCCCTCATTTTTTTTGGGGGGGGGTTCCTTTAATCCAAGATTTGTAGTTTTTCTACCTCAAAACCACATTTTCTGAACTCCAGCACTGGTTAGTACCATCTCCGCCATTTTAGTAACATAACCCATGCATTTATATATGATCTACATTCACCCATCCATCCAGTGATTTATTTCACAACCCTCTTTAGTTACCTTACTGGCACCCCACAGATTTAACATACCGCAATATGTGGAATACGTTATACCATAATCATTTGATATGGTATAACAGAATATCAGTGTTATTGTCTTCAGTTTTGTTCCTATAAGCCATATATTTGTGTATTGTTTTTATAGATGTATATCTTTGTAGGAGCCAGTGAGCCACATACAGGTTGGGGAAGTCGGGCTTGTCTTTGTTGGTTGCGCCCATTTAATTAGATTTGACGCCAAAAAGAGAAGTACAGAGCGATATAGGACAATAGACCTGGTTAGAGAGGAGCTCACCAGGAGACAGACGGCTTCTGTTTCCTGCTGGATGAGGACATGTTTGCAGCCCCATCAACACAACACAACAAGCTCTTATCAAACATTTACTGACTGAATCGTCCTTGAGCGAGACAGTGACTCTCCCACCAGCCAGGGGGCTGCTGTTCTTTCATGGACACTGACCTCTGACCTCCCCCTTGTTAGAGAACACTTTCCCTGAAGGGTTCGATGACGTATTGATTAAACCCGTCGAACTCAGGCTGATTGGTATATCAATCTATATCCGACATAACCATACTTGCACAGCGCTGATTGTTATTGGAAGTCCTGCAGCAACCATTGATACGCTAGAACACATTTACGTAACTGAGGCAAGGACACTGACTCTGTCAACTATTAACATGCATGGATGAAAGTCGTCCAGGTTCCAGTACTTTTATTTGCTGGTGTATTTATTGTTTCTGCGGCGACGTCAGCCAGTCAGTGACTCTATCTGTCCAGCAATGATTGATAATACAGTATTTCTTATGTTGCTCACTGTGAGTATTCCTGACCTTTTCTATTAACAGTCACAGGCAAAACACTCTACTGTAGTGATATCCAGTGGTGAAATGCAACTAAGTACATTCACTCATGTTGCTGTAGTTAAGTACATTTTTTTACGTTCTTGTACATGAATATATTCCCATTGATGACGCTTTATACATCCTGTACACAGTCAACTTACTAGCTTTTTTTCTGAGCTTTCAGCCACAGCTCAGGACCAGCTGTTACCGTTAGACTGAAGGTCACGTGATGACAAGTAGACGTGTTTAAAGCTAGGGTTGGTGATCTGCTTCATAAACACTATTGATATGTTTGTTGAAATTCTCATTACATCCCGACAGCAATCAATAGATCCAATGCTGTGACCAACAAAACATTTTTTTGCTGTATCTTGATAGCTGTGAGTGCTAACAATAACCAAGTTCGTTGTTTACGTTGATCCTTTGGGGGAGTGGCTTTGGAAGGAGGCCTGAAGGGACGAGCTCTCAGTGTTGTCTTGGCGACTCTCTCGCTATGGATTTAGCAACGTTTGGAGCTAATGCTGCTAGCTAGTTTCATAGGAAAAGAGATGACAACACTGGGCGTTTTTTTAAGTTTGGATCATTTTCAAAATGTAGCGTACTCTTGTTTTTTTCTCAACGACCCGCCGTTAATGACAACCTAGAAAACTTCCATCTGTTTTTTGTTGTGAAGCTCTGCAACTTTTGGTTCAGTCTCACTGCTATCTACAAACTAGTTTAATGTGTTTTCACTTTTAAAAAAAAGTGAAAAGTAGCAGTAGCAAGCATCAGACAGACACAGTTAGAGACTAGCTGGTGAACAAAGTAAAGCAACTTGCTACAAAAGAGAGATATATTTTCCCCCAGGGGCTGGCGGAAAAACAAACCTACTAACTTTTATTCATCATGTGGACACAAACACGACCCCGTATGGATGTCAGTGGTGCTTGTTTGCTTAAAAAAAATAGCATGATCGACTTTATATTACCAAAATATGTGGTATGACTTTGGCTTGTGATGAGCTTTGCCCCCAATTGGCCAGCAAAAAAAGTTACATTTTGTACATTGCACAACTTTTACTTGCAATAGATGATTATTTTTTAATGGTTTTGTCTGAATACTTTACTTACTACAGTTATATGTATAGTGTATTTTCAAAATAAACTTCTGTGTTCACAGGAAACATAGTTTCCTCTCCCGACATTCATACAATGTATTTTTAAATAAACTTCGATCATGGGATTACTTTGTTTTTTAAGTTTACCTACATAACAAATGTACTCAGTTAGATTTAGGAATAGATCATGGTTCAGGTTAAAGTATATATGGTACATAAAATAAGTAAGTTTTAACTGCCATAAGTGACGTAACAAAACTGCTTTAAAATAAGTCTACATTGACTTGAAGGACATGAATAGCGGTCTCCTTTTTGAAAGTCCTGTGTTTGTTTGACCCATCCAACCTCCCCTACCACCCACCCTTTACTGAGTACCTCGCTCTTACTACATCAGTCATCTAATGGGTTAACATTGGAGTTAGTTGAAAACCTGATGCATCCGTTTAAGACTCTAATGCTGAGGGGCGTGACAAAGCGTCAGTAACCAATGAAAACCAATGTAGAAATAAATGATTAACATATTATTAAATATTGATATACACGTTTTTTCAGATTCACTCCATTGTATGAGTTGGGTTTTAGTGTTTCGTAAGTAAAGCTACATTTCCACAGACTATCTAACCATCAGAGCTCTGTGTTACTGACGGGATCCTGCAGAGACCATTTCTCTTTCTCTTTTTTGTGTGTGAATTTTGTCATGATATTTTTCATTCAAAAGCGTTACAAAACTCCAGGCTTGAATCAGGTTAAGCATCACTTTTCTCTGGGACTTGGCTGTGTTCCATCAGTATACAATTATTCCTAGAGATGAGGGTGTGTCTCTGCCTGCCCTGTCTATCAAGTCATCATGCTTCACATAACTGCCCTGCCGCTCCTACACCTCCTGTCCTGCCGCTCCTACACCTCCTGTCAGCCCGGTCGGCCCTCAACATCGCAGTCAACTTTCACTTAGTGACAGAGCAGCAGTTCATTAACCATCATTCCCAGTCTAAACCAGATTGGAATCAGTGACAAGAGCAGAGACACACAGCCACCTCATACATCCAGGATGGATCTAGATGAGTGATGATGGTGACGAAGGTTACTTTACTGAGTAGTAAGTTCAGTATAGTGTGTTGTGCGCTTATAGCTGGTCCAGGCAGGTTGATGAGTCATGATTACTGCATTTAATCACTCATAAAGGTGTGCTGTACTTAAAAAGAGAATTGCTTCATTGTTATTTTAGTTGTGTAAGTTTGTACATCAAGGTCTTTGCTCATTTTCTAAAAAAAACATTTCAACACCTGATGTAAAAAATATGCACAAATTTCCCCACCCCCCTTTTGGCGGCCACAGTTTTCAACCATCTGGAGGCTGAAATGGCAGGGCGGTCAAGTGTGTGGGTGTGAAGGTGTGTGTTTGTGTTCAAACCGTTTTCTCTCGTAGACTCATGTTAGTGGCATCATTGCACTCAGCAGGTTTTTTTTCCTTTTTCATTGTGGGTTAGCCTTGCCCCTAACAGTTAAGCCACATATTCTTTCATAACTCATGAGTCATTTCTTGTAAACACTTGAATGTATCCACGCATAGATAATTACGCGTATGTAGTTGCTGCTAACTATTAGCTATGTTTTTGGGAATAAAAAGGTTGTATGAATCAGACTATGAATGATGTATGAATAAACTACTGTGTAAAAACCTTCAGGAAATAGATAGGAATGAGAGTGTAAAGTTTGGTGTATGTAAGATTTCTGTCTCAGAGTCTGAGAAAAAATGGCCTTTAAAGATGTGTATTGTGAAATGACATATATTTTGCAAGACACTACAGGTGAATAGTGTATTTTTTTAACTAATGGATATAACCACAAAACTTCTCCAGTTGATAAGATACATTCAAAATACTTGTGTTTGTATTACAAGTTTTCTGTAAGTTTATGTAAAAATGTGCAAACAAGGCATAATCCTATGCTTGCTCTAAGTGGCTTTAGCAGAAATCTACAGACACAAAGTAGTTAAATTAACACCTAAAAGTGTATTTAAGATGTGTTATTTATATTAGTCTTAAAGAAAAGATGTTATGGAAGCAAAATAAACCAAAAATCTCAAAATGGACCAGTGAAAGAAAAAAAACAATGTCTTGTCTGTAGTACCGTAGAAGAACATGCGTACAAATTAAATATCCAACTAAAATATCTATATCTATATCTAACTTTATGAACTAAGTTCTAGTCTAGTCTAGAAATGCAGTCTGTCCTGATGGCGGTGCCAGACACTGGTCCAGGTGAAGTGCCATCCAGCAGTCATCACACTCTATTAACGTTTGATTTGTACTTTTTGTTCTCCCTCTTTAGTCAGTACTTCTGGTGAGGTCCCGCTGTAACCATGGTGTCCCGGGTGAAGCAGCCCGAGGGGCGTGGCCTGTCCTCTCTGTTTTCTTGTTGCTTCAAAGGGAGTGACCAACCAGAGATCACCCACTGCCAAGACAACACCAACACCATGGCTGTGCTGGAGCCCAACCTGCCCATGCCCCCCCTCCAAGAGCTGGACTCCATGTTCACTGAGCTGGTGGTGAGTTAGTGTTCCTATTCTGGGTGCCTTCAAACATCCATATTTATTCAGCAGCTCTCTTCTTATGTTCATCTCCCTCTCCATCCTTTTCTCTCTTCTATGGCAGGATGAACTGGACCTCACAGAGCAGCACAGAGCGGCTATGTTTTCTTTGCCAGCAGAGAAAAAATGGCAGCTCTTCTGTAGTAAGAAACTGGTAAGGAACTATAAGCACAACTGCCAACTTACCTGTATTGGTAGTTTATGTATTGTGAGCTCAATAGTAGCTGCTTTCCTTGGACAAGGATTGCTAGCGTTAAAGTTCTGTTATACTCCAAATCAGACGGGTTTACAAGGACAGCTGCAGATACACGTGGTTGTTCTGTTCTTACAGTCCATTTTGGAGGACATGCACAGTAGATCGCTACGCTAGCACTGTTAGTGGCGTAGCTGCCGGGTGGACCATCCATGTCCCTTACCTGTGTGTCTGTATGTGTGTCTGTATTGCAGGAGGCAGAGGAGAATAAAGGAGCAACCAGATGGCCCGAGTATTATATTGACCAGCTCAGGTCCATGGCTGCTGTGAGTAACATTACATTTTTCTTTTAGGCTTTTGCCTTTGTTTGTGACATAAAGGCAATATTTACACTTAAACACATGGATAATTGTAATCAGACGCAAAATAGGGCCAATTTCCTTTATAGAATGTGAAAATATCGATATATTTTTTTATTTTGTCTCCATCCTTTGTGTTTCAACAAGGACACCGCAGATGACAATGTACATCAAACCTATGTCATTAGAATAATTTGATGCATTGGCTTTAAAATGGATTATTTTTCTTGATAGATATTGTTGTACATATAATGATTTATATTTTCCTTTGTATAATAATGTTATTTCAAATGCCAGTGCAGTTATTTGTAACTTAATATCAGCTAATAACACAGAGTGCAACGATCTTATACTATAATCCAAAAATGTATAATTCTTTCCATTATGGCCTCTGAGTGAGTATATGACCTGTAGTGAGGCATTATTTCTTCTGACCCCTCTTTTCCCAGAGGAAGACTCTACTGGGACCGGAGGATGAGGAAGAGCAGGGAAGACATAAAATAATAGATGGTCTTAAGACAGCGCTGAGGACACAGCCAATGAGGTGCAACTTTAGTTCTAACGCACGGTTTTCTGAAAATGCAGTGATTTCTCAAATACTTCATTTCCTGACCCAGAGAACAACCTTCACCCTGTGCCGTTCTGATCCATCTCCACCAGGTTTGTGACACGATTCATTGACCTGGATGGCCTGTCTTGCATCCTGAATTTCCTCAAGTCGATGGACTACGAGACCACCAACTCTCAGGTCCACACCTCTCTGATCGGCTGCATCAAAGCTCTGATGAACAACTCGCAGGGCAGAGCTCATGTGCTGGGTCACTGTGAGAGCATTAATATCATCGCACAGAGTCTCACCACCGAGAGCATCAAAACCAAGGTACACATGGTGCATTCAATACCCCGTTACGACAAAGAACAACCAGGATATTAGAAATGTTTACAATAGTTTCAAGGCACAGATCTGAGAGCACAGTGGCCCACACACTTCTTAAACAGAAGAGGTTTGGACCAACCAGGACTCCTCCTCCGGCTAGTAAATTGGGCATTTGTCAGTGACCCATCCATCCGTGTCCTCTTTGAGTCTTTACAAGCCGTTTCCTGACCCAGAGCTCAGAGTTCTCTTGTGAGGATGAAAAACTCATGATCTCAGTTAGGGTTAGGGTTAAGAATTTGCCAACAAGAGACTCAAAACATCTGCAGGGAGATTCAAAACCACCCCAAAGACACACAGCTTGTGCACAAAAAGCAAAAAGATGCAAATTGACCAGAAAGAGAAGCAAAAAGACCAGAAAGACACCTAAAATGACTATAGAGAAATGCAAAAAGACCAGTAAGACAGACCAAAGTAACACAAAGACACTCTGAATGACTACAGAGAGACATAATAAGACCAAAGAGAGATGCAAAAAGACCATAAAGAGCCCCATACGACCAAAGAGACGTAAAGTCACATAAAGACTACAAAGAAAGACTATAAAACCACAAAGAGAGGCAGAAACACCAGAAAGAGACATTAAAGGCTACAAAGAGATGCTGAATGATTACAAAGAGACACAATACAACCACAAAGAGACACTGATCAAGACACAAATACATACAAAAAAACAAAATATGTACAAAGTTGTGATTATGCATGCGAAATGAATAAATGCAAAATAGACTATATTTTTCCTCCTTCACATGGCTGTTTGCCGAACATAGATTCTGATGGTTGAAACATTGCCTCATTAAACTTTTGGGAGCTTTCTGTTTTTTCTTGAGCAGCCCGCCTCTCTTTATCCTTTGTAGGCTGCTGTTTTGTTAAGTTTTGTTTTGTGATACATGGAGGGTCACATAAAAAGTCAGAACCAGGGTCTGAGAACAGGTGGCTGTAGCCTACTATGAAGCAAATGACGGAAATCCAAAAAAAGATAATAAAACTACACAACAATGTTGAAGAATTGTTGCGTAAGTAACGAAATCACTACAATCAAAAGGAACACATTTTGTAATTGGCCCGTTCTTTAAAAATGACATGGAGAATGCGGTTGATCTTGTTAATCAGGTGGGCAAGTAGGAAGAAACCACATACTGTTAATGATCAGTTTACCCCAAAGACCAGACAAAGAGGCAGGTGTGCCCTTCTCTGAGGATCACACTAGTGAAGACGGTAAGAGAGACATGTGACCACTAATGAAGGTGACTAGGGAGAAGCCGCAGCGGCACGTTTTTAGTGGTCTTCTGGTTTTGTTGACCGTGATCAGAACTTTGCCCCCGGATTTGACGACCAGATCCTATACACAGTTTAAAAGAAATAACTCTTTAAGGTCTGCACGGGCGTTTGGTGGCTAGAAGCAAGAGGGACCCTGGATCGATTCCAGAGATAGACTGCCCTTCTGTGCAGAGTTTGCATGTTCTCCCTGGAGGTTCTCTCAGGGTTCTCGGGCTCCCTCTCACAGTCCACCAAAATTCCGCTTAGGTTAAATGATGACTCTAAATTGCTCTAAACCTGCGATAGTCTGGAGACCTGTCCAGGTGTACCCTGCTTTTGCCCTACAGCTGGGATCGGTTCACCAAAATCACCATGTTCCAGTGACATGATCTTCTTCCTCTCCCTACAGGTTGCAGTGTTAGAGATCCTTGGCGCGGTGTGTTTGGTGCCAGGAGGCCACAAGAAAGTGCTAGAAGCCATGCTGCACTACCAGACATTTGCTTCGGAGAGAACTCGCTTTCAGGTCTGCTTCTGTCTCGTCTGTGTTGTGCTTCCCTTAATCTTCTGCTTGAGACCACGGAGATCTTAACACAGTAACCCAAGACTTAACACGTCTTGAGGCATCATCTCCAGGCTTTGCTCGTCTTATTTATTTATTAAATGCCATCACTTTAAATTGGTCAGCAATTATAATAATGGGGAACATTCATATTCATGTATAAGATTGTGACAGAAAGAAATCAGCATCATTCTATTTGAGTCCACAAAGCAGCATATCCACAGATATATCAAATGTGTTTCAATATCAAATTACAATTTACAGCGATTTCTCATTTTGAGGCGGTCAAAAGAAGAATGAGCGTGTTTTATAATGGTATAACATTTGTTTATCCTTTGCGGGCAGACCCTGCTGACAGACTTGGATAGATCCACAGGCCGCTACAGAGATGAAGTGAACCTGAAGACAGCCGTCATGTCCTTCATCAACGCCGTGCTGAGCCAGGGAGCAGGAGAGGTGAAGGGCCATCTCCCTCTGTTTGGAAATACCATCAGTTCATGGTGTCAAATGTCTTAGGGGACTTGGGTTTGTGATGTAGCACGATACAATAAGATGTACGTCTAGGTGTGACCACTTTTCTGACAGATGGGGGGGGAATCAAGAAAGATAATAAATGTAAAAGGAGGCTTGATTTTGTTTTCAAAAATGAATATGTAACGTAGAAACACAAAGATAGTGTGAACTATCCTGCAGGGGGGAGGCTTTCTTTAGCCTCCAGGGCCAAAGATGACGCTCTCTATGAGGGTCATACTGTACATATACTACTATTATAACTTAAACAGGCCCTATTATGCTATTTTCCGGGTGCATATTTGTATCTCAAGTTACAGTTACAACATGTTTACATGCGTTAATGATCATAATCCACCTTGTTTTTCTCATCCTGGCTGTCCTACAGCACCTCTTCTCACCCTCTCTCTGAAATGCTCCATTGTAGCGATTGCTCCTCCCTTCAGAAAGCAAAGTCTGCTCTGATTGGTCAGCTAGCCCGCTCTGTTGTGATTGGTCAACGTTTCACATTTCAAAAAACTCTCCTTCCAGAGAATGACAAATGAACAACAGTTCCCAATGGGATTCAAACCTATCCACCTGGGTGTGAGACTGCTGTCTAAACCACTACACCATGGTAGATGTAAGGATTGGCTCCGTCTCTCTATTTTGTTGTTTGAGGGCGGACCAAACTATCCAGAGAGTTTTACGTGACTTCCGTAACATTAAGACCTCATAAAGTTACGGAAGTGAAGGAGAGAATTCAATGGCGCCGTTTCAGGCAGCTCAGGAGCAGTGTTTCTGAGGGGGAGGGTAACTCCTTTTAGGCGTGGATTCAGGTTTTACACTCAACGGACCGTTTACATGTAAAAAAAATATATATAACACACTAAAGAAGGAAAAAGTGGAAAAGCATAATAGGGCCACTTTAACTGCTAATTGGCTCAGATATCGCCTTCTCTAGTTTACAGTTGGAGTCCAGGTTTCCTTTGTCGAAGGGTTTGCTCCAGTCCCCTCTTAATGAATGCTCTCTTCTGGTTTATTGACTTAGTACTGTTTATTTGAGTGACATCCCCTTTGTATATATTTGCCTTTTTAGTTGGTTTGATATTCTGTCTGAACTCTCTTTATGCTTTTTCAACCTGTCCTATCTTTACATAATAGTCTACCAAGAACATGAATACAATAGTAACATTTTAGGATTACAGGATATGCTGATGACATTATTGTCTCCTCCCTGCTTGTGAATTAACTCAGCATGGCAACCTCTTGTGTGTGCATGTGGTTTTTTTTTTTCAGACCAGTCTGGAGTTCCGCATCCATTTGCGCTATGAGTTTCTGATGTTGGGCATTCAGCCAGTTATTGACAAACTATACTCCAATGACAACGCCACCCTGAACAGGTAGCTACGTTAGCTGCACCAACAGATGCTAGCATTTTGAAACGTCAATACTGTGTTAATGAACTAACAAACAGGAAGCAGACCATGGGGGAACATATTTGTTTTGTATAAAGACTTACTTTAATTTTAAATTCCTTTCTGAGTTCAGTTGTCACGTGTATGTTGTTTCCAGACATCTGGACTTCTTTGAGATGTTGAGGAATGAAGATGAGCTTCAGATGTCCAAACGTTTTGATGCTGTAAGTCCATTTTAATACCTTTAAGGTTTCTTTATATAAGATCCTGTAACCAGCTGAGATCCAAGATCTTTAAGGGGGAATCAGAGAACATGTATTTTGATTTTTAACAAAAAAAAACATTTGTTCTGATAAACCACAACTTTAAGTGGAATTTAATGGAGTCTTGGAAATCTAAATAACACATTAAAACATTGCAAGTTTTACAATTATACCCTGCACTTTTTTACTATCGTTCTTCTGTGAGTTTATTTGTTTTTTACAACATTGATTTTGTTTTACTCTCTGTTTTTATTTATAACTCTTGGCTTTTAGTTAAGTTTGTTCTCTTTGTGTTTTAAACATGATCTGTTTTATTGTTAAACACTTTGTAACATCGTTTTGAAAGGTGCTATATACATAAAGTTTATAATCATTATTATTATAGCTAAGAAGAAGTGTATTCCAGTGTTCCCTCAGATTAAAACGCACTTGTACAAGCTAATCTCCAGCATAACATTTCATTTTAATGTCAATAAAACTTGAAAGTCAGGTGTGTAAAGCCTGCTGATGAATGTCTTCTGCCTCAGGTCCACATAGACACTAAAAGTGCCAGCCAGATGTTTGAGCTGATCAAGAAGAAACTGAACCACACTGAAGCTTACCCTCACCTCCTGTCTGCCCTGCATCACTGTCTCATGATGCCATGTAAGACTGGCTGTCTGCCTGCGATTCACTTATTTACTTTTTTATTCATTTGAATCTCCATGAAATGATCCATGATCTGTCTGTCTGCAGTTAAGCTGAGCAGTTCCACTCTTCAATACTGGGTGCTGTTGGATCGGATAATTCAGCAGCTGGTTCTACAGACGGACAAAGGGGAAGACCCCGATGTCGCTCCACTGGAGGAATTCAACGTCAAAAAGATTGTACGCATGTAAGTTTCCTGGGGTTTCTCACTTTGGGGCACGAGCATTAGCGCTGCAAACTCTACCGTTTTTTGTAACGATGACGGATGACATTCAAACAGCACCAGTGATCTAATGCTCTCTGAGTGGAGAACAAACAGTTTATACCATATTTCACAATCAGCCAAGACTTTTAAAGGTTGCTCAATGATCTAAGTGGTAATCCTTATAGTTATAATGGTAATCCCACAAAATCTTATGTTGTGTCATGTTTTGGCAACTGATTTGAATAATTAACCATAAACATACAGACATCCAGCAAAATTCACCTTTTGCTGAGGATGTGGTGAAGTCAAATAAATTCATGAATAAACAAAATTTTATTTACAGAAAAACATTGTTTAGTAATTTTCATAAAATGTTACAAAAGAAGTGAGTGTATCTAACATATGTGTAAGTGTAAAATGAAGCAACACATTCTCATTGCAACTTGTAAAATACAGCATCTTAGTCAGTGTCCCTATGCTTCAAACGGAGTCCCCTCGCTATATGCCTACACTGTCTTTTCAAAATAAAACGACCATTTTCACAGGAAACAACTTAGGTTCAGGAAAATATTCTGGTTTGGGTTTGAATAAGTAAGTTTGTTACAGAGTGGAGTAAGACATAGTAACGTTATGTAACGTTACATAATGTAGGTAACGTTACTTAACGCAATGTCAAGAAACTTGAAATAAGGCAACGTTGACTTTTGGTTTCACAAGGGACATGGATACAGGTCTCCTGAGGGATAGTAATAAGTCATGTGTTTGGACAAAACTAAAAAAAAGAATTGTTTGCCTGTGACTATTCCATTTTTTTTTTTACATAATTTACAATAATTTTTATGGTGCTATATT
This sequence comes from Anoplopoma fimbria, assembly GCF_027596085.1. Lineage (NCBI taxonomy): Eukaryota > Metazoa > Chordata > Actinopteri > Perciformes > Anoplopomatidae > Anoplopoma > Anoplopoma fimbria. Next base: position 12,132,745 of record NC_072463.1, on the reverse strand, counting down.
TATAAGTAATTATATCAATAACTTTTGATAGCTACATTTTAAGTCTATTATGTTGTGTGTAGTAATGTGTAGTAGTAGTAGTAGTAGTAGTAGTAGTAGTAGTAGTAGTAGTAGTAGATGCAAATCATGTTTGGAAAACTAAATTGTATGTGTGTGTGTGTGTGTGTGTGTGTGTGTGTGTGTGTGTGTGTGTGTGTGTGTGTGTGTGTGTGTGTGTGTGTGTGTGTGTGTGTGTGTGTGTGTGTGTGTGTCTATAGGCTCGTCAAGGAGAGCGAGGTCAAACAATGGAAAGAACAAGCTGATAAAATGAGAAAAGGTAAACACACACACACATATATAAATGTGACACAGAAGATTAGAACTTTGCATCCTGTTTACCACACCAAAGTGGAAATGGGGCTTGGCTGGACTAGTCAATTGGATTAAAATATTTTGTCTTTCATAAATACTGCAAGTTACAAAAGAATAATCTTGAAAAGACAATAATCTCTGCGTTGGTATCACTTTACATTACAGATAAGGTAACAATTCAGTAATAGAGAGGGAATAAATAAGTAATATTATGTAATTAGTAAGTAATAACAAGGTAGCTTGGTATTAACATTGGTAACTTCAGGGTAATATAGACTGAAACAGGGTAATAAGGTGACACACATTTAAAGATGGCAAACACCATTTAGTGATACAGTAAATTGCAAACAATACTCTGGTTGCATAATTTTTGATTTGATAACACTTATGCTAATGCTAATGCTAATAATGAGGTAGTATAGTTTGATATTTTCCCAATATTATGGCCTACTATCAGCACAATACCTGCTAAATCACATGGAAATGATGTAAATTAAAAATTGGTAATTATCATATTATTATATTTCAATTCATCCTCCCTTATGTTCCAAACATTCCCTTTAGTTTAAGGTGATACTGTACAAATGATAGGTTTAATGCTGTGACTTTTTACCTGGAAACACTGGTGGTAGTTTCTAATAAATCAGTGCGCCAAAATGCTAAACTAGCTGTTTTTATTGGATTTCATGGTAATATTAGATCAAACAATCAAAGAGGCACACAAGATGGCCTGCTATCTTTAAATGTGTGTCCCCATTATGACTCGGTTCCATCAATTTCAGTCTAATATTACACACATATACCTACTGCCGATATCAGGCTATAACCTGGTTATTGCGTTGGTAATACCATATTTTTGACCAATTCTTATTTTTATTATCAAACTATAAGCACTCTATTACTGTGTCATTTCCGCGCTGTAATGTTAAGTGCTCCCCATTTATCTTTTGTGTTTTAATTAAGTAACCAAACAACAGACCATTCTTTCAGTTTTGCATGTTGCTGGCTTGATCAGCTTGCTTCGAATACAATGCTAAAGAGTATATGCTAATTTCACTATGTATTCAACAAAACCATCTGACCTGCAAAGTTGGCTCATCAGAGTACAAGCACATCAGGCTAACAGCCGTGTTAATTAAGTGAAGGTGCAGCACGAACGGCCGTACCCGTCGATCGAATCAACAGCATTCCGCAGAATGAACAACATCCTGTCTCTGTCTCACCTTCCCTTCTCTCCAGATCATCAGAACTTGCAGCAGCGTTTTGAAAAGAAAGAGAGGGAGTGCGAGGCCAAGAACAAGGAGAAGGAGGACATGATGGCGATGCTGAACAAGCTGAAAGAGAAGCTGGAGCGAGAGAGCAACGACCACAAGCAAGCTCAGCTGCAAGTGGGAGAGCTGTCTGCTCGGCTGCAGCAGCTCAGCTCTGTATGTAACAACACCAGATAGAAATGTCACTGATCACTTTCTCACAGTTTCCGTCAGATCCCGTTGTCACGGTGATTGTGTCTTGGTCATCTGTTCATGATGGATACAATTCTGTTGTGTTGTTAGACGTCCAGTGTTCCAGGAGGTCCTCCTGTGTCTTCTGGTAGTGTAGTCCCTCCTGGTCCCGTCTCAGCCGGCCCCTCTCCTCCTCCTCCTCCTCCTCCTCCTCCTCCTCCTCCTCCTCCCCGCCACCTCTTCCTCCAGGAGGCCCTCCAGCCTTTGGCATGGCTCCACCGGCCCCGCCTCCTCCCCCCGGAGCACCACTAGTAGCTGTCCAGAAGAAGAAGAATATTCCCCAGCCATCCAACCCTCTGAAGTCCTTCAACTGGAACAAACTGCCAGAGGTACACTTATATTGGTACTAATGTTAATGCATCCACACCTCCTACTGTTACTGTCGGTACTGCTATTATATTATACTGCCACACATGCTGCATTTACTTCTTCAGTACAACATATTCTAACTCCCGTCTCTCAAATCCTGCCGCTTGGTCAGCGGCTGTACGCTTTAAACGTCGGTTTTGCAGGTTTATATGGTTTTAGGTCACTACGCAACAAAGCACTTGATAAGGTTCAGGAAAAGATTTTGGTCTGGGTCTTTTTTTGGGTCTTTTTTTAAAGTTAATTAAATAGCCTGCATTTGTTACGTAAATGCTGTTCGTTATCAACGTAGATAACGTATCATAGTTAAGGTAAAGTAAGTCAACATGGACTCAAACGCCGGTCTCCTGGGTGAAAGTCCTGTGCTTGTTTGATCCATAGACTAACAAGTCACTTCCCCTGACTGTCAAATACTGATGTGGATGTGTTTACACTGGAGTTAGTTGAAAGTCTTGTGCGTCTCACATAACGATAAAGGGTGCCAGTCTAAATACTGATGTATCTTCTTCCTGTGTACCATAGAGCACCATTACTACACATCAGTGAGCCACGCAGTTGCACTGGGTGACATGTCCCTTCATTACCATTAACTCACACACTAGTTTATTGGGACTCAATCCCATACACACCGTACTGCTGCCACAAATACTCCCTAGAGCACTGAAGGTTGATTAATCCAAAATAGTCCCCAACAAATACACTATTTCCACCTGTTTTTAGTAACTACAGTGACAAGCTGTTTGAGGAACCATTTTATAACTTGACTAGGTGGAATTCTACTGTATGGCTGGAGCATGTACGGTTAGTTGTGGCCAAAGTGTTACACAGATAGCCATTGGTAAGAGTAGAATGTGAATTCCTGGATTTTAAATGTTCATCCGCAGCTGTCTGCAGTGTTACCTTCAATATTTGTGTCCCAAAGTAGCATATCACATGATGTCTTTAAATGACTATTTCACCTACAAAATGAGCATTTGTATATCAGTCAGTCAACCTGTGTTACCTTGAATTCTTGAGAAAACTTTATTTTTTCTCTCATGTCTGCATGGTGAACGGAGAAACTTAAAAACGCAGTAAATCCTTGATGAATTAAAATAAATTGCATCATCCTAGTCTCCTTTTTATCCGGTCATAGGCTCACTACTTACAATCCCATGCATTTTCGCTTTAACTTTATTATCATTAACACTTTGGACTCACATGGACGAGCAGTGCGTCTGCGCAAGCGTGCCTTTCTGGCCCTGTTTTGCTGCACTACAGCCATAAATGAAAAAATGATATATTTCTGAGCGTCTTCAGAGAGAACCAATAGGCTTGGAGCTGAGAGCCATAGAGGGCGGTCAGACTGTATTTAAGAGACAGACTGACACATTGTGGGTTTGGCTGTTTTCATTTGTTGCATATATTGACAGTAAGAAAAAATCTAGAATAACATCTGATCCTCTTATTAGCGAATCACAAACAACAGCTGACGGTCTTCTTTTCGAGTAAACAGCTTAAGCTAACTGGACCCTGAGAAAGAACACTATTGACACACACATACATCATTGTTTGTTTCAGAACAAGACAGAAGGAACTATATGGAAGGAGATCGATGATGTCAAGGTGTTTAAAGTTCTGGATCTAGAGGAGCTGCAGAGAACCTTCTCAGCTTACCAGAAACCACAGGTACAGTCTTTTATTTTTGTTGATGTCGTAGTTCTGTTTATGTTTTACAACAGTTATCCAAAGATACCAATATTGTCATAATTTATTGTCAAGTTCCCAGTTTTATTACAGATTGTATTTTAGATTGTGCTGCATTTTGTTGCATTCTAACACTTTTCTGTCCGTCAGCAGAAGGAGACGGGGGATGAGCAGGCTGTTGTTAAGAAAGTCAAGGAGCTGTCAGTGATCGATGGTCGCCGAGCACAGAACTGTAACATTCTGCTGTCACGGTCAGTGAGTGTGTGTGTCTGTGTGTGTGTGTGTGTGTGTGTGTGTGTGTGTGTGTGTGTGTGTGTGTGTGTGTGTGTGTGTGTCTGTGTGAGGGAATGGATGAATGAATGAATGAAGCCCTGTAGGCTGTCAGTAAATGGATGTTATACATTAACTCTGTATGTTGCTGTTAGCAACACTGTCGGCTGAAGTCATCAGCACTCATGTGAGTGTGTTTCCTTCTGCTGCCGTGCAGCATAAAAGAAGTGTAACACACTTGTTAGTGAGCGCTGAAGACTTCGTCCGCCAAATCTGTGATTTGATTTCAACACATTGTGACAGGGTAATGGGGGGGACAACATTTTATGTTGAGCTTGTTATTTCTTTTAATTCTTCAAAGAATCACAATGTTTTCGGATTGTATATGAGCAGATGTCATAATCATAGAGGTTCAGTTCTAGTGTCATTCATGATACTTCCAGTTGGAAGAGTGTGAAAACAAATTCTGAAGATCGATTTTCTAAGTCTGTTCTAAACAGTTTCTCTCCTGTGTCCATAACTTCAGAACAGGTGGAAAAAAAAGGTTTTGCCAAGATAATTCTTCTAAGTTGCTTTTCTTTGCCTCTGTGAAAACGAGTTTCTTTTTTTTATCAGGATCATTTTTCTAATTGTTGTTGTAATACTCATTTTAGCCACAAGAGGCTGAAATCACCACTACTGCATGTTCTCTATAGCAGAACAAGGTTTTAACTGACATAACTTGCTAACACGCAACATGTGTTTTTAGAGTGCATGGAGGAATAACATTTTTTGAGGCACCTGTTTTCACAAATGAAAGCAAAAGTCTTCTCTGAAACAGCCTCAATAAAAGAAATGTGCATGTTAAATTTACCCACAGGAAAGTGTAACACATTTATTTAGGGACTCATTTGAATTAAAAACCCCCGTTTAAAAAAAAGTAACATAAATGTACGTGTCACAGGCTGAGGCTGACCAATGCGGAGATCCGCCATGCCGTCCTGACCATGGATGAACAGGAGGACTTACCTAAAGACATGCTGGAGCAGGTGCCAAACATATATACAAGCTTTTGTACTGATGTATTATAATATACATATATTAATATTTTAAAATAAAACTACATGTACCATGTTTTAAGCAGCAGATTGATGTGTGTTTCTAATGGAAACATTCTTATTTATTTAGGGCTCATGGGTGTCTGATGAATAAATACATAAAGAACTTATCAAATGAACTGCACATTTTGATACTGTGTGTGTGTGTGTGTGTGTGTGTGTGTGTGTGTGTGTGTGTGTGTGTGTGTGTGTGTGTGTGTGTGTGTGTGTGTGTGTTATTGTGTTTGTGAAGCTTCTGAAGTTTGTTCCTGAGAAGAGCGACATGGAGCTGTTGGGAGAACACAAACACGAGCTGGAACGCATGGCCAAAGCAGACCGCTTCCTGTATGACATGAGCAGGTACACACACACACACACACACACACACACACACACACACACACACACACACACACACACACACACACACACACACACACACACACACACACACACACACACACACACACACACAGCTACACAGCCTGTATATGTCTTCCAGGAGAGACTGCCTGAAAAATGCCCTCGAGTGTGGCCGTTAGGAACAGCTATAACTTACACTATAACTAGTTCTGTTCTGTCAGAGCATGACCCAACCTTAGAGTATTGGTCCAGAGCTGTTTGTAATAGCAGCACTGCTGAACAGAGGTCAAAGGTCACAGTGTCAGTATTAGGGCCGGGCTGTAATTTCACAAAATTCACCCTGGGTTGGCTGTCTTTTTTTTGTATACGTGCTATTCATTCACCCCTTTTATTCTCAAGTGAGCAGGAATGCTTCATGTTATAACCAATAAGACACTTTCATGCATAATTTGCATATCAACATTTAACTACTGCCTCATTCATTTGGCTCTGGTTGGGCTCGTACAGATTCTACGATACATTTTCAGAATGAATTATTTACAACAAAAAACAAAAAACTCATCAAAGTTTCTACTAAACTATCACACACATAGCGAATACTGTCAATTCTCACAGACCGACCAATCGTATATTAGCACAGTAATCACAAGTGTTCGTCTCTCTTGTGGATGAGAACGACGGACAGATGTGGAACCTCCAGCAGTTTTTGTGGGAAAGAACTCGGCCAGGGTTTGGCCAGGAAAGTGTGAGATTTTCTGGCCACCTCAAGTTGGATATTTAAAATATTTTTCCATTTGATATGGAAAACTACATGCTCATTCAGCACAGCAGCACTGTCGGTGGCAGCTAAGATAACGATGTGAGGCTCCCTTATCAGCAACGTACTTCTCTTGGGGCCGCTACGTCAACGGCGTCGCAACTAATGTCCCGGTTCGGATCTCCAATCCATGAGCTATGGCTCCGTTGTTCTCCCGCTCCTTGTTCTGTTTTGAAACCATCATTTCCAATAGTAGCACATTACATTACATTACATTACAGTCATTTAGCAGACGCTTTTATCCAAAGCGACTTACAGGAAGTGTATTCAACATAGGTATTCAAGAGAACTACTAGTCACCAGAAGTCATAAGTGCATCTCCTTTCTTAAACAAGCATCTTAAAGCATAAACCAGAGCAAAAGTATAGTGCAGAGGCAAATTACTACGAAAACAATAATTGCAACAGACTAATACGAATATAATAAGTCCTACGAAACAAATTCCTCGCCATCAGTAGCCGTCGAGTACGATATATTTCCAGACCCTGCAATGCGATACATCGTGTTACCGTGACAGTGAGCTCATATAAACAAACTTATTCATAGTAACAATGAGACAACAGCGCCACCATGAGGCCTAACAGGAAAACACACTAGAAAAACAATGCCTTCTTTTTTATGTAATCATTATTGACATTGTTGAAAGCAGCTTTACATTGTTACAGTTGGAGGAGTACCAGGGATTTTAATTTGAAAGTCCCAGGGGATTTACATCAGGTGATATATATATATAATATAAAGGCTTAATTATTATTATTATTATTATTATTATTATTAATTATTATTAATTATTATTATAAGCTATTTTTCCCCCTCCTCCTGCTGGAACAGTTACCAGTGACGATGTTTGTCTAATTTGTGTCCTACACCAGCATCAACCACTATCAACAGAGAATCCACTCTCTCTACTTCAAGAAAAAGTTTGCTGAAAGAGTGGCCGACGTCAAACCTAAAATCAATGGTAGGCTACTCCCAAAGAGTATTTATATTGATTTGAACCTACATGTCACTAATATTCGTTTTTAAATTCTGTTTTGTAAGATGTTTTTAAAGAAATCAGATGTTAAATTATGGATTTGAAATGCTGTGTGGGGACATACGTATATATATATATATTTATGATATTCCCTCCTGCTCTCTGTGGTCTCAGCTCTGAGTCTCGCGTCCAGGGAGATGGTGCAGAGCGGGACCCTGCGACAGCTCCTGGAGGTGGTCCTGGCCTTTGGGAACTACATGAACAAAGGACAACGGGGGAACGCCTACGGATTTAAAGTGGCCAGCCTCAACAAGATAGCTGACACCAAGTCCAGCACTGACAAGTACAGTTCACAGCAGGGCTTTGTACATCGCAGGCCTTATAATCTGTGTATAATGGTGCTTTTTAACACCAATCATAACACATTATGAAGCATTCTATGATGACTTACAAGGTCAAGTATAATAACATTTCATAAATGCTGGTCACTCAATGACACAGGGATCATAGTGTTTTTTGAATTACCATAGTTGTAATAAATTCTAATCATGTTATAATGCATTATAATGTGGTCGTTGGACACTTTAAGTCAAGTGATGATTTTTGTGATGCATGGGGAAATATGGCAAGCTGGTTATATGTCCCTGTAAAAAAAAGAAAGAAAATCAAGATCAAAACATAAAACGTTGTAAAATTAATTAATTTGTTTAACAGGTCATAACAGAAATTGAGTACAGTAATTTGACACACCTCTACTGTTTCCCCAAAACAAACTCACTCTGGTGAGTCTTGTGATACTTGACCTTATAAGTCATTATAAAGTGCTTTATAATGTTTATCAAAGCCTTATGCAGATTTATGAGTGATTATATCTATATTCATACAGTGCTATAAGCAGAACAAAACACACTGTATGTTTGTATTAAATTATTAACATTGGCGTCATAAATAGCGTCGCTAAGATTTGTTAATGTTATCTGTGCTTTTCCTACTATGACAACAAAAATGTCTGCGGTAATACATGTTTTCCTCTAAAAGCTGCTGAGGAGTGACAAACTATTGACCGCTGAATGAACAGAATGTGTTGTGTGTTTGTAGAAATGTCACTCTGCTCCACTACATGATCACTGTACTGGAAAAGAAGTACCCGAAGGTGGTGACTTTCAGTGAGGAGCTGCAAAATGTGCCAGAGGCTGCCAAAGTCAAGTAAGAACTGACTGGAACACACGCATTGTCTATTGAAATAAAATTTAAAGGGCCAGTGTGCATCATTTTGGGTGATCTAAGAATGGTTTTGTTTTTGTCAGCTTAGAATGAGTCATTTATATCTACATAGGGAGCTGGTCCTCTTCACAGAGTCCACAGATGCCATGTTTCTACAGTAGCCCAGAACGGACACACTAAACACTGGCTCTAGCGGGAGACTTTCATGTTTAACGTTACCTGAAGGCCATCTTAGTTCTCGGACACTTCTTGTTTCTTCACTGCTGTAACGTGAGACGCAGAGTTCAAAACCGAGGTAGGGTCAGCCGCCATCTGACTTCAGTTGCTCCTATAATGGAGTTATGACGGTAATTATGGCCTTTAAGCGGTTTTGCACTCAGCGGCTCACATTAGGAGAGGAAACGAAGAAAGTGAGCGAAGGGATGTTCAGTTGGTTGCAATCGAAAAAACCCACCCTAGATGTCACCAAATCCTACACACTGTCCCTTTAAATCAATTGTTTAGTTGTATTTATAAAACTAGAAACAGGCTATTAAACTATCTCACCTTTTAAACTAAGAATACAAGCACTATCCAGCAACACTGGGCTGCAAGCAAACCTGGCAACCTCACTGTGACAACAAGACTTATGGAAGCTATACCTGACTGTTGACACCCCAAGAAATAGTTCCAAGTTCCGACTCCACCTCGGACCACAAACATAAAAAAAGCAAAAAAAGTTAAATTCATGATGTGTAATGCAGCTGTCATGTTACTCATCATCTCCCCCCTCTTCTCTGCACCTCTTTCACCGTCCCTCCAGTATGGCAGCGTTGGAGAAGGATATCGGCAATCTGAGATCTGGCCTAAAGAGTGTTGAGGCGGTGAGTGAGCTCAGGGATTTTAAAAGCCCAACAGCCTGTATATCCATTGAAGCAAAAGACACGTCAAAATATTAACATGATTATCAGTCTGTGCGTGTTCCACCATCTCCAGGAGCTGCAGTACCAGCGGGGTCAATCCCCTCAGGATCCTGCGGATAAGTTTGTCCCCGTGGTCAGTCAGTTCGTCACCGTGGCCTCCTTCAGCTTCTCAGAGGTAGAGGAGTCGCTCAGCGAGGCCAAAGAAGTGGTGAGTGTAACAGACGATTGTTATTCAGATTCATTTTGTCCTGTTTCCTGCCTCTGCCTTCAAAGACTTTGAGCATTATCGTAACGCTGAAGGAATTTTGCACACCAAGTTTGTATGTGTTTTTTTAAAACAGGCATCCGATAAATGTCATCCAGGAAATCCGATGCTTTTTATTATTCTATTTGTTGCAATACGAAACAAAACTGAATTTATTATGTGGGTTCCAAACAGGGCTAATGGATGGATGACATTAGCAAGAAGCGTTTTAGCTGTCTAGAGGACAATCACTACCGTCTAGTCTTTCCTACATTCTTTGTTTTGGTACCATGCAAGATTCCAAGCTGTTCTGTGATCACCTGCAACAATCTGATTTACTTTGTTTTTCATAAAGTTTCTTAGTCCTGGGAGACAAATTAACCATTTAAACCAGCTTATCAGATGCCGTTTTGGATTAATTCGTTTTCATTTACGGTGACTCTGAGCGGTCAAACAACACTGAAAAATGAACACTGAAAAGAGCATTTGGAGTCAGTGTGTAGACGTGATTGACACAACGGAAGACAAATACGAACTTGGTGTACAAAGGCCTGAGGCAGTCTCTGACAAGAGTACATCAACCGACCGAATGAACACCTTCCACCATCATGTCTCCTGTTAAAAGTTTGTAAAGGCACTGAGACGCTTTGGAGAGGATTCGTCCAGCCTGCAGCCGGATATGTTCTTTGGGATCTTCGACACCTTCTTAGCAGCTTTCTCAGAGGCTCAACAGGACAACGAAAGGATGGCCCAACGCAAGGAGGAGGAGGAGAGGCGGGCACTTGTGGAGGCACAGGTAAGAAAATTACTATCAGAGAGAGAGATGTAGTGAGTTTTGATATGATGGAAAAAATATTTGAATTGTCCTTTACAATAGTGGTTAGATACATTTAAAGTCGCTGATCTTTCCCTGTGCCCATATGCTGATGATCACCTGTATTCCTGGATAAACTTACAGTGTGTCCATCCGTCCTCTCCTGTCCTGACCTCTTTCTCCTCTTGTCCAGCTGAAGCAGGAACGGGAGCAGAAGACGAAGAAGGCCAGAGCGAACGAGGAAGAGGGGGGCGGTGAGTTCGATGACTTGGTGTCCGCTCTGCGCTCCGGGGAGGTGTTTGAAATGGACCTGTCCAAAATGAACCGTAGAAAACAGCGGAGACACAACTTCTTCAACGACAGTCGGGAGAGACCCGTGACAGAACTGAGGCAGCAGGAGGACTCGGTTTGACATCTGAATGTGTGGTGTCTCTGGCACAGACAGTTACACTCTGTAACAATGTATCTTATGTAACATAATGAATGTATCTGAATGTATGGACCTGAAGCAAAAGCAGTCTAATAATTATATCTTTGTATATTTGCCCAAGTTTGCACAGCTCTGGTTCGTGAGTTCCATTAGCATCGTTACGTAAGAAACTCTGTCTGATCATCCTCTAAAAGGTTCACTGATCAAAAACTGATCAAAAATTCATACCAATTTTAAAAAATGGATGATTAAGTAACTATCAACTGTTTCCTTTCTGTCTTTTCAAGTCTTACTCCATCCTTTTTTTTAATACCAGTTTGTAAATATATTAAATTACAATCTGCAATAGTTGCATTTATAAAGTTGATGTATTCATTGTTGATATTAACAAAAGTTTTAAACAAAACACTTTTGGGTGGATTGCATTCCTTTAAAATAAATAATTATGATTGTTCTTCTCTAACCAAGGATCAGTATTATCAGTTAATATGGGTCTATATACAATAGTGTGTGTAATAAGGGAGAAATGATGAAGTGTATTATTTATAAGAATTACAGTCCACTAACAAGGCTTGTTCACCAGCAGACTTATCGTTAACTAATGTTGGTATTGTTCTTTCTGAAAACCCTGTTTACGTTGAATGAGGACTTCTTTTTCTTTTTGAAAGTAGACGTTTTTGCATTCAGGCAGAGCGAGTGACGTATTACAGCAAACGATGCACGAAGCAAGTGACGTCGTAAATGGAGCAGCCATCACTGAAAGTTAGGGGTACGTTTACTATCATAACGAGTATAAAGAGTGAGAAATTCCACAAATGGCAGGTGGAAGGGGCGATGGATGGGTCAGACAAACACAGGACTTTCACCCAGGAGAGCACTGTTTGTGTGCAACCAAAAGTAACCGCTGAGTAACGCTCGTTATGTAATGTTGTAACGCATGTTTGGGTACGTAAGAAAGTCTGCTTTGGGTGGTTGTTATCTGTTCTAGCTAGTTAGGTTGTTACATTACTTTGTGATGTTTCCTATTGCGGTTACCTTGTTGGGTTACGTTGTCCCGTTACATTGTCAATTTGCGTTCTCATGTCTCTTTGTTGCGTCACTATTTGAAGAAAAAAAAAACAGGATCTTTTTCCAACCTTAACCATGTAGTTTAGTTGCCTTAACCTAACCAATCGTTTCACAATGTTATCCACATCCGTAAGCGTGAGACAAGGCTGATAAGAAACCTATTTATGAAACATTTTTTCTGTTTAGAAAGCGGATAAGCATAAGCTGGACAGTGTGTTGGGTCATTGATCCACTTGGACAGGGGAAGACTGAGGGGCCATGAGGGCGATCTACCTTCATTTATTAAGGTATCAGGAAGGTTTGCTTAACAAGACATAAATGCATACAAACTTGTCAAAATTAGAATCCAAACAATTGCAATCAATTGCACGGACATCTGTCTAAAGGATCTTCTGTTTTTAATCCCTCCAAAGTTTGTGCGGCCTTGATATTTTGTAACAATATTTGCCGGACTGGTTGAGTTTGAGACGCATTGGAGTAAAAGCTGGGAAATGAATGTGTTCATTCGGCTACCATTTTTGTTGCTGCTTACTTAACAGTGAGTATGATCAGTGGTGTAGTCTAGGTTTTTGTAGTGGGCATACTGTGAAGATTCCCTATTAGCCTCTTCGACACCCATCCTAAAAACACCGTCACACTCACTGTTGCATACAGTAGCCTACAACCACCAAAGTAATTCCGATTATTCAACACTTAATATGTCATAAGTTTCTAGGACAATGAATAGTCAAATTAAAATCACCATTAGGCACTAGCATCAAACACTATACTACTGTATATGTAACCGGCCTGGCCTGAGTACTAATGTGTGAAGGAGACAAAGGGATACTTGAATCTTTTGCACAGGACATTTATTGCTGCTCCTGCATGCTTCTGTTCAACAGAGTTGGTCTTTTGTCAACAATTGCAACTCAATAAAAAAAATACCCTATATAAGAAGCAATAATTACAAAATAAAAACATGTTCTTTCGAATTATGTTTCCCACCCTAGAGTACTTAAATAATAAATTAAACATATCAGCTATAGAAATAACATCTGTTCAGTGTATGACAGTTCTGTGACAGAACAATGACGCAAGTGACGCGTCATTGCGCAATTCTAAAGTGGGCATACGGAAATGTTGGTGCATGAGAAGAAGATGACAGGAGACTAATGTTTCACTCTTTCAATTGCTCTAATCTGAGCTCTTACTGTTGTCTTCTGTTGACTACTTGTTATGTGGTTTACACATTAATATGGGAGGACTGGACACACACACACGCACACACACGCGAGGAGGAGGGGCTCGGCCCGCCAACTAACGTGATGTCCTGGGTTGGAGTTTGAACAGAAACGGAGGTGACTCTATAAAGGTTCTATATAGGACATTCAGCACTACTAGATGTTGCACAAGAGAACACCAGCTGATCAGACTAAACGAAATGGGTGCATCAGCCACACCTGCGGTTTAGCGTGTCAGAAATACTCCATTACGCTCCTATTCTTTCCCTCTATGTGCGGTGTGATGTTCACAAAGCGCCCTGCCCATAAATGTTCTATTAGACACTGTCTGGCACCCTGTTTTAACGTGGCATTAACATGCATCTTGGGTGATTGGATCACAAGTGGACAGGTCTAAATCCAGGTGTAGACCACCAAGTGAGCCGATCACTCAAACAGCTTGCAGAGGAGGTCTGGAACGAATTTGACTACATATCTTTAGTGTAAACGCTAATGCGTCCTGATGCTCCCAAAAAGAACGTTACAGGGAAAAGCCTCCATTTTCTTCTTTTTTCTCATATCCATTTGTTCTCAAATCAGAGATATATGTGGGCCAAACATCTTGGTCATTTTGTGTCTCTGAGCTTGTTTTGTGTCACTTTTAAATTGTTTTGGTCTTTTTGTAGTCATCTGTAAATCTTTGTAGTTGTTTTGTTTTACTTTATAATTGTTTCGCATCTCTTATTTTTTTTTCTCTTTGTGGTCATTCTGTATATCTTTGTAATTTTGTGTCATTTGTTTGGGGCTTTTTGTGGTCATTTTGTGTCTCTTTGTAGTAATTTTCTTTATCTTTGTGGTTATTTTGTTTCACTTTGTAATTGTATTAGTCTTTCCCTAGTTGTTTTGTGTCTCTTTGTAGTCATTTTGTGTCCCTATGAGGTCATTTTCCCCCTCTTTGTAGTCCGTGTGAGTCTCTTTGCAGCTGTTTTGCATCTCTGTGAAGTCGTTTGATGTTTCTTTGTGGTCATGAGTGACATTCTTTAGTTGAAGGCCAGGGGCCCCTTGACCCTTTGGGTCCCTGTTTCTGTGCCTGGTAGGCCCATTCAGTCCATCCATGCCTGTAACACACCAAGGAATGGACCCAGTTTGAATTGTTTAGATTTACCATTTACATAACAGCGTATCATTTCTATGCCAAAATTGGCACAAATCTGTCCAAAACTTGCTTTGTATTGTTCTATGTAGAATATTCGGTCTCTTGATTTAATGTAAATAATAAAAATGATGTGAAATTTCTAATTTCAGTAAAAGTGGGATTTAAGAGACTTAAATTTAAGTAGTAGAACAGGGACGTACAAACAAAATGATGTAAAACTGACACATTGCAGTGCACATTGTAGTGTAGCATCTCAATATAAATATATATACACACATATACAGTACCAGTCAAAAGTTTGGACACACCTTCTCATTCAACTACTTTGAAGAATGTAAAATATAAAACATATTCTGGTTTGTTGAGCATTTGTTTGTTTACCACATAATTCCATATGTGTTCCTTCATAGTTGATGTGACTTTGTTGGGTTAACAATACAACAATTGTATAATGTCTAAATCATCAGGGATGCTGCTAAATAGTCTCTGATACAGTACCAGTCAAAAGTTTGGACACACCTTCTCATTCAACTACTTTGAAGAATCTAAAATATAAAACATATTCTGGTTTGTTGAGCATTTGTTTGTTTACCACATAATTCCATATGTGTTCCTTCATAGTTTGGATGTCTTCAATATTAATCTACAATGTAGAAAAAAATATATAAATAAAGAAAAAACATTGAATGAGAAGGTGTGTCCAAACTTTTGACTGGTACTATATATATATATATATATATATATATATATATATATACATATACAGTGGGTACGGAAAGTATTCAGACCCCTTTACATTTTTCACCCTTTGTTTCATTGCAGCAATTTGCTAAAACCGAAAAAGTTCATTTTTTTTTTTGCATTAATGTACACTCAGCAACCCATCTTGACAGAAAAAACAGAAATGTAGAAATTTTTGCAAATTTATTAAAAAAGAAAAACTGAAATATCACATGGTCATACGTATTCAGACCCTTTGCTCAGTATTGAGTAGAAGCACCCTTTTGAGCTAGTACAGCCATGAGTCTTCTTGGGAATGATGCAACAAGTTTCTCACACCTGGATTTGGGGATCCTCTGCCATTCTTCCTTGCAGATCCTCTCCAGTTCTGTCAGGTTGGATGGTGAACGTTGGTGGACAGCCATTTTCAGGTCTCTCCAGAGATGCTCAATTGGGTTTAGGTCAGGGCTCTGGCTGGGCCAGTCAAGAATGGTCACAGACTTGTTCCGAAGCCACTCCTTTGTTATTTTAGCTGTGTGCTTCGGGTCATTGTCTTGTTGGAAGGTGAACCTTCGGCCCAGTCTGAGGTCCTGAGCACTCTGGAGGAGGTTTTCTTCCAGGATATCTCTGTACTTGGCCGCATTCATCTTTCCTTCAATTGCAACCAGTCGTCCTGTCCCTGCAGCTGAAAAACACCCCCATAGCATGATGCTGCCACCACCATGTTTCACTGTTGGGATTGTATTGGGCAGGTGATGAGCAGTGCCTGGTTTTCTCCACACATACCGCTTAGAATTAACGCCAAAAGTTCAATCTTGGTCTCATCAGACCAGAGAATCTTATTTCTCATAGTTTGGGAGTCCTCCGTGTGTTTTTTGGCAAACTCTATGCGGGCTTTCATATGTCTTGCACTGAGGAGAGGCTTCCGTCGGGCCACTCTGCCATAAAGCCCCGACTGGTGGAGGGCTGCAGTGATAGTTGACTTTGTGGAACTTTCTCCCATCTCCCTACTGCATCTCTGGAGCTCAGCCACAGTGATCTTTGGGTTCTTCTTTACCTCTCTCACCAAGGCTCTTCTCCCACGATTGCTCAGTTTGGCTGGACGGCCAGGTCTAGGAAGAGTTCTGGTCATCCCATACTTCTTCCATTTAAGGATTATGGAGGCCACTGTGCTCTTAGGAACCTTGAGTGCTGCAGAAATTCTTTTGTAACCTTGGCCAGATCTGTGCCTTGCCACAATTCTGTCTCTGAGCTCCTTGGGCAGTTCCTTCGACCTCATGATTCTCATTTGTTCTGACATGCACTGTGAGCTGTAAGGTCTTATATAGACAGGTGTGTGCCTTTCCTAATCAAGTCCAATCAGTTTAATTAAACACAGCTGGACTCCAATGAAGGAGTAGAACCATCTCAAGGAGGATCAGAAGAAATGGACAGCATGTGAGTTAAATATGAGTGTCACAGCAAAGGGTCTGAATACTTATGACCATGTGATATTTCAGTTTTTCTTTTTTAATAAATTTGCAAAAATTTCTACATTTCTGTTTTTTTCTGTCAAGATGGGTTGCTGAGTGTACATTAATGCGAAAAAAAATGAACTTTTTCGATTTTAGCAAATGGCTGCAATGAAACAAAGAGTGAAAAATTTAAAGGGTCTGAATACTTTCCGTACCCACTGTATATTACATTACATTACAGTCATTTAGCAGACGCTTTTATCCAAAGCGACTTACAGGAAGTATATATATATATATATATATATATATATATACATATATATATATATGCATTTTTGGTAAAAAAAAATCCAGTCTTTTGTCCTATAAAGACCTGTGGTGGCTCTGAGAAGCAGGTTGTAAAGAGGACATTGGATGTGTTTGGACCTGCCTGCTGAACTCAACAGGTCTGAACAGAACCCAAACACGGTGATGAAGCCACCGTGCAGGCCCGCCCCACACCGCCTCCCCAGGGCAGAGTCGTGCTGGAGGCTCCCTCTGAAGTGAGTAATGAAGGATAACAAACACAAGGTGAACGCTTGTGTAAGGAGGCGCGTGTGTGTGTGCGTGCGTGCGTTAGTCATGGAAACATCGCGTGGCGCCCCTAGTGGAGGCCTTCAGCAGCGCAGACAGCTGAACAAAGCTGCGTTCAAGACCCACACTCGCCAGGGCGTTCTGGTGAAGAAGCCTTCTCCCTCATTCAGAGACGACCGGGTCACACCGCCGGTCTCAGACCTCACACCCTGCATGTCCGGTGCTCTTACGTCACTATAGCCCCGGTGTGTCGTGTCGCAAACGCCCCGTCTCGCTCCTGTGCGCTGCTTCTCTGAGCGGTGTCGCGTTCACGAGCGCGCTGCTCACACATGTGTTGTTAGCCAACGAGCCGCTGGAGCCACTTCCTGTATTCACAGCAACAGGAGCCCGCACACGTCTCTCTTCACCCCGCAAGAAGCTCCGGGGCTGAACTCTCCGGCCCGAGCTGAGGAGCGTCGCCGCCATGGTGGAGACTCCCGCCGGCTGTCTGTTCGAGGACATCCAGTATGAGGACATCCAAGTGGAAGCGGTAAACTCACTGCCGACCCGGGCTGCGGGGGGGGGGGGGAGCGGGGCCGTGTTCCGGGGCTGGGTTCAGAGGACAGCCGGGGACGGGTCTGTCCTCTGAACCCAGCACATTGAGGGACACGGGACAGCCTCTGCTCGTGCACACCGAAACCATTTAACACCAGCGCGAGGCCTCCGTCTAATAACAGCGTTGAGTGCTTAACTGTTACCAGTGCAAAGGCTGCTACAGACCAGCACTGACCCTCTGACCTGCGGGGGGGACTCACTGACCTGGGGGTCCGAGGAGGAACATAACAGAGCTGCTGAACCCCTGTTAACCTCCTCCTCCTCCCCCTCCTCCTCTCTTCTTCTCCTCCTCCTCTCCTCCTCCTCCTCCTCTCCTCCTCCTCCTCCTCCTCCTCCCTGTGTCCTGAGTGTCTCACTGTCTTGCTGTCCCCTGCAGGCTGTGGGCCGGGGGACGTTTGGAGTGGTCTTCAAGGCCGTGTGGAAAGGAAAGGACGTGGCCATCAAGACCATCGAGAGTGAAAATGAAAGGAACGCGTTCCTGGTCGAGGTACCGTCAACACCGTGGGTGGCTCTCAACCAGGGCTGTCCTCTGCAAAACACAGGCGTAGTCGACTGACACTAGTACGATTATGTCAACTAATCGATTATATGGTCGAGTCAAGAGGCCAAAGAATCAGCAGGAAAAGCATAAGAAATGATTAATGGACTTTAGAGAGCTAAATGAGTGATTAGTCGACAAATCTTCAAAGGTGGGGCAGTCCTACTTTAAAGGCCTGAGTGTGAGGAATATAAAACATAAACGAAAAAAAAAAGAAAGCCGAAGTTGCTCAAAAGTTAAATGTCTCTTAACACAAGCAGGCCTACAAGAACTTTGTTTTATTAAAATATCCTTAAGATCTTTAAAATGTGGATTTAGCTCATGAACTATTTGATCAGAGGATTACAATTATGAACTGTTTGTTTCTGGGACTTTTTGTACGGTAAATCTGGACCCATATTGTTTTCAAACAACAAGAGTAACAATATGATGATATGTATACTGTGTGACTGTGTGAAACTTTTACAATCATTACATGACAACCACCATAATACCTGTACAGTATGTAGTACACACAGACCTACAGAAATTCATATATTCATGCTAATATGAAGTATTTATCTATTTTCTATGTGCACAGCTCCGCCAGCTGTCCCGGGTGAACCACCCCAACATTGTGAAGCTGTATGGCTCCTGTGACAATCCAGTGAGTACACTAATGCATCGGTGCCCTCCTCTCATGATGTGTGTAGTAAAGGACAGGCCGCTTCCTGAATGAACGTACCAGGATTTTAGGCTACATCCACACTAATAGGTTTCCGTTTAAAAAAAACGGGGATTTAAAACAAAAAACGATGGGTGTTTCAGCATCCTTTTTCAAAATGATTCATCCATCCATATTAGCACACCCAAAAATGAATATCACATGACTATTCACGTACGATGAGCATGCGGGTGCTGGTTTAAGCAGGAAGTAGATTGTTTGTTTGAGTCACAGAACATACAACAGAGTATTTTAGTACTCTCTAATAATAGAAGGTTGTGCTTGATACATAGTATCTTCCTCTGTAATCTTCCTCTGTAACAAAAACCAGAGAGATTTCATGGAAAAAGTTTTTCAAACTTCGTCACAAGGCTGAAGGTTCTATCTCTCTCTCACACACACACACCAAATTTGCTTAAAAATGAACACTTACAAATAAAGTTTTACTAGATTATGAGTCAATACATTTGGTCAACACACCTCCCTCAGTCGTTTACTCGGTTTCATTGTTGTCTGTTTTTACACTCTTAGCTCTGCTGGTGGCTGAAGTCCCTGTCGTACTTGAGAGCATTTATGCTTTTGTTCCTTTACAGTTTCTTTGTGAACTTTACAATAGTTGTGCGGAGAGAAAAAAAAAAAGGCATTCATAAGAAAAGGAAAGTCCTTCACTTTGTGTCTATTGCCCTCTTCAAAGCTGCAAACCGGGACCTCAGACGTCGGCTCAGTAGGGCCGATAACACTGCTGGACACGCCGCTCGCTAATTGCTCCAGTAACAGCTTGCTTCCCCCGCATGTCGGCAGCAGTAGAATTATAAAAAGGAAACTTAGTAGTGTGGATGTAGCTTTAGTTGAGATGAGTTTCAGAGCCAACCCCAAAACGGAGCAGTTCTCCATCAAAGTGTTTTTCCCTCCACAAAGGAGACGTGTGAACGTCTCGTCAGGCTGCTGCAGGTGGCGGATCAGTAACCTCAGCTCAGCTTACAGGAAGTTACAGATGACCAACGCCTCTCTGTCATGCTTTCACTGCTTAGGTAATGTGTTGTGTGTTCTCAGGTCTGTCTGGTCATGGAGTATGCAGAGTGTGGCTCTTTATATAATCGTAAGTCATATTATATATGTATAATATTCTTGATAATTCATGTAGACTGGGAACATTGCATATGATTATATAGGTTATATTGTTTCAGTTCTTCTGGAACTCAGTCATGGTTACACAGTTTATTTTCTCTGAGACTTAGTTCTATTGTTTTATTGTTTCTCTGCTCTATGAGTATTTTATTCTATTCAAATTGGTCTTTGTATATTCTTAAGCTAGGCACAAAAGAGTTGCACTACACAATGTGCCAAAAAAATAGATTTTTATCATTATCAATAACATAAGCTAGTAATTATTCTTAAATGACTTAGTCTCAGTTACAGTATAATCATGCCTATTTTTTAAAATTGTATTGATATTTTTGTCTCATCTCATAAATGTACTACTTAAATCTAAGAGAATATCCTATTAGTTTTTTTTTCCTGGTAAATGACGACATATGCAAACCCCACCAGTGATCCACACTCATTACAGAAGAGTTCCCAAAGGGATGTGAGTGTGGGATGTGATTTGTGTCCGTCTTCATGTAGTCATCTCATTCTTTACTTGTCTCCTAATCAAAGTCCTGCACAGTGCTGACCCTCAGCCCCACTACACGGCATCCCACGCCATGAGCTGGTGTCTGCAGTGTGCCCAGGGAGTCGCCTATCTGCATTCTATGAAGCCAAAGGCCTTAATTCACCGGGACCTCAAACCACCAAAGTAAGTCTCTTTATTATCAAACAGATTGAAAGTTATACAGTTCAGAGTCTGTCAAAAACACGGTGATGATCACCAGACGCTTTCAAAGAAAAGATTTGCACTGATGTCAGACTCTCAACAACTTGAGATGTACCAAGTGATGTCATCTTCACTACTACCTTATTCCTGAAAAACGAATGAGCCTCTAGCTGTGCATGGGGCCACCATCTGCTGATGCTATAGGGAAGGGATTCTGGGTAATTGTGGCTTAGGAGTTGACTTGTGAAATATGAGCTGCAGCCCGGTGCGTTAAACAGTCCCTGATTGGTTCATGGTTGTCGGGCTTGTACAGCCAGAGGCATGTCGGAGGGTGAAGCATGTATGGAAATGCCTGATAGGAGCTATACAGCAAAGATTTAAGCCTTTACAGCTGGGAAAAGAACAAATATATACAACACACACGTTCTGCTGTTAAAGGAAAACCCCACTGTAGATTTGTCCACAATTTTTTTGATTGATGTAAAAAATGATACATTCTTTGATTTCCCGAGTCCAGTTTGAGCCAAAAGAAAGCACTTTATTTAACATGAGCTACCTAAAAAACATTCACAATAAATTATGGTGTTTTGTTGTTGTGTTTGGTTTTTCTTGTGTTTATCATTTCTTTGGTTTAGGGCATGGCACCAGTTGTTGGTCGGTTCTGACGTCCAACACTTTGGGCCGGAATGAACTATGTTTAATGGATTGCCTTGACATTTTGTGCAGACATTCACGGTCCCGTCCATTACTCTGTTTTATGACCCAAAGTCATAAGTTTTTCCTTCTGAACTGGTAGTTTTCATCCACAGATGTGTTTAGTAGAAGTGAGTGAATAGTCTTTAATCCCCGTCCTCTGCTCTGTTTCAGTCTGCTCCTGGTGGCCCGTGGCACCGTTCTGAAGATATGTGACTTTGGAACAGCTTGTGATATTCAGACCTACATGACCAATAATAAAGGCAGCGCAGCCTGGATGGCACCAGAGGTGTTTGAAGGTGAGCTGCAAACACTACTCTCACTTCTCGCTGTGAAGCTCCAAGCGAGAGCTGCCTTAAGTAAATATTTGTTTTCCACAGTCTGTCTGGATCTGGACCTGTATTTTTAATACGAGTTTATATACGTTTTAACTTTTTTAGATTTAACCTCACAGCTAGACTGAATTCTGATTGGATTTCTGATTGGATTTACTCCAAAGATTGTACTCCGAAACGCCAGAGGATTCACAAACCAAATTAACTGTGAAGAATCAAAAAGACAACTTGTGAAAAGGGCAAAACACCATAATCCAACCTACACAATGCAACTATAATTCATTGTAAACTCATATCTCATATTAATGGACACATTTACTGCCTTTGTACAAGCCCTGTAAAGAAAGAAGTTAAGTATTAAATGGATTATAAGAAACAAAGGTTTAATATCCTGTAAACTATTTGATTTGGCTGCAACATATTTACTCAAATGAAGATTTGTAAGACTTCCTGTTTCTATGTTTCTAAATGATTTAAAAGTGAAAGTGGCCTTTTTTGTATAATCCCTAGACACGAAAATAGTGTTTTTATCACAGAACTATTTGTGACAGTCACGCAATTGTGGGCGCACCAAGTAAAAAATTAAATAAAAGGCAAACTGGGAAGAAAATGTAAGACATTTTTCTTTACTTTACTTGTAATATACAGTTCTCTTGTGCTGCAGAATCAGTAACTGAACGTTCTGTACTCTCTAATTTTGGTCATATGTGTGGGACGACTGTAACAATCCCATACCATTGCTTTAAAAACTAAAATGTAAACATACATTAATATTTTTTTCATCAGTTGTATTCTATTAGCCCAGTAAAGCTTTTGTAAAACATGAACAAATGAATGAATGCCATAGAACTTTCTTTTATCATTTAGTTTGACAGATCTACCTGCATTTATATAAATATGACATATATGATGTCTATGATAAATATAAATTGCTGAAATTTTGCTAGCTCTGGCTTATGTTCCACTCTCCACTAGCACCTGTGCGATTGGAGCTAGCAAAATGTTAGCAATTTGGCGATATTTTACGCTGAGAAATCTGTGAAAGTGGATAATGAAGGAGAGTTCTGTGGCATTTATTGATTCATCTCTGCGTGTATTTCCTCTTCACTTATTTATTTTACATGCAGCAGGTGCAGTTAAACACACTTGCATGCATTGTGATTGCAGTGTCAAAATGAGGCCTCTTGTATTTGATTTGTCTCACAACTAATCAGAATCACTAGCCGAGCATTTTGCTGGTTGTGGATTTGAAGTCGTAGAGACAATGAATCTAACGTGTGTCTGTCTGTCTGTCTGTCTGTCTGTCTGTCTGTCTGTCTGTCTGTCTGTCTGTCTGTCTGTCTGTCTGTCTGTCTGTTCGTTCCTCAGGCAGCAACTACAGTGAGAAGTGTGACGTGTTCAGCTGGGGCATCATCCTGTGGGAGGTCATCACACGCAAGAAGCCCTTCGATGAGATCGGCGGCTCTGCGTTTTGTATAATGTGGGCCGTCCACAGAGGTGAGCCAAATCCTGTACCAGCGAGAACTACAAAAATACCAACTGCTTTTTTTTATTTTATTTGACAATGTTCTGCTGATTATTTTAAGAAAAGGTAAAAACTGTCCACCATGAGTTCCATATGGTAGAAGTTTAGTGCTGAATTGGTGAAGAACTCTTTCAAAAAACCCGTTCTGTGCACCTTGAAGCCACTTTGACTTCTTTGTTTTGTCCAAAACCTGCTGCTCAAACAGCGAATCATGCATTATGCTGCACATAATGGCAAAGAGAGGAAAGTCAAAGCTGGAAGTGGATGTGTGAGCAATATGAGGGGAGTTTTTAGTTACACGTTAGTCATGAGGAATGTCTGAGTAGGGTTCCTCTTATTTATGATCAACACAACTAGATTAGTTGGAATGTCTCCTCATTGTTTTTATTTCTACATGCAGTAGATTATTTCACCGACATTCAATCAAGCAGCTGCTGCAGGAATGCAGCACAAAGGGGCCACAACAGAATATCATTGTACAAAAGAACCTTGAATCTTCAAGGTCGACCCCATCTACGTTCTTTTCCCGTGTTTCTCAAATATAAACGCTGATTCGGCCGTTAGCAAAGAGCAGTGATGTAGGTTACCAAGGAAAGCTTATCAGCGAACGCTAGCACTAGCTGAGTCAGCATTAGCGTGCTAAGTTTGTAAATAACTGAAAGGATTAGAAATGGCTTTTGTGAAATGGGGTTCTACGTTTGCTTCCTTGTTCTGCAAGGTGATATGACCGTTTTTGTCAATGGAGTCTAGTGGCTTTGAAGAGAGGTCTATCTGACGACGACGACGACGTAAGTGGCAGAGCAGCACAAAAATGTATTTTAGACAACAAAAAAAAAAAAAAAAAAAAGAATATTTGAACCCCTTGACCTTGCCATCAAACAGACGTTATATCGCTATCTTCAAAGCCACCAAACTCAACTGTCAAAAACAGTAGTTTTATGCTGGCCTACCGTTGCATCAGTCGGTTAGTTAGTTTGTGTGACTTTTGGATTGGTTCTAACGTGGCGTTCACGTCAGTAAATGGTAAATGGACTGTAGTTGTATAGCGCTTTTCTAGTCTTCAGTACATCACTTAGCTCCTGTGCTGGTACTCATGTCTGCTTCTCCAAAACTAGGAGTGTGCCGACAGCCTTTTAAGTTACCTATGGATCAGGATATTTGAGTGTATATCACTGTAAACCTACTTCAGAACATGTGGTGAAACGTTTTGTCAAAAGGGCTCGGGTAAGGCATTCTGACCCTGAAACAACATACTTGGATCAAAATGTAAAGGTTCTGATAAGAAAACAAGTGGAACCAGTGTTCTCCTCAGTGAAGCTTGTCACATTTAGACATCCCAGGCCTCTGCCTGGCTGACTGAGTGTTCACTGTGACCCAGGTACACGGCCTCCTCTCATCAAAGACCTCCCAGAGCCCATAGAGACTCTGATGACCCGCTGCTGGGACAAGGAACCCAGCCAGAGACCGTCCATGGAGGAGGTGAAGAACACCATGAGCCATCTCATGAAGGTATAACAGATCAATTTGCCTTAGAGTATTTTTTTAATTATTTTTTTACACAAGATATGTAAGATGCAATGTAACATTTAAATAACTTTGGAGTATCTAATAGGATACTTTCCAGGCAATTTATTTTAAAGCAAGAAAATGAAAAGCATGTTCTAGAAACTGGGGGGGGGGTAAAATGTGTGGAAACAAACTATCATGTGAACATGTGTCATCAACAACACAACTACGCCCTTGTTACTTCTCAAGTGTTTTTTGTGATAAAGCTTAGTTTTGAAGATCTCATCGTGGGATTCCAATGAGACCATGACAATTTCCTGAAGATGCACCTAATAATGATAATAATAATAATAATAATAATGATAATAATAATAACAATAATAAGCCTGGGTACACAAAGGACCTTGTTCTATCAAACTTCTCTCAGCTTTGTAGTTAACACACAGACATGATGGATGTATCTCTCACTCTGGGAAGGAAAGAGGAAAGCATGTTTGAACTGTACCTTTAATGTGCTAATGGTTTGTTTAGTCAGTACTGATAAATTCCCTATTGATCAATATTTTTTCCATCAAATGAGGCGTTATGAATTTGTTGAAAAGCGCTGTGTGTCGTGTTTGGATCCTCCAGTACTTCCCCGGCTCTGATGAACCGCTCAAACTCCCTCACCAGTCTTCACCCAACAGAAGTGGCTCCTCGTCGGCCACGAGCACAGGTGACTATCAGCTCCACAGCTGCGAACGACGCGCCATGGTTGTTTCAGGATAATGTCTGTAGTGCACAGCTGAAAACGGTGAGAGAGTGTTTTCATCGGTGTGTGTGGCGTCTGCAGGCTCGTACGCGGACTACACCATCAACAGCAACAGGAGCGACGACAACTCCGATCACAGGAACTCCGTCGGCAGAGAGGAAACCCTGAAGAGCTTCGATGCCAAGTTTCCTCTCCAGTTCAAACCCTCAAAGGTGAAATGACCGTGAACGCTGATCGTACAGAATCACCAGGCCTCTGTTTGTCCAAACCGGCTCTATGCTGCTAACGTTATCTCTTCACCCCTCAGACCGCCACGTTACGTACCGGACTGTCCAAGGTGTCCAGTGTGGACAGTCTACCGGGACGCTCCCAAAGCCCCACCCCCTGCACCAGCCCTATTACCACCATGGGCCAATCAGAGCTGAGGATGACCATTAGTCCCACAGGTAGGGAGCCTCATGAGAAGGACAACAGCTGATAGTGAAATCAGCTAGCGGGCTAACAGCTACAGTCCACAAAAGCTGTTAATTATACAGCGTTTTACTGGCTACTTTAAAGAGACACCCATCTGGTTTGAATAAGTCAGACTTCGGAAGCCTCATTAACTTGAGATAAACTCATATAAACACATATTTTAATAGCCAGTATGAAAAGGAGGTAACCATTACAGCAAGCAACAGTGGACATATGGACATATGGACATGTGAACGTTGTTAAGGACAGAATAAATACTACAAATAAACATACTACAAATCAGAAAGTAATGTGAATACTACAAATAAACATACTACAAATCAGAAAGTAATGTGAATACTACAAATAAACATACTACAAATCAGAAAGTAATGTGAATACTACAAATAATCATACTATAAATCAGAAAGTAATGTGAATACTACAAATAAACATACTATAAATCAGAAAGTAATGTGAATACTACAAATAAACATACTATAAATCAGAAAGGAATGTGAATATTACAAACAAAGAAGTGCCCATTGTAATATTTGTCTCCCCCTAACGTTGGTGTTACATTTAATACATTTGAAGTGCGTCTGTTCCGTGACTCGTGACCGTCTGTCAGAAACACTTCTATATTTATACTATAAACGCTCTCCATGTGGATTGGCAGCCTAATCCCACTATCACATCAACCTATTTCTCTCACCTGCACACCGCCAACCAGTCCCAGCATGGAGCGGGTGAGAATGTTGGATTGTCGTACTTTTCAAGCGGCCAGCTCACTCTTGTCTATAATCCTAGCCTGACGATAATACAGTGTTTATCTAGATTTCAACCAGCCCTTCATCTATTCATTCATTTTTGGGTCCATCTTCTCATTGAGTCTTTACTTCATCAGGTTGAGTTTATCAGGAGTCTGACTACACAGTCAAGGCTTTGAGTTACGCTGCACTGCCCTCATTGTACCAATAGGGGGCATCACAGTGCAACCTACCGGTGTTTGTATGTATGCAGGTGCCTGTGTGCGCTTTCTGATACAGGAGCTTTCACAGAAATAATGTGTGTGTTGTGTGTGTGTGTCCACTAAAATGTGTTGTTGTTTTGTGATGTGTGATCAATGTGTTGTGTGTGTGTGTGTGTGTTTGTGTGTGTGTGTGTGACTGTGTGTGTGTGTGTGTGTGTGTGCTGTGTGTGTGTGTGTGTGTGTGTGTGTGTGTGTTCTTTTACAGTGGCAGTCCCCAGAGCTGCAGCTACACACAAATATTAATTAACAAACACTGGTAATTCACCAATCCAACTCTGTGTGTGTGTGTGTGTGTGTGTGTGTGTGTGTGTGTGTGTGTGTGTGTGTGTGTGTGTCTTTAGCTACCAATGGTTTGGACAGCTCCATCCCCATGGCCTATCTGAAACTGGATCATCAGTTACAGGTAAGAAATAAAAAATGTTTTGTTCATCAGATAAAAACCTTCTTCTATATTATAGTACAACTGTTAATAACAATACTAATATTTCATAGTTGTGTGACCGTTTCCATTTTTAATGTGATCAGTTATTTGCTTTCTATAACTTAATACTGTCGTTTATTTCTACGGAGTGGAGCGGGTCCTCTTCATGTTTCTACAGTAGCCCAGAAGGGACAAACCAAACACTGGCTCTAGATAGGGTCGTACACATGTTCATGTTTTTGCGTGGGTCTGCGCTCGCCGCCTGGCACACGGGAGAAGTTTCAGTCGGTGGCAATCTACACCCTCACAGCTAGATGTCTACAAATCTCTGCATGTTTTAGCATAATTATGGTTTCACAAAGCCTCATTTTTATTCCACAGTGCATTTGACGCTTATACTTGATACTTAATGTCTTTCAATCAGCGATATGTATGTCAAAACACAAACGGAAGGGTAGAAGCGTAAATGACCAGCGTTCAAATGCTCGTAACACTGTATGCATGTTTAGTGTTTAGTAAGGAGCAGGTCAGTATGTTACTGATGCACATTGTGGACATGCTGGACCTCATGTTAATCCATTTAACTCGTTGTTTTGTCCACTTTTCTCTTTCTCTGAACATTTCTACTAGGGCTGTGTGTAAGGCAAGAATCTGGTGATATGATACATATCATGATACAGTGGCTATGATTCAGTATATTGCCATCACTATAAACAAGGCCATATATTTCAATAAAAAAAAAAGCTATCCTTTAATGTATCCATATTTTCTTATACCCCTAATGTATTGCTTCAGAATTCTTATTGTCATTCCCACTGAATCAGAAAAGGGCAGTTTCTGACAGATGATTTGCTGTTTCTTTAACCTATTGTCGTAGAAGTTACTCCTGTGTCTTGGTCCTGATGACACCTGTTACAGAGCAGAGTACTAACCACTGAGCTGTCCCTGTGCTCTCAGCCTCTGGCTCCGTGTCCCAACTCCAAAGAGTCCATGGCCGTGTTTGAGCAGCACATCAGGATGGCTCAGGACTACCTCAAAGTCCAGTCCGAGATCGATGAGCTCGCCCGGAGGAAGTAAGTCTGTTGTTTGCTGTTGTCTGTGCTAAAAGTCTGCAGCTTTTAGAGGTTATTATTTTTAATAATAGAAGATATTTCATTAACTAACAGTCCCTTATCAAAAAGTGAGTGAAACATAGTGACCACACAGCAACTATTACACCAAAACTGTCCAATCAGTGGGTCACCTGTGGGGTCAGGTGACATTCATGCGTGCTCCTCTGTGTTCATTATGACCAGGAATGAGACTGGAACTAAAAAGGCAGCAGGGTCACATGTTTTCCTTTGGCCAGAAAAATGGAACTAAACAACAGGTGTGACACTGAGAGTTCACAACACCTACTGAAAACAGAAATGTACCGGAGACCCGAAATAATATGAATCTGGGCCATGAGATCTCAGGTCAGATTTAAATATGACCCAGTTTCCATTAAACGATCAAGAATTCAACGTTCTGAAAAAACACAAGACATTCTCAAGGACGTCTGCTGTCTCTGGCTCCCCTGGAAAGTGTCATTTTGCATTTAAAGGAACAGTTCAACATTTTTGGGGGAAACTTATTAGTTTTCTTTCTGAGAGTGAGTTGAGAACATTGAGATCCAAGCACAGAGCTGAAGTCAGGACGTTGTTAGCCTAGCTTAGCATAAAAACTGGAAGCTGATGAAAATTTCTGTGCATGGACCGATCCATTTGAGATCCCTTGAAGCTAGCCAGGCAAGCTGTTTCCCCCTGCTTCCAGTCTTCATGCTAAGCTAAGCTAACCATGCTCTGACGTCTCACTAGAGAAGCCCGATTCCATTTTTGCTGCTGATAGCGATTGACGGTCATCCATGAGTAATGACCAACACCGATGGTTGTTGTTTCATTCGTTATAGCAGCTGGTAAACCACTTTTTTCACCATAGCCCTGGATCAATCCAATCCAGACAAATAATTTCAAGAGTCCCAAAGTGAACTTGAAAATCCTAAATGTTATCCTTTTATAGCCAAACTGGTTATTTTCATAAAAAACACACAATTTAAATTCTTAGGAAATAAATGAGAAAAAAAACATCTCCTTCACACAAACCGAATGTATTTAAGTTTCTCCTCAAAAACTACATTTAACAAGATGACATCTTACACGTCATTTACAGCGTTATAATTTGCCATGGCCAAATACTCATGTCCACTGAAATGAGAAAGAACGTTCAGAAACCATTAATGCTGATCCCCAGATCAA
Source organism: Anoplopoma fimbria (assembly GCF_027596085.1). NCBI lineage: Eukaryota > Metazoa > Chordata > Actinopteri > Perciformes > Anoplopomatidae > Anoplopoma > Anoplopoma fimbria. The sequence continues at coordinate 12,102,907 of NC_072463.1, read as the reverse complement.
TGTTTTCTCTGGATATCAGCCGATAACGATCCTCTACTCCTCATGTCACTGAGATAAAGAAAGGCATAAAGAAGCAAATAAGTCTCATTCTAAAAATCTTGAAGTAGTCATTTGAGACAAAAGCCTTTTGCAGAAATGTAATACATTGCTAGTTTCATCTATAGGAGAAAGACATTGTAAAAATGATAGCTACAGGTATCACAGTCAGAATCCTTAAAAGTGACCAGGGTGTTTACTCAAGACATGTCAAACAGTAACAGAGGCTCCTTGTGTTCAGAGAGGAGCTCATGTCTGAGCTGGAGCAGGACCAGAGGGAGCAGCAGACCTCATCCCGACTCATCCAGGAGCACGGAAAGCTGCTGGAGGACAACAGCAGCCTGTCGGCCTACTGCCAGGGCCTGAGGAGCAAGCTGAGCCTGATCAATAGTCAGAACCAGCACCACAGCTAGGACGCGCTCCACCTTCTCTCCTCCACCGGCTCTTTCTCCGGCAGATGAGAGGAACCACTCCATGACCGGACCTTAAAGTAGGGAAGGCGCGTTATGCTGAGAAAATATACATAAAACGTGTCGGGAGAACACGGGCGGGGCTAACGGCGTTGGTCCAGAACCCGCCTCAAACCCATTTTAAAGACAAACATTTCCCATCAGTGCCAAAAGTTCACTTCCACTGGAGGAAACCAACGTAGAGGGTGTCGTCACTACAGGAAAATAAGGGAAATTTCTTCTTTTTAGTTCTTGCAATTTTGACCAAAGCAAACATTTAGATTTTCGAGAACAAATTATATCGGTTTGAAAATAATTATGAGCACCTTTTTGTTATCTTGAGGTAATCGGATTAAAAAAAAAATAGTAACTACCGCGTCCTTTCTGGGCCTCCGTACATTAGATGATGGTGTTGGCCAAAACATTCAGTGTTCATTTCAGTCTTCCACATTGGTACTGATGGTGGGACCAAGGAGGTTCACATGGACTCGCACTCTGAAATGGACCTGAAGGGGGACTTGCCTTTTTTTTTTTTTTTTTTTTTTTAGCCAGTGACTTATTTTACTGTATTTTCTTTTACTTTTTTGAGTTTAAAAGTAACTACGATTGTAATTTGTAAATTCTTACCTTTTTATATATATTCAGTCCATCACCTTATTGTATTGTGATTCATGAAAAGAGGAGAGGCACTGACAGGGTGGGCCGTAACATTTTAAAACCAATTTTACTGTGAATACAAGACGTTAACCAAAAGGAGTTCTGCTGTAGAGCCGCGCTGCCTCGGAGCAAAAGAAAAGCTTTGTTGAAACGGCTGTTTGAAATGGAAATAACTGTGGAATAATGAACCCGGCAGACATCTCTACACATCTGTTTAATTTCTCTTTACTTTAGTTCCTTTTTTCTTTTTTACTCACGGTTGTATTTCACAGAATTATATTTCCCATTATTCTGCACTGCACTTATTTGGGTCAAAGGTCACATTATTTGGGTCAGAGGTAATGTGTTGTAGTCTCACTGGTGTCTGGTGGTTTCCATGACGGCGGGGTTACTCTGGGATGGATCGTTGTTTTCGATGCATCTCTTCAGACGCTGCCTACGGATTGTTCTTGTACAGTTCTTTTTTTTTTTCTTCATCTCAGTTTATTTTATAAAACATGTTTCATGTGATTTTTAAAATGTACAGAATGCAACTATATGCTTTTAGAAAGTAAAAACAAAGTTTGTAGTATCTTTGTCAGTTGTCTTCATTGAGAATACTGCTTCTGGTGCAAGTTGACGAGCAGACTGGTGTCTGTGTTCACCCTCTGTCTGAAATGCTCTGTTTTAGCACTTGTCTCTTTAAGACACCTACCTAAAATCCCAGTCCATGTTCTTTTCTTTAAAAAATCCTTACTTCTTAACTAAACAATTGTTCTCCGAATTGAATGTGTTTAAATTATTTGAGTTCATCTTGTCCAATGCAGTCGTATTCCCGTTAACCAGACTCCCTTTAGAGAACCTTTCATTTTACTGTAGCAGGGTTCTAAAGGTCTTCCCCCCTTAGTCCTGGTTCTGGTTCTCCTGCGATCCGGCCTGGACCTCCAGCAGCGTGGTGTCGGTGTTGGCGAGGTGAAGCCCTGGCCAGAGGAGGAAAACTACAGAGAAAATAACCAATCTTCTTGCTGATGTTCTTGTTTCCTTAAACAGGTACTTAAAAAGTTAAATATATATTTAAAAAAAAATGTAGATTAGAGTTAAATAATGATATATATTATTTGTGAGAAGAGCCTATAGGCATATAAAAAAACTTGACTATACTTAGATGAGTCTTTCTGAAACCATCAGGTAGCATTTCTCTGTCATAAAGCTTTAACATTGTGTTGACAGCTGACGGGACGTCTCCTGGTACGTACACAGAGACGTTCCGTTCCTGAGCAGAGCGACCTGTCCGCTGAGCTCACCGTCCTCGCTCACCGTCCTCGCTCACCGTCCTCGCTCACCGCCATCACTCACATTCCTGCAGCCTCCGTGTCTGAATGTTACAGGCAGAGTGCACTACTACGGCTACTGTTCAGTACACAGAAATGATCAAAGATGCTCCAGACCCCCGTTTTGGATGTGTCAGTCGGTCAGCCCATTCAGCACTTTGGTCCAGAGCTTAACAACTAGCAAAACAACCATGACATCTGGGATGAATTATTTTCCAATTATCATATCAAATTTCCCTCTGACAAACAATTCAACCAATAACAGAATACGGTGTGGAGGAGAGATAGATATTCAATGTGCCTAATTTAGTTGGTGACCTCCTGACCGTTCATCTAGTGCCACCGTTAGTCCAAAATGTCCAACAGAAATATAAAAATATATCTAGTACCTTGCCATAAAATGTACTGCCATTTGGGCATCATTTCCACTGAATATTATTATTATTATTATTATTGTGGTTAGAGATGTAAATACAATGTCCTCTATCAATGAAACAATATGTAAACTCCAGTGGTAATAGTGCGTTAAAATTCAATGTGATCAGGTTTAGGCAACAAAACCACTTGGTTAGAAAAACACGTCATGGTTTAGCTTAAAAAAACGGTACGTTGAATTAAGCTGAACGTCGTCTGTAAACATCACTTCACTTTTGGTTTCCCATGGCGACACAAACGCTGGTTTGTTTCCTGTTGCTGTCCTTGAGGACAAACTACGTTTTTGGCCCCACTGCTGGTAAGGCAAGATTTTTGTGTGTGTGACTAAAAATTGGGGTGAGTTATTTTGGGGACTTGTTTTGATATGGCCTCATTTGAAAGAAAAAATTCTCGAGGCATGAACATTTAGAACTAAACGGGACCACTGCATACCCTTCCATCCCCATCATCTCTTGCAGGTTCCTTTTAGAGCTCAAGTTGGGTGAGAGTTGGAGAAAACCTGGACAGGTCTCCAGTCCATCACACCGACAGGCTATTTAGCATCTCCAGTTAGCCCAACAAGTCTTTGGACTAGCAGAGGAAACCACAGCGACCTGAGCTCAGAGAACATGCAGACTCCCTCCAGATGGAAGGACTCCGGAAGGCCGATCTGGATTCAAAGCTACTATCACTGTGCCTCACACTGTATAACTGAATGGTGGAGCTTTATTTTCTGAATTAGTTGCCAAGTAAGTTTTCACATACAATTTGGCTGGGTGTTTTTGGTGCATAACAGTAAAAAGAAAACAAATAGGCCTTCTGTAAAAGTCATTTTTTTCTGCAATACGTTGAATGTCAGCGTTTCTGAACCAAAAATAAGTTTCATAAATACGTTGAAGAAACTTGCAATGCAGTGTGGTTAACGTTGGGAAACGATTGGTAAGGTTTAGGCAACTACTTATAGCAACGCAACATGAATCCGTAACATAACAATGTAACCAACGTAGTAAAGACTTTCTCACTCGTACTCGCTATTAAAACACGCAACGTTCGCTTTCCATTGCTTGTTGCACTACGTCACTTGCTGCAAAAACATCAACGTTCAATGTATTCATTGTGATTTGCAGAAACGTACACTTTGTACATACAACTTGTATTTCCTTGTGACTGGGCTGGAGGAACACGTTGCAGGGACAAACAGCTGCAACACTGAATAACAGACCTGCTGTCCTCACTGGTTTATAGAACATCAGACCTAATGTTAGAGCAACCCATACAGTGAAAAATAGTGCACATTACCATACAGCACAAGCCGTGGTGTTCATACATCTTAATTGTTTCAGTGAACAAAAAAGCATGAAAAAAAAATATCTGGAATAATGCAGCAATTAGACAGTTGTGGACGGCCATAGATATCTATTCCAAGTATACCGAATATATTCACAACAACATATTCTTTTCTTTTCTAATTTCATGCTCAGTTTAACTTACATCTTCAAACAGACCAATTAAGAAGATACAATTGGTTGAGGACAAGTTGAGAGTACTGCTTTGATTTGTGGGTGAAATTGAGAAACGAGTGAGGCGAAACAATTTGTCCCAGAAGCCCTCCTCATCATCATCATCGGCAGCCGCAGTACAGCAGGTTATTGATGGTAACAGCCATCTCCGCTCTGGAGGTGTGTGTGTGTGTGTGTGTGTGTGTGTGTGTGTGTGTGTGTGTGTGTGTGTGTGTGTGTGTGTGTGTGTGTGTGTGTGTGTGTGTGTGTGTGTGTGTGTGTGTGTGTGTGTGTGTGTGTGTGTGTGTGTGTGTGTGTGTGTGTGTGTGTGTGTGTGTGTGTGTGTGTGTGTGTGTGTGTGTGTGTGTGGTTTAAGTGAAGGACTGGATTCATCTAAATCCGAGGGCTTCAGTTTCCATAGCGATGCAGAGGTTTTTAATAGATCCCAGTACTCCCTTCAACAACAGTTTGACATGCTCTGCGGTGATTTGGTTTCTCACACACACACACACACACACACACACACAAAGCTCCTGGTTGATAGGTTGGACTGAATGTGAACCCACCACCCTCTGTTTTAATGGTACAACACAGACATCAGCAGCTTCATCTGCCTTTTAAAAGAGGAAGAGTAAACATAGGGGTGTGCTGAATGAAAAGCATAAAAGTACTACTGAAAGTACCCTTTTTGTGTGTGTTTTCATGTTGATTAGGGTGTGCAGGGTCAGAGATCTTCACAAGTCATAAAGTTTCAAGTCTTTGAGCTGGAGTCCAAGCCAAGTCTCCATCAATCAATTGGCCGGGGCATCAGCTGGAAGAGTGGGGGGGGCAGAGTGAGAGGGGTCAGACCTTATTTCTTTTGCTCTTGTGATTGTACATTTCTGATATTGGGGTTCAACCGATGAGAGGGGGGAGCCAATAATCTTAAATGATTTATCGACTACGCTTTGCAGTTTCTATGTATGTGACTGTTTGTGATGGCTCTATAAACTGAAGGAGGCTGTTTTGAACTGTCTCTGCTGGGCTTCTTCTGGTGATGCCATTTCTATTGGTGTTCCATTTGAGTGTGTTACTGATGTGTGTGCCAAGAAATTTGAACGAGTCTGTTATGGTTATGGGTTCTCCTGAGACAAGTATGGGGGACACACGGTTCAATTCTTTGGACAAGAGACCCAGCCAACTCTAAAGCCTTGGTACTCTTTTGCTCCCAGACCAATCTGAGCCAAGTCAAGTCTTTGGTCATGAGTATGAGTCAGGTCTCAAGATTTTGGTCAAGGATCTGATTCAGGTAACAGGTCTTTGGTCAAGAGTCTGATCCAAGTTTCTATTATTTTATCAATAGTTGGAGTCAAGTCTCAAGTCTTTGGTCAAGAGTCCAAGCCATGTCTTAAGTCTTTGATCAGGAGTATGATTCACGTCACAAGTATTTGGTCAGGAGTCTGATTCAACTCTTAAGACTTTGATCAACAGTCTGATCCAAGTTTCAATTATTTTATCAATAGTTGGAGTCAAGTCTCAAGATTTTGGTCAGGAGTCTGAGTCAGGTCTCAGGTTTTTGTTAAAGCATCTGATGCAGGAAACAAGTCTTTGATCAAGAGTCTGATTCAAGTATTAAGTCTCAAGTTTCTGGTTGTAGGTATTACACCTTGCTTTGCCTACTGACCATCTCTTATTTAGCTATGTCTGTTTAATTCAAGTCATTTATTGATAAGATCACTTTAATATAACATACTTGCTGGCTGTCGTGCTATTGCCTTATTCTGCTGTTATCTTAATCTGGAAATGTAGCCTATCAAACCACTTGCTATTCCTAAAGCATCTATGAACAGAGTAAAGATTTATTGTGGGAGTCGCATCAGCCCATTGTTGAGTGAAGTGAGGTAAGCCTATATACCAAGGAAGACCTGTGCCTCATACTAAAGCCCAACAGGACTATTTTATCCACCCATATTTGCCTTCTCCCTATGCTTCTCAAAAATGATTGTTTTCTGAATAACTAAAAACGTTTAGCCTTGAGTGAAAGCAAAGATCAGTTTCACCAGTGACATTCTGTTTGATGAATTCCCCATCAGGCATTGCTTTGAAACAAATAGCGTATATGAGAGAAAAAAAAAATTAGTTTCCAGCAAAAGAATGATATGCTCTGTACAACGAGAGGATTCTGGTAATATGTCAGAATGTTGGCTGTTGCAATTTGGATAATGCGGACATGTGATTTTTAACAAAGAGGAAGAATGTATTGCGCACCCTGTTGTAACATATGAGCTTATCAACAGCCAGCCAAGGGTTGTTATGTATTATATAGTAATAGCCCTGTCGAATGAACTCATTTTATCTGAATGCAAACACAAATCATTTTTCTGTATCAACAACAAACCACCTCTGATGTGCATGTGTGCCTTTAGGAGGCTAGCAGCTAGCTCTTTTCCTTTGTCGTTCCAACCCTATCAGGCAACCCGTGGATCCGTCCCCCCCCCTGCTGAGCTGATCTTAGCTGCCAGAGGAGCTGTACGAATCAGTTCTGGCTATTTATAACAACTTGACATTGAGAATGTGGGCTGATCTGAATCCAGCCGCTCGGAATGAGGCCCAAGAGGTGCCTGTCTGTGGCAAACTGATAAAAATGTAGCTCTGCCAGCTCCCGCTGGATTACAGTCCTTATTAGAAACCATATCGTACCATACAGTCCTGTTCAGATTGAACTCGGCACGCTGCAAACCTGGCTTCAAATACATATGATGTGTGTGTTACTGTCAGATTTGAATGTGATGAAAGTGCCTTATGAGATTATGGAGGCCACTCATTTTGACCGATCAAATAGTTCAGAATTGGATTATCAATTAATTATTGAAATTTAGCAGGTAAGGATAAAAAAACTGCATTGTCAATAACATTTCCAGGGAAACAGTTTCTCCCGAATCAAGTTTGGTTTGGACGTATCACAAATATGTTTCTTCAAAGTCCATGAAGGTCGGTGAAGTGAGGGGGTCAGAGAGGACGGATGAGTGAAACTAACAGAACTGGTCATGTCTAGTGTGAAACCAAAAGTCTGTGTTGACTTATTGTATGTGTATAGCTTAAATAACTTAACAAAGGTTACTATTTTAAACCAAACCATGATGCTTTTACTAAACATACACAAGAAGTTCTGTTGCCTTAACATAACCAAGTATTTTTTTTACCTTTTTTTTTGTTTTTCACTTTCCAACTTTAACTGCATGTTTAAAACTGTGACCATTATCCGGGAGAAAATATGTCACCCCCGAAAGGTAATTGAGTATGCAGTTATTTGGGTGCCGCGCCATTGTTTGGCTTAAAATGTATGAAACCCCAATAGTCCTGAAAATGTCCCATGGACAGAAAGCCAATTTGACCGACAGCCTGTTATCCTGGAGAAAAACGCTTATAGTTTTGAAAATGTACACTCTTTATGCTAAATTAGTGCATTGGACCTTGACAGAGGTGATACTACTCCTGCCATGGGGGAGGCATGACAGCTTGTGAAGGTGTCGGTAACCTACTGCGTACTACGTGATGTGGACTTTGTGCTAGGGAGACGGCATTAGGGTGATGTCCGTTTAATGTTCGGTCCAAATGATTTGGACATTTTTTATTCTCACATACGGTGAATGTCTACGTTCAGGGTTGCAGTGCATGTGGGGAAGGGGTCTTTATTCTGAATCTTTCAGTAATTCAACTGCATCTTTGAGGGATATCAGAGATTCTGAGACATACGGGGCCACCTTGAAGTGGTTTCTATTCAGCAGGTTGTCCTTGAGGGTGTTTTCAATGGTCTTCAGATTATTCATTTCACCGCTTTAGATGAGAAAAACTTAGTTTTGGTTAATGGATTAGTCAGTAGTTAAGGCAACGTTTGATTTACAGTACCAGTCAAAAGTTTGGACACACCTTCTCCTTCAACTACTTTGAAGAATCTAAAATATAAAACATATTCTGGTTTGTTTACCACATAATTCCATATGTGTTCCTTCATAATTGATGTGACTTTGTTGGGTTAACAATACAACCATTGTATAATGTCTAGATCATCAGGGACGCTGCTAGATAGTCTCTGATACAGTACCAGTCAAAAGTTTGGACACACCTTCTCATTCAACTACTTTGAAGAATCTAAAATATAAAACATATTCTGGTTTGTTGAGCATTTGTTTGTTTACCACATAATTCCATATGTGTTCCTTCATAGTTTGGATGTCTTCAATATTGATCTACAATGTAGAAAAAAATAAAAATAAAAATAAAGAAAAACCATTGAATGAGAAGGTGTGTCCAAACTTTTGACTGGTACTTTATACACAAATATGTAGTTGGTTTTAAAGGAAAAATGGCAAACATTCTCAGGCTGTTATTTGTCAAAGGCAAGAAATGAATGTCTTCGCTTTGTGGACTTGTGACGTGACGTGTACGGCTGCATGGTAAATGAAGGGGGGGGGGCTTGGCCGTTGTTGTGAATGAGGGCCAGCATGACGTCAGGAAGGCAATGTCAACAATGCAGCTCCTAGAGGAGAAAAGGCGTTTCATCCTAACAACACACACACACACACACACACACACGCACAGACTGATGCCCACGGTCCGTTAGCAGCAGCGCGTCTGGCTGTCGCGGGGCTGCGGAATTAACACAGAAGGAAACAATGCGGACCCACGCGCGCTGCTGAGGAGCCGAACACAAGACGAGCAGGAACCCAAACAGAAAACCGGGTAAGTCGGTGCATGCACCGCACGGATACGGGTCCGCCGGTGGACCGGGCTGCTCTCCTCACGCTGCGGGGCGGTGCGTGCTCTGGTCGGTGCTGTGCATTAACGCATTAACGCGAGTCTCTCCGCCGGTGGCGCGGTGCTTTGTGTGTCTCCGCTGTGTGTGTGTGTGTGTGTGTGTGTGTGTGTGTGCGTAATGGTCGCACGCCGCTCTGGGAGGAGGACTGATGGTTACATTGTGTCACTGTGGCGGAGCACGCAGGAAGTTATCGAGGCTTCACGCGAGTCGATACATTTGTATCTCGATACATCCCGCACCGCCGGGGGACGGGGACCGGGGGACCGGGGGACGGGGACCGGGGGCCCGCACATGCTCTGCACGGGAGGCAGACGCCACAGAGCGGGGCTCGCTGCTGTCATGCCGCTGGGGGAGGAGAGGGAGAGGGGCTGCAGAGGGGACAAAGGACCCAGCCTCCCAGCCTCCTATTCCCGCCCTCAGCCGGTAGAAACAGCCGCCTCGGGGTAACGCCAGCACGGGCTGCATGTTGGCGCGTGCTCGCCTCCACGTTCCCCTACCACAATAACGCTCGTGTGAAAAAAAACAACCAAAAAACACGCTTAGGTGCTGCTGCCCGTCTCCTGAGATGGAAAACTGCGACCTTAAAGTCTAAAAATAGAAATGACCGAGGCTGTTCTTTTCACTCCAGCGGGATGAATGTGGTGTTGTTTAATTGGACGCCTTCATACAGCCTCTGTTGAGACGGTGTAGTGTGGCTGGAGTGAGTGGCTGCTTGTGTGGACTTCTTTAAGCCACTGTAAACATGCCTTTATTGTGAAGGGATTAGCTCTTTGTCGTCCTTCCTTCAAACCCCTTCCCCATCTCCCTCTCTCCTGATGGCACAACAACAGCAGCTTCAGAGTGCAGCACTGGTGATGGTGGTGTTGGGGGGGGGTTACACACAGTTCAGCTGAACAGTGACAGGGGTCAATGAAATATTTACCACCACCACTTAAAGATAGTTATCCTGAGCAAAGACCGATATGTCACTCCCGCTTTGGCTGGAGATATCGCCTCTATTGTTTGTTCAGTTATGCTCATAATACAAATGGATCTTAAATAAAGAGGCATTGAAGGGACACTCAAACGGAGATCAGGTTACTTCCTGCAAATGATGTCATGGCGGTCATCTCAGTGTGCAGATTCATGGCAGAGAAGTTAGGTGCTGAGGCCTTGGAAAAACAGCAACATTTACCTGGCTGGGACGGGTCAGACAAAGATGTTATTGAGCTGCATCATGGGAGGTGTAGGATAGAGCATACATGACTCAAACTGAGAACTACAGGTCAGAACCTTTTGTAAGACCTTCAACTTCATAGATAATTAACTGCCGGATTGCCCCTTTAGGAAAACCGCTGTAGGAATGGGTGCACCTGAACAGTACATCACTGTCATTCTTGATTCTGCCACTGGATGACACCAAAGAAAGAATAAGAAAAACAGAGGACCCATAATCTGCTCGAGTCCAGCAATAAGAGGACTCAGTGGTGTGATCTTATTGATTATGTGTGGCTTTAGTTGATTTAAATAAGGTGACTAAGTGTGTTTTTAGAGTGCAGGTATAGATGTGTTTGGTGTTGGCGGAGCATTAGGTGCCATTTATGTCATTGTGTGTGTGGGTTTGTCTGTGTGCTGTATGTTTGATGAATGGAAGGACAGTCGGAGGTTTGCGTCCGTGTTAGGAGTGTTGAATACACTTCCTGTAAGTCGCTTTGGATAAAAGCGTCTGCTAAATGACTGTAATGTAATGTAATGTAATGTGAAATGTGGTGTTTTTTCCCCCGCGGTCCTTGCGGAGGCGTTCAGTGCTGAAAATAACTGTTTCAATCCACCGCTCACATGTGACGCGTGAGGAGGTGACCAGCTTTGACTCATTCATGAAATGAATCCGGCCTGGCCCTGCTGGTGAGCCGAGACGTCTCAGTCCAGAGTATGATGCGTGATAGTTACACTTGTGTGATGGCAGACCATTGGTATTGTTTTACATGGCTGTAGCCAATCGTTTTATTGATGATGAATCAACAATTGTTCAGTTTAGATAGATGGCGTTCAGCATAGAGAGTAGAAAAAGTGACATTCATACTTTCCCACAGCTGAAGGGTCATGTCTTGAGATGTCTTTCTTTGTTTGACCAAAACCTGAATAAATTCAGTTTACTGAACAACAAGTCTTTTCATTTGAAAAGCAGCAACTATTTGGCATTTTGCTGGATGCTCTAAAAAAACTCAACTGATTGTTGAAATTGACCATTCATTTTCTGATTGACTAATTTATTATTTTGATAATTTTAGTATTAGCAAGTATGAGTATTCAATGAAAAACAAAACAAAAGTACCAGTAGCTTTTGAACCCATACTTCAGATGAAGAACCATGTTTCCTCTGTTTGATTTCCACGTCACTGGGATTCCTGTACTATTTTGCCGGTTAATTTCAATTTTAATAGTTAAAAACAATCTTTTCTTTTTTTATATTCTCTATGAATATTACCCATCACTAACCTGCCACACATTCAGCTTTAGTTTCCACATTTCCACAACAGATGGGAGTTTGGAGAGATGAGAAGGATTCAGGAGATGTTGCACTATGAAGCTGTATGGACGCATGGCTCCACAGCAGCAGTTGCCAGGTTGCCATTGCCTTTTGAGAAATTGGCATCCAGTTCTTGTCCTTTTGTCATATCCATATATATATACATATACAAACATGAACAAAAACCCTTTGGAGGCCAGGTATCCATTCTTTGAGCTGGAAGGAAAATTATACTGTAGTTTTGTGTTTTTTTAATTATTTATTGTATATCAAAATATAAGGTGACTAAAAATGGCAACCATATTTTTAATTTTGGCAACCAAAAGCTGATACCCGGCAACCATTTTTAAAAATGAGTTTTCAGTCTTGAGACACTGACCTTGTCACCGACTTTTATGTGCATTTTGAAGTATCGTATTAGAAAAGTTTAAAACGTTTTTACGCCTGTTTTGATGCTTTTTTAATTTTAAAGCATGTAATATATTTAATCAAATCAATGTTACATTAAATTTGATGCAGGTCAAATTTCACCATCCACTTATTTGTGCAAATGTTTGCATGCACCATGTGTGACATCTACGAATGCAGATTGTAAAGATCTGCTAGTTTTCATCTGTCCGCCCTGCTGTCAATTACATTACATTACATTACATTACAGTCATTTAGCAGACGCTTTTATCCAAAGCGACTTACAATCAGTCCATGTCCTCTTTAGAGTTCATCAAGGACTTGGAGATGAAAGGGGAGTCCAGTCAGAGATCTCCGCGGGTTGATCACAACCTGATTCTTATTTTCAGTCCCGTTCTTCCCTGTCTTGTCTCTAAAAGCACAGCGGTGGGTCAACCATGAGTGTGGAAGAAGGAACATTAAAAGAGGAATACGGAGCTTGCTCGGAGCGCTTTCACACCTTTGCACACCGGGCCGATTGCCGTTTAAAGCAGCCATTACAGTCTGATTGACACTGTGTTTTAATAATGTGCAAAAAAAAGCAGATTATCTGATTTTTGCACGTTTGAAAGTGTTCGTTACCAGGAGGCAACCTCTGTTTTTGAGATGTGATGCCAATGAAGAAATGTCTTAAATGTGCATTCTTTCCACTGACCACCAGGGGGGACTCTGGTAGTATAGAAGTCTATGAGAAAATGACTCTACTTCTCTCTTGATTTATTCCCTCAGTAAACATTGTAAACATGAGTTTATGGTCTCAATCTCTAGTTTCAAGTCTTCTTCAATACAGCATGATGTTCATTTAGTAAATGATGCTCCATTTAGAGTCAAACAGACCATAAAGCAGAGTATGCTTTAGGGCGGGGCTACTTGTGATTGACAGGTCTCTACCAGAGCTGTATATGGCGTCTCTACTTCACTCCTCCTCAGTCCAAATATGGTAAATTCCATTCATTGGTTGCAAAAAACAAGATGGCGACGGCCAAAATGCTGCATTTGAGGCTTCAAAACATCAGTCCACAACACAATGGGGGACTTCACAACGTCCTCTTCTTACATACAGTCTATAAACCAACCTTTAGAGTACGTCCACAACGTTAGGTAAACATAAGCTCAATAGAGAGACCTGTGTGGAAAGAGATTCAGATGAATAGACAAAGCAGTACAGAGTGAGAATGACGTCTTTTATTTCGTTGGCTGGTCATATGTTCACTAGCAAAGCTAAACCTTTGTTGTGAGTCAACACTTTCTGCTCCTCCCGTCTCTCCTGTCAAAAAACCTGAACCTCTTATAAAAAGGATAATCTTTAAAGTGACGTTTCTGCCTTTTTAAACTGGTTAAACACAGCTAGCACTCTTTGTACCCTGCGTCTATTTTCATCCTCACTACGTCATGTGAGGACATACTCCCTGAGGGGTGCGTGTGCGTGTGTGCGCCTACTCACATGTCTGTACTATGTGTCAGTGTTCGTTGTATGTCTTTACATGCACATCTGATGGTGTGCATTCACATCTGCTCAGTTAGGACCATTTAGCGGCGTTTTCAGGATGGTCATCACCTTGTATGTGGGCCTTCTGCTCTGCGAGGCACACACACGCGCACACACACACACACACGCACACACGCAAATACACGGAGACACACACCACAACTGGCAGATGAGCGAACACAGTGAACAGTGACGTGAGGTCAAGCGGAGTGCGGGACAGAGCTGATCGTAGTGAAGAGTCTGTCAGGAGAACTTACTGTACTCTCTGCAGAACCACGCTTACTCCACAAGTGAGTTATTCTAAATAAACGGGGCTTTGTGAAAAATATCATCTTGAAGCACACTTTCATTAAAGTATTTTTCTCAAATAAAAAAACAAATAAATAAACAAAAACAAAGTAGAGTCCTCTTCTCATCCCTCCCAAAACAGCCCTGTAGTCATCCGGCCTCGTTGAAATGAATGGGAATGGATTGAATTTCTGTGTAAACGCTACAATGTGTATTATTGTGTTATTGAAATGGGTACCTTTTTAATTTGAAATACCATACATTTGAAAATAGAAATATAAACATTGGGAAAAAAGGAATTTAAAGACAAGTATATCTAGGCTGAAAAAGGAAAATGAGCTTAATGTGAAATGCTTAGGAGTGTAACCGGCAACCTCCACAATGCCAAGGAAGGATTATAATAATCTATGAACTCATATCGTCATACATTTATTGCCTTTGTACGAGCCCTGTAAAGACACAAGTAAAGTATTAAATGTATTATAAAGAAACAGAGGTTGAATATCCTGCAAACTATTTGATTTGGCTGCTAAATATTTACTCAGATGTAGATTTTTAAGACCAGTTTCTAAAGCATCTCAAATTAATCCTTTGTATAATCCCTGGACTACAAATAATAATTGGGCTTTTATCTGTGATCTATTTATAACAGTCAAATCTGATCAGCTCTGATCTTCGCGACAAGTTACAGAAGTACAGAGTTCATTTTCTCCCGCCAACTTCACCACGCCTGTTCATAAACTTAGCTTTAGCCTCTGGAAGTCTTTTATTGTGAAAAACAATTGTGCAGTAAGTGTTGACCTGTACAGCAATCGAAATCAAGAATGAACAAATTGAATAATAAGTGACTGGAAACAGTGTTTGAAAAAGACAAGAGTGGAGCAGAGAAGTGCTGACAGAGTGGTGACATGTTGATGCTCTGTCAGAAGTAGTGTTCAAATGGACTTTATTCTGAATTCATCAAGACGGCCGCACACTTTGAGTCCTCTTTCATCAGCTAACAAGCTTAATGAGGACAGGTGTTGTCATGGACGCAAAGCGCAATAGAAGAGTCCGGCACAGGGGCTCTGAGGGACTGTGACCACAAGGGAGCACATATCTAAACAGGACGTGTGTGAGCTCAGCGTGAAAAATGAGGCATGCAGCCAACGCAGTACCAACGTCATCCTGCAAACACCTGTGTTTGATGCAACACAGAGAGCATCGACGTGTCTGCTTCGGTGTGATGAAGAGAACTTGTTGTCTTCCTGTGAGGTTCTTCTTCTTCTTCTTCTTCTTCTTCTTCTTCTTCTTCTTCTTCTTCTTCTTCTTCTTCTTCTTCTTCTTCTTCTTCTTCTTCTTCTTCTCTGCTGCTGTCTGTCAGAGAGACTTTAATACATAATTCACACTCCCAGCACTGTTGTATGTGTGCCTATGTGCAGGTGAGGGAAACTGATGGAAGGCAGCCTGTGTGTGCGTGTGTGTGTGTGTGTGTGTGTGTGTGTGTGTGTGATGAGTACAGACTGTCCCAGGAGGCGAAGCACAGCGTCTGATGGATCTCTCTTTCTTCTACCTCTGTATCTCTTCTTCCCCCTCCTCTCTGATTGTCCACGCCTCCCTCTCTTCCTCCTTCTTAAATTCTCTCTCTCTCTCTCTCTCTCTCGGCACGTCTATTTTTATCGCTCTTTGCTTCAGCGGCGCCGGGGGATGAGCATGGAGGTAGTGTGAACGTGATGGCGCTCGCTGTGTCGTCTTTGTGCGTCAATAAAGAAATGTTCTGCACGGCGATCACACAGTGTTATTTCAAAAACCTGCTCTTTGTTTCTGTATGAGAGCCAAGATGGCACCGCGCAGCAGAGAATGATGTGTTAAGATGATTTCAATTCAGTCATTTGTGCTTTGTTCCTCCGCTCTGGCATTGATAACCTCCACTACTTACTTGGACCACACCCGTCTTTGAACTACACACCCGTCAAGTTCCGTCCCTGCCTCTTGCACGGTTGTGATGCTGTCAGATGACAAAGACAGACAGATGGACAAAGTGCTGAAGACCTCCTCCATGGTAGTTCCCTCTGGAGTCATTTTATTAGCAGCATCGCTGTCAAATCAAACATGCTAATGTTTAGCAATTATGATATACCATATGCACCATCTCTGGCTGTATTCAAAACAGGCGGCAACCTCCTGTTCTGCCGAGTGGAGCCGATGAGGAAGTGTCTTAAAACTTGCATTCTCTCTACTGACCAGCAGGGGGCGACTCCTCTGGTTGCGGTGACGTCACCACGACTACGTTCACTTCTTATATACAGTCTTTTAATTAAATTCTGCAATCTCTGCAGAACGTCAAAACTATTAGGAAATGGACATATACATCGGACCAGTCTACCTCTCTCACACTGTCCCACAATGCAAAGCGCTGGATTGGTTGCAACAAAAGAGGCCAAAAGCTGTTTAATACAATTTGTTAAAGCTATCTCATCACCAAATTCACTCCTGTACATTTTTGGGGCGAGAAATCAAATGCGCAGATTTCAAATATTGGCAGTTTTCCGAAAATGAATTGTGAAATGCAAATCTGATCAACAAACTGGTGTGATGCCGCTATAGCACCTGCTGGTGCCACTATAGCTAGCCAGCCGTCCAGTCACCGTCACAAGACGACTGTGAGCTGTTTGCAACTCTGTCATGAGCCTTTTTTAGGTTGTGTTTGTTAACATATCCCAACAAATGTCTGTTCTAAAAGGAACAGGAAGCTGTGGTCGTCTGCCTTTTAAGGGCCTGCCCACGTAGCTCCATGCCAGCTGGCCAGTCGCGCTCATGGACCAGTGGAGAGGGAGAGTGCAGCCTTTACATTACTGTTGCAGAAAACTAATGAGATTCCAAAGTGTTGGACAAAGTATTTGATATTTTGACCTGATTGTGTTTATAAAAAGTAGGATCACCAAAGTCAATAGAGCTGATCCTTGTGAAGCGATCCATCCAATAGTTGTTGAGATGTTTCAGTCTGGACTAAAGAGGTGGACCGCCCAAAACACACAACTAAATGATTTTTGCTTTTTGTTCCATTTATCATACGGCAAATAGAAAGTGAATATGCTTTCAAAGCTGCACTTTCATCCAGAGCCATGTCTATTTGGGACCACTTGTCACATTTTAAGTGATTAATGTTCCATTTCTAGAACAACCATTAGAGGAGAGTCTGAACAGCTAACCAGGATTTGGTGCAGCAGAAATATGTTTTATATTTCAATATATTTTGATATACTGTAGTTTAGCCTCGATCAACGGCAGAATTCCTCTTTACTGCTGAAAAATGGGTCCTGCAGTACAGTTTTAAGTGTATCAAGCTGGACATGAAGAGCAATTTAGTCGCTTTCACACAAACAACTGGTACGTTTGGCTCTTAGTCAGTGTCTTTATTAGTCAGTCAACCAATGTGT
Organism: Anoplopoma fimbria; assembly: GCF_027596085.1. Classification (NCBI taxonomy): domain Eukaryota; kingdom Metazoa; phylum Chordata; class Actinopteri; order Perciformes; family Anoplopomatidae; genus Anoplopoma; species Anoplopoma fimbria. The sequence continues at coordinate 12,085,592 of NC_072463.1, read as the reverse complement.
GGAACATATTCCTTTGGGTTTGACATTGACATCGGCCCACACGCTGAAATAATACAAACAGCTGCCTTTTTTTATACTATTGGGCATTCAATATTTCATGGATCCATCTGTTCACACCTTGCAACAATGAAAGTGTCACCTGCAGCAAATCTGTCACGGCAGAAAACCATTTTTCTAATCCCGGTGCGAGAGATTACGTTTCCTGACAAGAAGGCGCTTCATCGAGCGCCAATCTTTACGCCGTTTATTTGGGCGTCCTCGAACACGTGTGAGCAGCCTTGTTCTGAGGGACACACTGAGAACTGTTAATGAGGAGACAATCCCTGTCTGTGAGAACAATGCATGTGTCCTCCCGGTGCGGAGGATGATGCTGTAATGAGATGATGATATGAATGACAGTATTTAACGAAGTGCAATTTACCAAAATGTCCAACACAAATTACCAACAACAAATCTCTCCGCTCTCACTGCCCAGGGCTTTGTTGGCATTTCATGGTTTATCCGGTGCATAACCTTGCCACAGATCTGGCAACCCATCTGGCACGGCTGGCGGTGATTGGTGCAGACAAGGGGGGCAGATGGTGAGATGACGGTCCGCTGTTTTGGGCACTGCTTAAATCCACAGAGGCCACGTAGGGGCTGCTAAGCTAAAGCTAAATCTGTTGTGTGGCTTAAATAATGTCTCATGAGAGGGGTCTGAGCGACGCGGCTGATGACAAATAAAATAAAAGACAATTTAACAAATCTTTATCTCAGCCGTAATCTCTGCTGCTGTCTTTGTCCTCTGTTAGAGACACGTCAGAGCTACATGAGACCTCTCAGATCGAGCTGAGCCCATGGGCTCCTCGCTTCTGTCGCTCCGTGACATTTAACCCGGGATGGCCCCAAGGCTCATGGGAAGTGGTGTTCATTGACGGCAGCTTAAAAACATAAACATTGAGAGCCGTTTGGAGACAATAGATGCTCTGATTATCCAATGTAGAAGCTTTAAACTATCACACTCACTTAAAACATAGATAAATCAAAAGGAGAGGGGCAACAATAGAGAAAGAAAGACTAGATTGCTGAATGTTAATGTTGCCAAACGTGTTACTGAATGTGGATTTTTTAAACATCAGTTACATCACATGTTAAATGTCCCTCTTTTCCTTCAGGGACTTTTTTTGGCCCCTTCATTTTTGTCCCCAACCCACATTTTTCATTCTCCTTTCTTTGGAAGGATTTGCAGACTCCAACTCCAAACTTGACCTGAACTTAACCTTCAGTGAGCTAAAGCACCCGTTTGGTGGACAGATTATTTTTGTCTGATTACTCAGCAGTCTGAATATGTGATGTAATCCTTCGTTATCAGATGAACAAATAGCAGCTCCTCAGCTTAGAAAAAGGAATCCTCCGAGCGGAGCAACAGGAAGGAAGGAAGCTGGTCGGAGGGTCGGCTCCGGTGAGTTTCAGTCTTGGAACGCATTCAGAACCCGCCAAGTGAACCCACTGAAACCGGGGGGAGGCAGGGGGGAGGGGAGGTAAGCAGTCCTAAATCCCCCAGAATTACCTCACCTTCATTACTGCTGCTCTGTAGATGTGAACGGCGGAGGCTGTGAAGACCATGATTTGAGTACACGTTAACTTTTAAACGCATACTCAAAGGCTCGGAAAGCAAACAAGCGGCGCACCTACTGGTTAGCCTCGAGTGAGTCCTGGCCCGTTTGGTGGGCTGATGTAACAGCGCCGATGAAGCTGTAAACGGCCCCGCTTCATGTTGCGGAGGTTCCACCTGTCGAGACAGATTAACACACTCTCACATTCGTCCTCCACGTCGGCTGCTGAGGGAAGACATGGCTCCGGCTTTGATGTGATGCAATTAAGGGTTGGTGTGCTGCGAAGGATTACGGCGGCGGAGGTGATAAACAAGCGCTCTGTCCTGCTTTGCAGCCACGTGGGCCGCTTTCAGGTAGCGTTTAATACACAGCACCGCAGCAGAACAATGCAGAGGGCCGTGTTGGTGTGGGTGTGTTGTTACTGGGTACCAGTGAGGAGAGGAAATATGTCATGGAGCCAGTTTGATGGATTTTTGCACACCAAGGCATCAAGTAGCTGCTTATATTCCTTTGTGGCAGCATTATTTCTACCACTCTGGATTTGCAAAGTAGTTGATTATGATATATATATATATTTATATACATTTATTTTTACAATTTATACTTGAAATGATGAAGGAACCTATAAATGACAAGATAGTAAAAAAAAAAATGTTTCATTTTTGCCTCTTTACTTAAGATTCCATTGAACTTATTCTTTTCAAAATGTACCAAAACCCTGATAATGAGGAAGATCTTGGATAGATAATAATGAGAAAAAATATGAAACCAAATTGAAATCATACCCTCTAAATCTGGTTTGAATTTAAACCAAACACCATAACTAAGCTTCTATAATAAAATGTAAAACAAAATAATAAAATGAATCAAATTTAATTAATTAACTAATTTGCCAATCCAGAGTGGTAAAACAATGCAGCCACAAACAAATATAAACAGCCACTTTACATATATAAATATAGTTCAACAAGTGAAGTGATCACAGGGCCCGTAGAGCGGTTAACCAGCGTTTCCTTAAACCACACCTCTGGTTCTGAAGAGTGAAGCCATTGTTGAAGTGTCTTAAAGCTGCATTCTCTCTCATGTCCACCAGGGGGCGACTCCTCTGGTTGTATAGAAGTCTATGAGAAAATGACTCTACTTCTCTCTTGATTTATTCCCTCAGTAAACATTGTAAACATGAGTTTATGGTCTCAATCTATAGTTTCAAGTCTTCTTCAATACAGCATGATGTTCATTTAGTAAATGATGCTCCATTTAGAGTCAAACAGACCATAAAGCAGGGTATGCTTTAGGGCGGGGCTACATTGTAATTGATAGGTCTCTACCAGAGCCATATACGGTGTCTCTATGCCAATATAGAGGCTTCAAAACGGCAGTCCACAAACCAACGGCTGACGTCACTGAGGCTATGTCCACTTCTTACATACCATTTATGGTCCAGCCTCATTCAAATGAACGGAGGAAGAAAATAACTTCGGCTATTAGTGCATTTTACTTTAAGGACCTGATGATTTGAATAAAAAAATATTCAATTGTTCTTACTGGCAAGTTGATGCACTTCAAAAATAAGTTTGAGTTGCAGAAGTCTCTTTCCCAATTGACGTCTATGGGAAAACATATTTTGAGTCCCATGGCATCACATGACCTGGACATTGTAATTCTGCAGTTTTTCCACTGTGTACAGTTTGCCCGACGGGCATGAGCACAGATTCTGTGCCGCCTTCAGTGGTCTCAGATAAAAACATTTGCACGAGACTTGCAAATGATGGCAAAGGACTTGTGTGTCGTCCACACTCGCCCTTAGGCTCCTTCCTGTATCCTTCAGTGTTATGGGAGCCTCCCTCAGGCCCTTTGCTCTGATAACGTGAGTCCAAAAAAACCCGTATCAGATATGTCATCCGTTTTTCAGCTGTAGTTAAAGTAAAAAAATTCAGTTTCATGATTCATTTATTCATTATTATGAATAATTATGTATTTGATTGATGCTTTGTTTTAATACAGTGGGGGGCCCTTTCACATCTTACCCCTTTGTTTTTTTAACATGTTAATGATCAGCAGCAGGAGTGTTAATAGCAACAAGTTACGTAGTCCTTCCTGTTTGATACTGGCTGCTCGCTGTTCAGGGTCTTTGGGGCTTCTGCTAATGAGCTTCATCGTGTCCAATTAACACTCAGTGAACTGCTTAGACTGAGACACACACACACACACACACACACACACACACACACACACACACACACACACACACACACACACACACACACACACACACACACACACACACACACACACGTCTCTGCCTCGTCACAAAGGGTTGGATGGCAACAACAATTAGCAGAAGGCTTTTGAAATCTTTATTTAATTAATGTAGAAGGGGGGGTGCAGATAGATCATTTACTTCTCACAGATTTGTTCTTGCTAATGGTGTAATGACTTCTGTCCATCCAGTTCTTACGCCAGGTTACTACTTTTAAGTGATTTCAGCGTGCTTGCTGTGGTTGCAACCAGAATCGAGAAACCACCACAGAGATGTGTTTTTTTTTTTTTTTTCCCCATGTTGCTTTAGGCCACATTTAGACCCTGTCTACACATACACAGATATTTTCCACTACGTTTTGGCCTATCATCCACACGCAGACTGTTGTACTGAATGGCAATATATAGCACAGGTGAACCTAATAAAGTGGCCATGAGTATCAGCCAATCATTTCTTCCACTAAAGTAAAACATTTTAACAATCAATAACATTTTATTATTGTCTGGAAGCAGGACTTTGTGCCCCCCCTTCTTTATGTGTGTGTGTCTGTAAACCCCCGAATCACACTACATTTCATAGACCCGCCCAGTCTCTGTGAGAAGTGGCGTATTGTCTTGTGTGCACAAGTTCTAAATAAAAATGCAGCTTCATGATCCTGTTTTGGTTTTTTATCAGAAAGTATCATCAAAGTTACTACTCAGACAGCTGCCAGGTGTTAGTTTAAGAAAACATTTTGTCTTAAATGTTGTGTTTGGATGAAAGAGCCTGGTTCCTAATTGCTATAAGACCCTAGGCCGTATGATAAACCCCGTAGTAAACACTGAGGGTTTATATCTGCGTCTTTGCTCCGTGTGGTTTGGCTGCCTTCCCGCTGCAGTGAATGTAAATTTCCACAATTTCCCCCCCCCCCCACCCCGAAAACCAACGAGCACGATCCGGTTCAGGCTTCCCCATAGCGCCCTGAGGCTAAGTGATGTCAGCCACAACCTCCTAGCTGAAAGGAGCGAGTGGAGGTGTAAGGAGACACAGAAGCCCACGGATGAGCTCCTCCTCCTCCTCCTCCTCCTCCTCCTCCTCCTCCTCCTCCTCCTCCTCCTGTCTCTGAACCGGTGAAATCATATCCACTGGACCAGGACTGACTCCTCAATGTTTTTGTGGGGGGGGAGGGGTTAATAAGGGCAGTCACAGTGTTCAGGAGGAGATGTGTGACAACATGCTGCAGAGGATCATGGGAAACAGGTTCCCAGGGCAGCCCTGAGCCTATGGATGAGATCAACATCTGAGTCACTGAAGCTCCTTCTCATGTTCAGCATCATATCCCAGGGGTATAATGCTGCAACGCAAAAAAACCCCATTTGAAACACAAAAAGAATTCACTGCATTTCATAAAAGGTGATGCTAATCTAGTCGTTTTTTTTCCCTCTACGGGAACTTTGTGGGCGTCATGAAGCCCACATGTGTACTTTCATATTTCACGCCTACGCCGCGTGAAGGAGACGAAATAATCCTTCTGCTCAACATCCCTGGCTTCATGACTCGTTTGGCAGAGAAGCACTTCTCTTCCTCTCTAAAACTATTCATTTATCGCACAGTTCTGATGTGATACGTTTGGCCTGGCAGCACAGACATGTAACGGAAGTCCTCGTTCGATTGGACGTGATCGATAGCTGAAAGGAAAGTAGAAAGTGCAGTTTGCAATACTGCTCTGACATTTAAAGTTTGGTCCAGGAAGACAATATCTTTCTGGTATTGATGATAATCCAAAATATATCTCAACTGCAGAGAAAAAGAGCAGTGTGAGTCACAAGATCAAAGGTTCTATCATATCCCTGCAATAAAAATATGTTGGACAGAACGAAAACATTCATTCATTCTTGATTCAATAAATAGAAAAGGAGAACTAATAAAATGGTGCACCATTAAAATGTGAATTAGCAATGCAAGAAAAAAAAAAATGTGAATAGATTCAGATGTGTGGGATTGGGATTTCTCCATCTATAAACTTTACCTGCAGAATCTGCCATATTTAGAGGGCTGACCCGACTCCCCAACGGGTCAACAAACTCTCTGTGGTTCCCGTAAAAGGTTCCACCCAGCACCCCGCCAGCCCAATGTGACTCCTGCTGCCGGAGTTTTATCGCCAGCCAAATCTGAGCCATCATGGCGCCAACTTGCCCTCCTGGCAAAGCAGTTGGTGAGGAGGATGTGACTAAAACACAAATAATTTCCTTGTCTCTGCCACAATGGCCAATGAATAAACTATTGAATGTTCATGGACCTTCCAGTCTGCGGTTAATGTAACAATGAACACACAGATGGCTAACTAAACTATAGGCCGACGCCACACCCAAGGATTATAAGATGGCAGACTTATTTTGACCGGATCTCAGACTTTCAGCAGTTTGGATGAATTTTGCGTAATAATGCCGTGCTGTCGGTAAGAAGTTGGCTTTTTTAAAGATAACTGATGACTGTAAATTGACATTGTATGGACCCAGTAGTAGAGGGGAAATCTCACCCTGCTTAGGCTTTTTTTCAGCACGTTTGCAGTAGTTTGCACTGTTAGTGCTGCTAGTACCGCTAGCTACGAGCCGCCGGCTTGGACGTCGTCGTGTTGCCAACCTTGTATTACTCATCTGATTGTTGCCCGGGTCATCAGATTGTTTGGGGGTGTTCTGTTCATTTCTACACAGTTGGAGTTTTCTTGAAACCATTCTAATGGTTATCAGAGGAACTGCACCTCCACGTTGACTTTAACCTTTCTAGGTAAAAAAATGAAGCAGTTAGGTGTTTCATCTTGGACGCCATCTTGAAATTTACAACTTTCTAGTGGTCAAAGTAAACTTTTAGTATGTTACTAAGGACACCTAATACTACAAGAAATTGGCTGAGAAACCTTTTGTTAGAATTTTTTTGAGGTTAGGTCCACCTTTAATTCACCATTTTTTTTCATATTTACATGGTGTTTGCAAAGTTGTGAGTACCTCGACCACAAAGTCTTCATTTCCTTTTGAGAAACACCGTTAAACATGACACCATATACCTATGGCAATTTTGTATTTGTTAATTTGCATTCCACACCAGTGTTAGCGCGTGAAGCTAATCCATACAAACTCAAAGTAGCAGAGTAAAAAAAAAAGAAGTAAGTTAACATAAAGGTGCAGATGTCCTCTATTGAGTTAAGCAGGCTGAGCCTCAAGGTGTTCCTTTACCCAGCAGATGTTAGTGCTGAGATGGAAACAGAGGCAGTGATCCAGAAAAAACTGACAATCGAGGCCTTTTTAGACCAGCAGCGCAATTGTTCAGCTGTACCCGGCGTGTGAAGAACTCAACCAGTTCAGCCAGGAATTGTGTTCTCACCTCGGAGTCTGTAGCCGGCGGCGCTGCTTCTCCACACACTAACCACAGCAGACGGATATATTTCTCTGCAGCCAAGATCTCGCTGACCTTAAGCCTTTTGTTTAGTTTCTGCTTAGTTGTGACTTTGTTAGTTGTGATTCACCAAAAACACACAATAACACAACACACAAACTTGCCGATCGAGGCGTGTTCTGCAAGGAAAAAGTGCAGTTTTTATCAAAAGAGTCTTGCTGCTTTGAAGAGAGCATAGTTTATGGCTAAAGCTTCTTGTCAGAAAAGGCCGCTGACAGTAACGAGAAGCGGTGAAAATCCTGTATGTCGTATTCCTACTTTCCTCTGAGTAAATGGCTTTAACTGAATAAAACAACATCGATATTAGACAGTAAACAGTCTGCTCATGACATCATCGAAGCATCCAATATTGTCGTTTTTGTCATTTGAATATTTTGGTTGGTCTTTGCTTTTTAAAGGGACTGTTTATGGGCTATGGTTTGGTTTCAGGAACATGGTTGGACGTCAAGATTCACAGACTCTGAAAGCTGTTTTTTGTCCTTGATAATAGCCAGAATAAGATGAATAACGCCTCCCGTTTCTTTCAACCGTGAGTCGATTTTGAATTGAAATGGAATTGTGAGATTCCCTGAGAGTCACACTTCTTGTAAGGGCTTGATGTAAAAAAAAATTCAAGGGAAATAATTAGTTTTGCATCCTGTATGCATGTGTTTGTGTGTGGGTGTGTAGGTGAGTGAGAGGTAATTGCAAGGCTCAAAAGTAAGGGTTGCCATTGGCAACCATTTTGAGAAACTGGCTACCAATTCTTTGCCATGTCACAATGTCAGTATTAAGCTGACATATATCCTTTATAGTATCTTAATTACTCAAAATAGAAGGTTAATTAAATGGCAACCACTTTGAATAGTTGTTGTTTAATCCTGAATAGTCTGTTTTGTCCATTCTTCCTATCGGTGATAATCAGATTGTACTTAATTGCTGAGATCAGGGAACACATGACATCACTAAAAAGAAGGTTGGGCTAAAAACACAACACAAAGCCGTATTAGTAAAAGAAAAGGTTGGCAATTTAATGAGTGTTCGTTGTTAACATCCTTTAACAGTTCACTGACCTACTTCCTGCTTCAGCTTCCACCTACTGTACCAACTGTAGCTGTGTGCAAACAGTTTTCCTCTACAAAGGTTTAGTTAACCATAACTTATCCATAGTTCACTTACCATAACCACACTCTTTCCTGGCCTCAACCACACGGTAGTTGCCACACACAGATATTGCAGAAAGCAACAACCGTTGCCATTAGACGTAAAAACAAATGCTGTCCCTGAAAGCCATCCTGGGTTTTGCAGAATCATACTGTGTCGGTGATCTTGTCTGGCACTGGAGTGGAAAGCAATGAAATGTGTCAGTCTGCTTTCTTCCTGAACATCCCAGCAGTGAGAGTGCTCTTCTCATGGTTACAAATGGCCTCCTGATGGAAGCAGATTAGAGCGGTGAGTGCTCCGCATTAGCGCTGCTTGACCCACGTGCAGTCTGCAACACTCTCTGTTATGTGTGTGTGTGTGTGTGTGCGCGTGTACTTGTAGGACAAAAGGTGAAGGTATTGATGGGGGAGTAAGAAGAAATGAGAGCCAAAGTACCTAGGTCAGCTATTCAGTGTCTATAGATCGTAACTTAATCCTTGGTTAAACACACACACACAGATGCAGATATGCCCTCACTTCTCCCTGCTCACACCGACACATATGTCTTTCCATAAATGTTCCACGCGCCGTTTCCCAAGCCTCACAGTCCATTTACTGCTCATAATCCTCACTCCTACAGCAGGCCACTTGCCCTTCACACACATCCAGTAGTCCTCTGACATACGAGCGCTCTGTCAGGAGAGCTGGCTCCGTGCTGGAGGGGACGAGGCGGTTTCTTTTGCACTAAATCCAATTCCACTTGACAATGGCAGGATGAGTTATACCGGTTTGAAGGAGGCCGAGGGGTTGAGCAAACAGCGTCTGCAATGACCTCAGGGGTCATTTATCAGGATCTCAATGGCCGCAGTGCAAGTGAGAGCTTCCCCACAGCCGCTTTCTCAACAAAGGCTCATTTGTTGAGACGCTGATGTCATGGCGGTATCTAGCCGGAGCTCGGGAACTCCCAAAGGGAGGGCCCCAGTAATGTAGCGAGCACTGAGTGCTATCTTTAGCTGTGAATTGTTTGGGAGGAAATTGCTCCCCGATATTAAGTTTCGTCTCTTATTTGGTTGCTTTTGATGAGTTGACGTGAGAAGTAGGAACCCTGCGAGCAGGTACTTTCTAACAACCACTATGATGCTTTATTTAGAGACATCCAGTCATATCAGTTTCCCTTACCGACACGATCCTGATACCCGACCTTGTGTATCTGTCAATACAGCATACCAATCCAATCCAATGTTTTCCTTCCGGGTGAGTATCATCCGATACCTCGTAACAATCCGATACCAGTGAGTTGAAAACAAAAAAGTATAATTATTATTCCTCTCTTCATATACTACTAGCCCTGTATTAATCATTGCCATCAGCGGGAGACAGAGAGAGAATAAATGCCATAAAACTTTTATTTATTATCTAATTTTACAAATTTTCCAATCCTTAAAATATTTCCTAGACATTTTGCTAGCTCTGGACAATTTTCACACTCCCTGCTGGCATCTGCTCAATCGGTACTGAGCATGTGCAACTCTCAACAGAGATGAGAAAGAAAATAGATGGCTCAGACGTTAGCTACGAAATTCATGATGGGAGTAGCTAACGACTGAGCCATATCGCGTCCATTCATCTCTGTTGAGAGTTGCACATGTTTAATTGTTTAATTAATCCGGATGTAGGGATGTTGTTGAGGCGTAAATCAGCTGTTAAATGATAAGATAGCAGCTGTAGATAAAGCCCACTGCTCTTCCTGGCACTACTTTACTAGTAGTCAAGTGCTAGGATTGTCCAAGCGTCCATACCCGCCGAGGTACTATTAACATGATTTGTTCAGGTCCTATGATCTGACCAATGGGCTCTCCTGACCCTAACCACACAAGGTCAATGCCTAACCTCAACAACCGTCTCTGCCTCAACCAGCTACGTAGAGCAGGTCTTGCCAAGAAAAGCTGTGTTATTCATAATTAACAATGAAAATATGATAAACTAGCGACCTGCTGATACCCAATCCAACATTTCGGTTGTATCAGATGTATTTATGATACTAACTCAACCATTAACCATCTAGATTAAATTATAGCATCCCCATATTTGGGGAATCATGTTTTTTCAATGTTCAAGCCAGTCTAGCAGGGTGGCTCTAGGTGTTCTGTCTTATTGTTGGTCGATCCACCTATTTGGTCCAGAATGAAATATCTCTACAACTACTTGATGGATTGGCACAAAATGTTGTACAGACATCAGCGGTTGCAATTTTGCCTTTTCATTGTCATTCAATTTTGTACAGATATTCATTTTCCCCACATCACAATTTCAATTATCGTTCAGTTATGAATTGTAACAACCTAGGACAGAGGCTCCCAGTCCAACATGGAGAACATTGGAGTAGTGAGAGATGCTATATCATATACTCTAACTGTGTTTTCTTTCTCTTAACGCAGGATTAGGAGTGTTTTCTTAAACAAATTAAACATAAAATCTGTTTTCATAAATGATTCAAGCTGGGTAGCGCTGCTTTTAGCAAATAGATGTCATCAGATGTTTTTCGACAGAACTCGCCATTCGTTATTTATCTCATAAGTGCACACACACACACACACACACACACACACACACACACACACACACACACACACACACACACACACACACACACATACTGTATACATATATATATATATATATATATACCCAGTATACCCCACAGACACCATCAGATGAAAATAAGACATAATCAGGACAGGGGAGAAGGCAGGAAAGGGTGGAGGAAAGTAGGGCATAGCAGTACATTGGACTGTACCTAGACACACACACACACACACACACACACACACACACACACACACACACACACACACACACACACACACACACACACACACACAAACACAGAGTTGGATTGGTGAATTACCAGTGTTTGTTAATTAATATTTGTGTGTAGCTGCAGCTCTGGGGGAAGGTCCCTGCCTGGTGTTGGGCTCTGCTGCTCCTCTGATGAATAATTCACTCCTGGATGTTTCTACTCTGCCTGCTGGGCTGCACCGTCTGTGTGTGTGTGAGTGCGTGCGTGTGTGTGCACACCCGAGGCTACCTCTGGCTGTCTCAGGGGTTTGAAATCGGCCTTAGATGTGTGTGTGTGTGTGTGTGTGTGTGTGTGTGTGTGTGTGTGTGTGTGTGTGTGTGTGTGTGTGTGTGTGTGTGTGTGTGTGTGTGTGTGTGTGTGTGTGTGTGTGTGTGTGTGTGTGTGTGTGTGTGTGTGTGTGTGTGTGTGTGTGTGTGTGTGTGTGTGTGTGAGATTGATGGTTCTGTCGGGTTGAATGTAGGCTAACAGAGCAACTGGCTGCTGAGGGGAAAGTGCTGAGCTGCATTATGGGTAATACTGGCAGTGCCACTTGGACAGTCGGAACGTCCTGCTGCTCTGCTTCACCGGGGTGTTTGGCCTGTTGATTGTGATTTTAGAGCGCCGTATAAGACATTGAATGCAGCAGTGGAAGAGCCTGCTCTGTGTTGTGTGTAGATGTAGGTATAGCTGTATACATTTTGAACCATTAACTAAACTACTCTGACTAGGGTTGCACAAAGAAAGCTACAGATGCACCGATAAAGATTTTCCAATTTTTATGTCTGAACCGCTGATTAAGATTTTCTGTCCAAGACCTATGGTTGTTCCTCCACGACTTAGTTTGTACTTGAAGTGGAGAAATACGGGAGCTTAATGTCTTCTTCACTCACGCTAACGAACTTTCACGATGACCACAGTTTGTGTGTGTGTGTGTGTGTGTGTGTGTGTGTGTGTGTGTGTGTGTGTGTGTGTGTGTGTGTGTGTGTGTGTGTGTGTGTGTGTGTGTGTGTGTGTGTGTGTGTGTGTGTGTGTGTGTGTGTGTGTGTGTGTGTATGTGTGTGTGTATGTGTGTGGCCTTGTGTATATTGCTGACGCTGTGCGCCGACGTTAAAACATCATGTCAAAATACAAGTTAATTACCATCTGTTCACAGTTAACGTCCACTGCCCACCGATGGGCAGGACAGATGGGGACAATTTATTTACAGTGGATTTGGTTCTCTCCAACGATGAGTTGTGTATGGACGAAGCTCTAAATGTCATGGTAACGTCTGTACGGATCCCCCAAGAGGTTCTGCATGCATGTTAACTGCCGATTAATTCCACAGTTTAACCGTCATAGTGTGAAATAAAGTTCTTTCTGCAAATTGTTATCGGACAATATTCAGTAAAATATGTGATTGAGAGGTCAGCATTGATGCTTTCTCGTCTCTGATCCCTGATCATGCTACAGTGTTCACAACAAGGCCGTGTTTACATCGGCAGGAGTAGAGCTAGTTAACGAGGGCAGCACCAGAGTTAACCGCTAACGTACGGAGGTTCCATTAAAGTTCCATTATGATGCGTTCAGGCTCTATTCAGTAAAAATGTATGCAAAGGTCAAATTTAATATTATCGTGATGTGTTCAAGTGTAATCTAGTAAATGTAGCAATTAACTTGAATAAATCCAATTGTTTGAAGATGTTTTCTCAGCAATATAAAATAGTTATAAAAGAGGGAAGTATGAGCTGTTTAACTTCCTAACACTAGTTCTAAGCAGCTGATAATACATCATTAAAACTACTTATGAAAACATTTGTTTTATCAATAAAAATACAATATTTTTTTCCTAATCATTTGAATTGTGTGTTTTAAAGCAAACAAAACAACATATATGACTATAACAAAGTAAAATAATGAAAATGTACAATTTTTGACGTTTCACAGAGCGGTTTAAATAGAATTGTCTGGACGATGTATACCAGCTACTACTATTAAAAAAAGAAAACATGATCAGAGCATCAATATGCTAGAATAATGTACTCTCCGTTTCCAGTCCTTCTGTCAAAGTTGAACAAAGACAAACTCTGTCAGCTGGAGCCGATTTTAAAAAAGAAAGCAAAAGCATCCTAGAATTTGTTTGTTTGTGACACGAGTTAATATTCAGCGGAAGAATATGCATTAACATTAAACGACACATATGACTTAATGATTAATGAAGGTGGGTGTGACGAAAATGATGTACCCACTGGCCGACTTTAACACCAATATCTGCAAGAAACTAATAGCACTGTTTTTATTAGCCTAGATTTCTTTCATAATAATATTAATGATGTGAGAAAGAAAACGTGCATAAAATACATAAATAAATACATCTTGGATTGATAAAACGCCCATTAACGAGACTCAGGTAGCTCTCTGTTCAGCACACCTGCTGTGCTTTAAGAGGCCCAGTGGAGCGGTTCCCACTATATCATCATTATGGCTTTTTATAGCTTAATAATTCATCCTCATATATAGAGAACACACTCCCACTGTGCCCTTTGTGTAGCTTAAAGTATGTATATGTTCCTCACTCCCAAAGCTTTTCTATCTGGGTTTCCTTTATCTCGGCTAAACATACAGTGAGTAATATGGTGTCACATGCCGTAATTCAGCAGCTACAGCTCTCCACCGTAACCCGGTTACGCTCAGAAAAAAGTTAGCTGGGTTTTCTGCTCCCCTCCCTCCTCCACCTCCTCCTCACTTGTAATTTTACAGCTCGGGGATTATGGATATCAGTTAGCTGCCTGTCAGCCCAGCCTGCTGCTGAAATGTCCCCCGACCTCTTCTCACACACATTAAGGCGAAGCCCAGACAAGATGATGAAACCACTGGCAACGTCTTGTTTACCAAAGCCCCTCTACCGCCTCTGAGCAATTTACAGCGTGGTTTGTTGTTTGGGGGAGCAACACATGGAGAAGCATGGCTTTAAACGTCAAAGATTAGGCTTATTCAAAGTGAGAAATGGGGAAATGTTTATGCAATTTCTCTAAAAGTCATTCCTGTAATTTGTTGTACTGGTGTCGTAAACACAACATCTGTCTCTCACATCCCAAGTAATCATGCTCTTTCTGTTTAAAGGAGATTCACAGCATTTATATGTATGTTTTAGCAAACGCTGAGCTCCGTCAGCACTGTTGCCTTTGTTTGCGCCGTTTGCTGCAAGCCGCCTGCTTAGCCGTCGTCATGTTGAGAGCCTTGTGGAAACAATGGAAAGGCTCAGATTTTTTATTTTTTTTTAATGGCTTGAATGGATTTCCTGTAGCCCTTGATGATTTTAATGCAAAATCTCTCATTTTCATAATCTTTAGAACTCCATTCCCGTGTTTGTTCTTCTGATGACTTCATCATACTGTGTTCCTTCCTCCTAATGATGGATCGCGATATCATGACTGGACAAATGTCAGTGAAAGCTCATGAAATGATCTTATACTTTATATTTTAGACTTACTCATTATAGTTACACATTATAATATCAAATTCAGTCAATGTGTTTAACCTTCCCATCTCCTCTCCCCATCAATGCAGACAAAACCTAGAACCTATACTTTTGTAAAAATAATGAATAAATAACAACAATTAAAAACAACTGACGTATGTCTTAGGAACATCTTCAGATGAACTCCTTTTATGCTTTTATACCTTCTTCCTCTCCATATTGATTTAACTACGCATCTTTACTGTAAGACCTCACTGTGTTAGTGGTCAACAGTAGTGGTGTAACGGACCACGGTCGATCCAGGATCTGTACAGATCCCCCCTCACGGTTCCGTACTTATGTGAACCACAGATTCTTTCAGTTCAGTAAAAATGAGCATAGGGCGAAGGTAAATTATAACGTTATGATGTGTTCAAATGTAATATCGTAAAATGTAGTTGTTGTTGAGAAACTTGAATAAATCCAGTTGTACATCATTACAATCTTTTTTTTTGAGGACATTACATTACATTACATTACAGTCATTTAGCAGACGCTTTTATCCAAAGCGCCTTACAATAAGTGTATTCAACATAGGTATTCAAGAGAACTACTAGTCACCAGAAGGCATAAGTGCATCTCCTTTCTTAAACAAGCATCTAAGAGCATAAACCAGAGCAAAAGTATAGTGCAGAAGCAAATTACTACGAAAACAATAAGTGCAACAGACTAATACGAATACAATAAGTGCAACAAACTAATACGAATAGGATAAGTGCAATAAACAAATACGAATGCAGTAAGTGCTACGAGGATAGTTAGGCTCAGGGTAGTACTTCATGAAGGACTGTCTTCAAAGCGGTAGAAATGAATTTTGGGACAGTGGCAAGAACAAAAAACTCGTCTGAACCCTTGTCGACCAGCTGCTTTAATCAAACAACAAAGTTGTTTCTGGCAATATGGATCATCAATGATCGGCAAAAAAACGTCATCAGGAATCTGAAGTTGAATTTACTCCCTGTTTCCTCTCATGCTGATCCGACCTATGACTCTCATCTGTGATACGATCTGAACCATGAGTTTTATGATCCGTTGCACCACTAGTCAACAGCAGAGTACAATACAGGCATAGAAAGCTGAATAGTCTGAGGAACACAGTAGATGACTAGACACAAAGAGCAATGTTAGCGAAGGCCTTTTCTTTTCTTTTCATTTGCAGCAGCAGGCCGATGAATGAACGAGTGTTAGAGCGGCGAGTAAAGAGTGGTAGAGAACAATGTGCTTGTGCATCATGAAAAGCAACAGAGAGCGGTCTGAGTCTGAAGTGTTCCTGAGGGGGAGCAGGAGCTGATCCACAGTGTTGAGATGATTGGCCACAGGGACAAAAGCCAGAACACGGCTTCAGCAAGCCCCCAATGCCAGGCTCTGCCTATTAAAAAGCCATGAGTCGGCAGAAACTTAGCCCACTCTATGCCTGCTGACACACACACACACACACACACACACACACACACACACACACACACACACACACACACACACACACACACACACACACACACACAGAGCCCAGTGCTGATGAGACAGACAGACTGCATGCTCAGCTGTCTGTGTCGGGGCTTTATGTGCTACAGCATTGACATTAAACACAAAGGATAGAACTGCCTGCTGCTTTATTTCTATCTATATTTACTTCTTTGATATCTATCTCTAGATATATAGGTTCATAAAGATCTTGAAAGATGGTTTATTTTACAAATAACTTATAGTTTCTTGAAATTCAGTCCAATAACCCTGCAGCCAATAGCTAAATAGAGACGCATTGAGGTGAACAGAGAGCTGGTAAATTTTCAAAAGGCCTCGCAGTGTGCAGGTTTCTTTCTCTTCCAAAGATATCCATCTTACAATCACATGCATAGTGCATTTTGAACTTCAAGTTTGTGTTTCACTAAAAACTGTAGTCACAACTGAGGCTATGTTTGCACAAAAATAGTGATGAGATATTGCGAGAATTACCATAGAAACCAAACCCCAAAACCCGACTCTCAACTAAGATGAGCCTCGCAGACTTGTTGTCGAACCTACCCCAACGGGAGATGGACTAATAGAGTTGCCATTTTTTAATTAGGATTTCATTTTTTTTTTTTTACAACATGCTCTAGAAATGAGA